>NC_045446.1:64748557-65107509 GCF_002776525.5 Piliocolobus tephrosceles
TGAGTCTTGGGGTACTGGCAGAGCTGTGGCTCGAATTCCCAGAGTTCCAGGTGGTGGGACTCACCGCTCTGGCAGGGTGCTTTTGGAGACATGTGTTGTGGAGGCCGAATGTCTGCACCAACCAAAACCTGGCACTGTTGGCATTGTAGAGTGAACACAACCCAAAAATGATATGCCATCTGTTCTGCCCTGGCTGCCTCAGCCCTACCAGCACTGGTCATGTCTAAAGGTCATCGTATTGAGGAAGTTCCTGAACTTCCTTTGGTAATCGAAGATAAAGTTGAAGGCTACAAGAAGACCAAGGAAGCTGTTTTGCTCCTTAAGAAACTTAAAGCCTGGAATGATATCAAAAAGGTCTATGCCTCTCAGTGAATGAGAGCTGGCAAAGGCAAAATGAGAAACCGTCGCCGTATCAAGCACAGGGGGCCGTGCATCATCTATAATGAGAATAATGGTATCATCAAGGCCTTCAGAAACATCCCTGGAATTACTCTGCTTAATGTAAGCAAACTGAACACTTTGAAGCTTGCTCCTGGTGGGCATGTGGGACGTTTCTGCATCTGGACTGAGAGTGCTTTCTGGAAGTTAGATGAATTGTATGGCACTTGGTGTAAAGCCGCTTCCCTCAAGAGTAATTACAATCTTCCCATGCACAAGATGATTAATACAGATCTTAGCAGAATCTTGAAAAGCCCAGAGATCCAAAGAGCCCTTCAAGCACCACGCAAGAAGATTCATCGCAGAGTCCTAAAGAAGAACCCACTGAAAAATCTGAGAATCATGTTGAAGCTAAACCCATATGCAAAGACCATGCACCGGAATACCACTCTTCGCCAGGCCAGGAATCACAAGCTCTGGGTGGATAAGGCAGCTGCTGCAGCAGCAGCGCTAGAAGCCAAATCAGATGAGAAGGCGGCGGTTGCAGGCAAGAAGCCTGTGGTAGGTAAGAAAGGAAAGAAGGCTGCTGTTGGTGTTAAGAAGCAGAAGAAGCCTCTAGTGGGAAAAAAGGCAGCAGCTACCGAGAAACCAGCCCCTGAAAAGAAGCCTGCAGAAAAGAAACCTACTACAGAGGAAAAGAAGCCTGCTGCATAAACTCTTAAATTTGATTATTCCATAAGGGTCACATCATTTTGGACAGCTTCTTTTGAAAAAATACCTGATCATACAGGCAGTGAGAAAAAAAAAAAAAGATTCCTCAAATAATCAATTTCCTTAAACTTTTGATTAATGCAAACATCCATGTAGAAAACTATATATACATATCAAACGTATATACCTCAAATCATTTTCCAAACTCAACACACCATGCAACCAGCACCAAGATCAAGAACATTACCTTCATCTCAGAAGCCTCCTCATACTCCCTTCCAGTTTCTACCCTACCAAGGGTAACCACTAATCCAGCTAAGTCATTCAACCCTAATATTGGCATGTCCATTGGGTTGGGCTGGGTACTCTAAACAGTGTGGTTGATATAGGAGTTAAGAATAAATCACTTAGGCAGATAGTAAGAGGATAGGATTCCACGGTAAGGCTTTTCTTTTTAATGAAAAGCAGCCCCAAATCATTTTATAACAAAGACCAGCCTGTAAAGTCGAGCTGCAGATGTAGACAAGCAAGTTGGGAGCTTGCATGGGTGAATGTGGACAGGAACTAGGGACTAGACATGTTCAAGATGGCGGCTCCATCATCCCTTCTCTGCTAGCCACGTGTACAGTAAGGAGCAGACAAGATGGTGCCAGCCAAGGAGAGTTCATTTGCATCATAAGATTAGGGTGGGGATACCAGCCTTCTCCCTGGGCTGTGTAAATGTCACACCTGATCAAAACAATCTGTGAGCCCTACATAAATCAGACACCGCCTCCTCAAGCTGGACTACAAAGTCCAGCGCATCTGCCACCATGATCACTAGGAGACCCCCTCTCTCTATATAAAGAGAACTGTTTCTCTTTCTCTTCTGCCTATTAAACCTCTGCTCCTAAACTCTTTGTGTTAGTGTCCTAAATTTTCTTGGCGCCAGACTACCAACCCCAGGGTATATAGCCCACACAATGTAGCCACTGCACTGTCATCTGCTCCATTTGGCATAGGGATAGTATCAAGACTCTTCCCTGGCCAATTATCTTGACTTACTTCCCACTCCTGTGGAGCACTGACAAGAGGCCTGAGTTCTGATCCCACAGCAACCACCTAATAATTCTGGAAAAATCTACTTCTCTCTAAGCCTCAACAATCTAGTCTCTAAACTGTGGACAATGGCCAGGTGCAGTGGCTCACACTTGTAATCCCAGCACTTTGGGAGGCAGAGGCAGGCGGATCACTTGAGGTCAGAAATTCAAGACCAGCCTGGCCAACAAGGCAAAACCCCCTCTCTACTAAAAATACAGTTTGGTGTGGTGGTGCATGCCTGCAATCCCAGCTACTCAGGAGGTGGAGGCATGAGAATCGCATGAACCTGTAAGGCAGAGAGATTGCAGTGAGTGAAGATCGTGCCACTGCACTCCAGCCTGGGCGACAGAGCGAGACTCCATCTCAAAAAATAAAACAAAATAAATTAATAGGCCGGCCGTGGTGGCTCACGCCTGTAATCCCAGCACTTTGGGAGGCGGAGGCGGGCGGATTGCCTGAGATTGGGAGTTCAAGACCAGCCTGACCAACATGGAGAAACCTGTCTCTACTAAAAATACAAAATGAGGCACATGTATACATATGTAACAAACCTGCAGGTTGTGCACATGTACCCTAGAACTTAAAGTATAAAAAAAAAAGTTACAATTTTTAGGTACAAGAATATTTGTATTTTAGATGTTGAAACACACACAAAATAAAATAAAATTAAAATTAAAATACAAAATTAGCTGGGCATGGTGGCACATGCCTGTAATCCCAGCTACTCGGGAAGCTGAGGCATGAGAATCTCTTGAACCCGGGAGGCGGAGGTTGTGGTGAGCCGAGATTGTGCCATTGCACTCCAGCCTGGGCAACAGGAGCAAAATTCCATCTCAAAATAAATAAATAAATAAATAAAATATGGACAATATAATGCATTTGCAGCATTGCTATGAGGACTAAATGAAATATTGCTCTCAAAGTACCTGGTACAGTGTGTCTGGTATATAATAATGTAATAGTCAATGATTATAGATTTTATTGTGTGCAGGTACTACGTGAGGGTTTTAGGTATATTACCTCATTTATAATTGGCCAAATAGAATTATTTGATTTTCTCATCTGCTTCCAGTTTTTCATGTCTCAGTCAAGGGCATCACCACTTACCTAAAGATTTATGTTCCATATCTAGGTATTTTCCTTGATTCCTGTTTTTTCCACACTCCACTCATCTAATTCATCAGCAGGTTTTGCTGACTAGCAGAAAACTCAAGTCACTCAGTTCTCTCAATTTCCACTACCACTACTCTATTTTTAAAAATGTATTGGCTGGGCACGGTGGCTTACGCCTGTAATCCCAGCACTTTGGGAGGCCGACGCAGGTGGATCACCTGAGGTTAGGAGTTCAATACCAGCCTGGCCAACATGGCGAAACCCTGTCTCTACTAAAAGTCCAAAAAATTAGCTGGGCGTGGTGGTGGGCACCAGTAATCCCAGCAACTTGGGAGGCAGAGGCAGGAGAATCACTTGAACCCAGGAGGCAGAGGTTGCAGTGAGCCGAGACTGCACCATTGCACTCCAACCTGGGGAACAGGAGCAAAACTCCATCTCAAAAAAAGAAAAAATTACTATTTTTTGAGACAGGGTCTCACCCTGTCACCCAGGCTGTATGCAGTGGCGTTATCAAGTGCTCACTGCAGCCTGTACCTCCTGGGCTCAATCCATCCTCCCACTTCAGAGCTGGGACCACAGACCACAGGCTTGCACCACCACCATGGCTTTTTTTTTTTTTTTTTTAAGTAGAGATGGAGTTTCACTATGTTGCTGAGGCTGGTCTTGAAATCTTGGGGCTCAAGTGATCCCCTTGCCTTGGCCTCCCAAAGCGCTGGGATTGTAGGTGTGACCTACTGTGTCCGGCACTGCTACCCTACTTTATTTATTTATTTTGAGAGGGGGTCTCACTCTGTTTCCCAGGCTAGAGTGCAGTGGCATGATCTCAGCTCACCGCAACCTCTGTCTCCCAGGTTCAAGTGATTCTCCTGCCTCAGCCTACCAAGTAGCTGGGATTATAGGCGTGTGCCACCACACCTGGCTAATTTTTGTATTTTTAGTAGAGACAGGGTTTCACCATGTTGGCCAGGCTGGTCTCAAACTCCTGACCTCAGGTGATCTGCCTGCCTCGGCCTCCCAAAGTGCTGGGATTACAGGTGTGAGCCACTGCGCTGAGCCATTTCATTTTATTTTTAGACTGAGTCTCCCTCTGTTTCCCAAGCTGAAGTGCAGTGGCATGATCTTGGCTCACTGCAACCTCCACCTCCTGGATTCAAGACATTCTCCTGCCTCAGCCCCGCGAGTAGCTGGGACTATAGGCACGTGGCACCATGCCCAGCTAATTTTTATATTTTTAGTAGAGACAGGAGTTCACTATGTTGGCCAGGCAGGTCTCGAACTCCTGACCTCAGGTGATTCATTCCCCTCGGCCTCCCAAAGTGCTGGGATTACAGGCGTTAGTCACCGCACCCGGTCTGCTGCCCTATTTTAAACCACCACTATCCTTCACTTAAATATCTCAGAATGTAAGCTACATGTGAACAGGCTCGGTTTATTATTGTGCATAGCTGCAACCCCAGCACTTCAGCACTCAGAATAGTATCTGGCCTTTCTCAGGATTTTGCTGTGCTTTGAATGAATGCATGTTGTAACAAGCCTTTGAAGTAGGTACTGTTATTATTCCCATTTTATAGATAAGGAAATGGGCTCCTAGTGGCTAAAGAATTACCTAAGTTTACACAACAAACTGCAAAACGAGGATTCAAACCCAGTAAGTCTGATTCACGTATGCACTACAGCTGCAGTAGTGAACTGCACCAGCTTATGCTGAAGTCAATTATTAAAGATTTTTGGGGGGTGATACTAGGAGAAATTTGAGTTGAAATTCCACAACCTGATAACTTTTCTCCAAGTTTTCCTGAGAACACAGCTCGTGCACCTCTTCACATTCTCCTAGGCACAACTATTTGGTTTCTCCCAAGTATCTCTCACCCGCCTCTTCTCCTAACAATCCAGAGATAATGAACTCTTTTCCAGCAAATTCTCCTGCCTCTATCCCAAACACTCGGCCTCTCCTCATCCCCTCTGGAAAAACCTTCCCTAATTTCTCAACTTTGAGGGATTATAACAGGCAGTACTTTTCCCCAGTTGGCAGCACTACTAAAATTACTTGTTTTCAATAGTTCCCTTTTATCCGGGCTTTCCCGGGTTTCATCAACCGCAGCCAACCTCGGTAGGGAAATATTATATCCAATGACATCTGTTGAGAGACCATATTCACTAATGTTTATTACAGTATAATAATAATAATTGTTCTATTTTATCGTTAGTTATTTTTGTTAATCTCTTACTGTGCCTAATTTATAAATTAAACTTTAACACAAGCACGTAGGTATAGGAAAAAACTAGCCAGGAGGCCCCGCACTTCGCTGCTTCCTACTAGCTCTGCCTACTTCAGTCTGCGCAGTCTCCATAACTAGTTTGACTCGCAGAGGGCCGCCGTAGTGCGTCGCTTCCGTTGCCGGGGAAACGACCCGGGACCTGGGAGGGAGCAAAGACGTTTCCCGCCGGCGGGAGCTGTGTCTGTGGTTGAGAAAGGGGCTAGAGGCGGGTCCCAGCGCTGCCGCACCATGGCGGACCAGCTTTATCTGGAAAATATAGACGAGTTCGTCACGGACCAAAACAAGATCGTGAGCAGCTACTACTGGGGAACGCGGGCGTGCGACCGGGGTCCTGGGCCCTGCTGGGGCGGCGGGAGCCTTGACCCTCTCTCTGCGGTGGCTTCGTGGGGAGCAGGGGGAGACAGGTCCCCACGAGGGGACCTGGGCGAGCTCTGTGCCCCAGGGCGAGCGAGGACTCGTCGGGAAGGTCCTCCGGCACACACGGAAGTCCGCGTCCCTTGGGTGGGCGTGCTCTGAACAGAGCCTGGGGCTGGAGCCGCGGAGACCGGGCGCGTAGGGAGGGCCGTTGGCTGAGTATTTCTAAGGCGTCCCTACACCTATCTTTTAAGGTGGTTGGCGTTTAAAGTTTTACGTTTATAGTTGAGGAAATCGTGTCTTAACTGTGTTAAGTTACAAGTTGTGTAACCTCCAGATACTGTTTCCTCTTCCTGGAAATTTAAGCATTGATAGAGGTTTGACCCGCCTCACAGGGGTGCGGTAAAGATCAAGCGAGATGATGGATGTGAGTGCACTTTTCAAACCTTGATGATCGAGTGCATGCTGTGTGCCAAGGCACTTTCATCTTTACAGTGACCTCCCCGCAACCTACCCCAGGACGGTGGTGGTATCCTTAGATGAGGAAATTGAATCTGAGGGGCCAAATCACTTGTTTATTTCCGGTTGGTAAAGGATAGGCAATTTTTCAACCTACGTCTGTCCTCTTACTAATGCTTTCTTCTACATCACACTGCCTTTGCCTAACCTGTGCAAGTCTTCTAACTATTGGAAGCTTGACATTTGGAATTGGAAGAGACTTTGAGAGAAGAGAGTGCAGGGATGAAGGCTTGATGCTGGTAGTTCCCAATCTGATCTCTTATAAAAATGTTTACCCACTTTGTTCATTTCCTGACCCCTGCACCACCTGCGCCCTTTAATGTTTGCATGGGTGCAACTTTCTTTAGAAGTTTCTGAGACATCACACTTTAAAGTCATCTAGCTTCTGCATGAGTTTTAGGATGGCTTTGGCTGGTGGTCCCAAAAAAAAGACATCATGAGGAAAGGGCGTAAGTAAAACAAGGAATGTGAGGAAAATGAGAGCTTTTTCTGTTAGGTATGTTCAACCTGTCTTTTTAGATTATTTTTCATTAGTTCATGAAACAAACTTACTAGCATTTTTAAGATAAATAACTTGGTCCTGCCTACCCAGATAGATAGTTCTTGGCAAAGCTGCAGTGGCATTTGTTGTAATTTATAAGGCATAACCATCTAAGAATAGGAATCTTTAGGAACAGACTCTCGGGACTGATCCGCACTCTGGAGTCATCTAATAAAACATTTGAAAATTTTTTTCTTCTTACAGGTGACGTACAAATGGCTGAGCTATACCCTAGGGGTTCATGTTAACCAGGCCAAACAGTAAGTCCAATTTACTACCAATTTTAATCACATGGGAGTTTTTTGTTTTGTTTTTTGTTGTGCTTTGCTTTTAACTCTACAGATAGCCTATAGATTAGAGCTAATTTTCTGGGTAAATGAAAATAATACTCTTTTTACTACCTTTTGTCTTGTTTAAAATATTGGTGGACTTGTATTAGGTTGGTGCAAAAATAATCGTGGTTTTTGCCATTACTTTTGCAGCAACCTAAATATATAAAGGTATGATGGTAAATTTATTGGATTTATTTGCAGCCTTGGGCTCTGGTTAACGTCACTTTGTTAATTCAAATTTATTAAATGGCCTGCCCAGTTCTGTTTACATCTCGGATTTGTATGTTTGTTTCTTACATCTTCACTGTGTTTTCACATGTTCTTCTTAGGCTCATTTCTGGATGTTATTGAAATGCTTCCATAATGAGGTCAACAGGTGTTGGACACAAGCTGTATGACAGTATAAGAGATGGGAGAACTATTTAAGTGAAACTGAAAAGAATATGTTTAGGCTGGTGCAGAACATTATTATTCTTGAATTTTGCCATATCACCTTTTCTTACTGAAACCTTGATCCAGTTTGAAACCAGAGGGGAAAAGGCAAGCTTTTGAAATAACTTTAGAATGTTTTGACCTGCATAGGTGGCCAGTATCATCTGTGTCCCAAAAGGGGGAATTAGTAAACAGGTTGAGGACACAAATATTGGGTTAATTGCTCAGTTAGTTTGTTTTATTCCTAAGGATGGTCTGAGTTTTCTCTATTCTTTTGAGTTGTACGAACTTTTTTTTTTTCTGTTTTCTTTTTTTTGAGACAGAGCCTTGCTCTGTCACCCAGGCTGGAGTGCAGAGGCGTGCACTCAGCTCACTGCAACCTCTGCCTCCCAGGTTCAAGCAATTCTCCTGCCTCAGTCTCCCAAGTAGCTGGGATTACAGGCGCCCACCACCACACCCAGATAATTTTTATATTTTTAGTAGAGATGGGATTTCACTAACTTCAAATGATCCGCCTGCCAGAGCCTCCCAAATTGCTGGGATTACAGATGTGAGCCACCATGCCTGAAGGAGCCATAGGAACATTCTTTGAGCCTTAAGAATGTTCTACAAGTCTTAGAAAGTTCCTAGGCTCTAGAATGGGTTGCTTTGACTCTAGTCTGATTTTGGTGGTGGTGGTTAGGCTTTCAAACCTGAAAGTCTTAGCCTAGGGATAGATTGGGACTAGTTTTGACTGAGATTGCCCAAGAGCAGCAGGCCCAAACCCAAGAGGTTCAGTTAACTTTGGGAATGGATACCTATGGGTTATTGTTCGTTGTGGTTATGGATGTTTAAAGTGAAATTAGGCAACTGTTACTAAGCCTATTGGGATATAAAGATGTATACTGTGAACTAGAGTTCCCTAAAGGTGAAATGAAGATGCCTGCAATTTTACTGTAGCTACCTGATTACGTCTAATTTTTGTAGCATTAATGCACTGTCTAGCTCCTGCCTATCTACCCAACTTCATTTCATACCACTTTCTACCTCACTTACTATATTCTAGCCATATTTGCCTTTCTGTTCTCCAAATATGCCAAGCGTATTCTCACTTTAGGATCCCTCTGCCTGGAATGCTCTTTCAGCTGTCCTCGTCCTTCAGATTTCAGCTCAGATTTTACATGTTACCACTTGTAAGGAATCTTACTAATCCTCCATTTCAAGTATCCCCACCCCTCCCCAACTCTGTCATATCATTCTGTTAATTTCTTTAGTAATTCTCCCTTTAAAAAGTTTATTGAGATAAAATTCACCAATTTAAGGTGTATAATTCAGTAGTTTTTAGTATATTCACAGAGTTATATCACCACAGTTTTATAACATATTCGTCACTCTAAAAAGAAACTACCCACTATCACTCACTCACCATTTCTCCCCTACCTCTACGCCCTCAGCCCTAGACAACCACTCATCTTTCTGCCTCTAGATTTGCCTGTTCTGAATATGTCGTATAAATGCAATCATATATAGTCTTATAATGTCTGTTATTTTTTCACTTAGCATGCATCACTGCTTAATTTGTTCTTATGGCTAAATAATATCCCATTATATAATTTATTAGTTTCCAAGGGCTGCCGTAACAATATACTACAAATTGGGTGGCTTAAGACAACAGATATTTAATATCTTATAGTACTGGAGGCTAGAAGTGAAAATCAAGGTGTTGGCAGGGCTGTGTGCTCTCTCTGAAATCTATAGGAAAGAATCTCATTCTTTACTTTTTCTTACCTTTGGTGGTTTGCTGGCAATCATTGGCATTTCTTGGCTTGTAGCTGTGTAATTCCAATCTCTGCCTTCATTGTCATGGCATTCTCCCTGTGTATCTGTATCTTTGCATGTGTATCTTATATGAACACCAGTCATATTGAATTACGAATCCACCCTACTCCAATATGACCTCGTCTTAACTAATTACATGTGCAATAACTCTATTTCTAAATAAGGTCACATTTTAAGGTATTGGGGGTTAGGGCTTCACCATATCTTTTTGGAGATGTGATTCAGTCTCCAAATATATATGGATATAACAAATTTTGTTTATTCATCATTAATAGACATTTGGGTTATTTCCATATTTCGACTGCTATGAATGATGCTGTTATGAACATTCATGTATAAAACATTCATCTATAAGTGTTTATATGAACATATATTTTCAGTTATCTTGGGTATATGTATTAGTCCCTTCTCATGCTGCTATGAAGACATATGTGAGATTGAATTTATAAAGACGAGGTTTAATTGACTCACAGTTCTGCATGGCTGGGGAGGCCTCAGGAGACTTGGCAGAAGGCATCTTTTCACAGGTTGGCAGGAGAGAGAATGAGTGCCGAGCGAAGTGGGAAGCCCCTTGTAAAACCATCAGATTTCGTGAGAACTCACTATCATGAGAAGAGCTTGGGGGAACTGCCCCCATAATTCAGTTACCTCCACCTGGTCCTGTCTTTGACATGTGGGGATTATTACAATTCAAGTTGAGATCTGGGTGGGGACACAGCCAAACCATATCAGTATCTATACCTAGGATTGGAATTGCTGGGTTATGAGATAATTCTGTGTTTAACATTTTGAGGAACTGACAAACTATTTTTTAAAATGGCTGCACTGTGTTACCATCCTAACAGTATATGAGTATTTCAGTTTCTCTACATTCTGGTCAACACTAACACTTCTTTTTTCCTTTAGACTTCTCGTAGAGGAACTCTTTTTTTTTTTTTTTTTGAGATGGGGTTTCACTATGTTGCCCAGGCTGGATTTGAACTCAAGGATCTTCCCGCCTCAGCCTCCCAAGTAGCTGTACGGGTGTACGTCACCACACCTGGCTAAAACTTTTTGTTATGTCTTATTTTAACCATCCTAGCGGATGTGAAGTGGTATCTCATAAATGATGTTGATTTGCATTTTCCTAATGACTAATGATGCTGAATATCTTTTCATATGCGTCTTGGCCATTTGTGTATCTTTGGAGAAATGATATTCAAAATTTTGCCCATTTCTGTCATTGGGTACTTTTGGTTGTTTTTGAGTTTTAAGAGTTCTCTATATGTTCTGAATATAAGACCCTGATTGAAAAATGATTTGCAAAAATTTTCTACCATTCTGTGGATTGTCTTTGTACTTTCTTGATGGTGTGCTTTGAAGTGCAGACATTTTTTTTTGTTGTTGTTGTTTGAGACAGAATGTCACTGTGTTGCCCAAGCTGGAGTGCAGTGGTGTGATCTCAGCCCACTTCTGCCTTGACTTCCCTGGGCTCAGGTGATTTTCCCACCTCAGCCTCCCAAGTAGCCAGGACTACAGGTGTATGCCACCACACTCAGCTAATTTTTTAATGTTTTGTAGAGATGGAGTCTCGCCATGTTTCACAGGCTGGTCCCAGGCTGGTCTTGAACTCCTAGGCTCAAGCCCCTGCCTTGGCCTCCCAAAGTGCTGGGATTACAGACATGAGCCACCATGCCTGGCCAATGGAAGTTTTTATTGCTGATGAAGTCCAATTTATTTATTTTTCCTTTTGTTGCTTATGCTTTTTAAAGTTTAAATTTTAAAAGGATTTATTTTCTTTTTGATCTTATTATTATTTATTTTAGTAGAAATGAGATCTCGCTATGTTGCCCAGGCTGGTCTCAAACTCCTGACCTCAAGTGATCCTCCCACCTTGGCCTCCCAAAATGTTGGAATTACAGATATGAGCCACTGTGCCTGGCCTAAGAAGTTTTTTTTTTTTTTTTTTTTTGAGACAGAAGCCTTGCTCTGTTGCCTAGGCTGGAGTCCAATGGCGTGATTTCGGCTCACTGCAACCTCCGCCTCCCTGGTTCAAGCCATTCTCCTGCCTCAGCCTCCCAGGTAGCTGGGACTACAGGCATGTGCCACTATGCCTGGCCAATTTTATTGTATTTTTAGTAGAGATGGGGTTTCACCATGCTGGCCAGGCTGGTCTCGAACTCCTGACCTCAAGTGATCTGCTCGCCTTGGCCTCCTAAAGTGCTGGGATTACAGATGTGAGCTATCGTGCCCAGCCAAGATTTTTTAAATTGACAAGTTAAGTTGTATGTATTTATTGTGTACAACATTATATTTTGAAGTATATGTACATTGTGGAATAGTTAAATCTAGCTAATAAATGTATTACATCACACAGTTATTTTGGTGGTAAAAACATTTAATGTCTACCATCTTTGCATTTTTCAAGAATATAATATATCATCATTAACTATAGTCACCATGCTATACAGTAGAGCTCTCGAACTTATTCCTGTCTAACTGTAATTATGTATCCTTTGAACGACATCTCCCCATTCCCACTTCGCTAACCACCTCAGCCTATGGAAAGAAAATTCTGCTTTCTGCTTCTGTGAGATCAACTTTTACAGATTCCACAAATGAGTGAGATCATGTGGTATTTGTCTATGTCTGGCTTATTTCAGTTAACATAGTCTCTTCCAGGTTCATCCATTTTGTTGCAAATGATAGGATTTTATTCATTTTTATGGCTGAATAGTATTCCATTGTGTATATACACTCTATTTCCTTTATGCATTTATCCGTTAATGGACATAGGTTGATTCCATATCTTGGCTATTGTAAATAGTGCTGCAATAAGCATGTGAGTGCAAGTATCTCTGACATACTGATTTCATTTCCTTTGGATGTATATCCGTAGTGGGACTGCTGGATCATACAGTAGCTCTATTTTTGATATTTTGAGGAACCTCCATACCGTTTTACACAATAGCTATATTAATTTACATTCCCACCAACAGTGTATAAGCATTCTCTTTTCTCCATACCCTTGCTGTGTTTTCTTTTTGATGTGTTGCATATGCTTCTGACATAGTATCTAAGAAGGCTTTGCCTAACCCAGGGTTGTGAAGATTTACTCCTGTGCTTTTTTTCTAAGATTTCTTAGTGTTTGCACTTACATTTAATTCTGTAATCCACTTAGAGTTTTAAAAAAATCATTGTTATCACTATATTTAAGTTTTCTACAGATCATGTGCTTGTTAACATTATTATTATTGTTTTGAGACAGCGTTTCACTCTGTTGCCCAGGTGGAAATGCAGTGGCGCAATTTTGGCTCACTGCAACTTTGGCCTCCCAGGCTCAAGTGATTCTCCCTCCTCAGCCTCCCGACTAGCTGGACCTACAGGCACACGCCACCACACCTGGCTACTTTTTGTATTTTTTTGTAGAGATGGGGTTTCACTGTGTTGCACAGGCTGGTCTCGAACTCCCGGGCTGAAGCTATCCTCCTGCCTTGTCCTCCAAAGTGCTGGGATTGCAGGTATGAGCCACTGCACCTGGCCATGTACTTGTTAACATTAGAAATGCTTCAGTCAGGTGGGTGTGGTGACTCAGTTGCATTAGTCCCAACACTTGAGGAGGCTGAGGTGGGAGAATTGCTTGAGCCCAGGAGTTCAAGGTGAGCCTGGGCAACATAGACCCCCATCTTTATAAAAAGGTTTTTTAAAATATAAGTTGGGTGTGGTGGCATGCACCTGTAGTCTTAGCTACTTGGAAGGCTGAGACAGGAGAATTGTCTGAGCCCAGGAGTTCAAGGCTGCAGTGAGCTATGATCCCACCTGGGTGACAGAGCAAGACCCTGTCTCTAAAACAGAAAGGGAGAGAGAAAAAAGGAAGGAAAGAAAGAAAAAGAAATGCTTTAGTCATTATACTAAGACTATACTAAAGCTTTCAGATTAGGTGTTAGTTCAAGCTAATTTTTAAATGAATCACTGAAATGTATAAATATTGACTATATCTTCTAGGAATTACTTGGAGTTAATTTTTTGTGTATGGTGTAAGGAAAGGTCTTGAATGTCTGAACTGAAGCAGTCCTCCTGCCTCAGCCTTCCAAACCACTGGAATTATAGGCATGAGCCACCAAGCTCGGCCTCACTATTTTTGCAAACATTTCTCTCACATAATTTTTTTTTTTTTTGACGGAGCCTTGCTCTGTCACCCAGGCCAGAGTGCAATGGTGGAACTTGGCCCACTGCAACCTCTGCCTTCCAGGTTCAAGCGATTCTTCTGCTTCAGCCTCCCGAATAGTGGGGAATTACAGGCACCTGCCACCATGCCTGGCTAATTTTTGTATTTTTAGTAGAGACAGGGTTTCACGATCTTGGCCAGGCTGGTCTTGAACTCCTGACCTCGTGATCCTCCCGCCTCGACCTCCCAAAGTGCTGAGATTACAGGCTTGAGCCAGTGTGCCCGGCCTCATACTGTTTTCTTTAGCATTATTTCAGGCTATGTCATACAACAGTAAACCTGACAGACAAGCCCAACCCCGCACCCACCAATTGATTTAAACAAGATAATTTCAGTTTGTGAAAATGCTGTGAAAGAATTAAGTTAGGTTAGAGAAAGCAGTATGGGCAATACATTGTACTCATCCTGGGGAACATTATGGGTGGAACTGATCAGGAGGGAAGATTAATGAATTAAAATGGGAAGCTATAATTAATCTTATGTGTAGGAAGTGTATCTTGTAAGAAGTCATATATGTTTTTTTTTTTTTTTTTTTTTTTGAGATGGAGTCTTGCTCTGTTGCCCAGGCTGGAGTGCAATGGCACAATCTCGACTCACTGCAACCTCCGCCTGCCGGATTCAAGCAATTCTCCTGCCTCAGCCTCCCAAGTAGCTGGGGCTACAGGCACGTGCCACCATGCCTGGCTAACTTTTTGTATTTTTAGTAGAGATGAGGTTTCACCTTGCTGGCCAGGCTGGTCTCGAACTCCTGACCTCGTGATCTGCCTGCCTCAGCCTCCCAACATGTTGGGATTACAGGCATGAGCCACTGTGCCCAGCCTGTTGTCATTCTTATTTAAGAATATTTTACATTTTGTTTATTAAAAAATGTTTGGCTTAGGCTGGGCGTGGTGGCTAATGCCTGTAATCCTAGCACTTTGGGAGGCCGAGGCGGGTGGATTGCCTGAGCTCAGGAGTTTAAGACCAGCCTGGGCAACATGATGAAACCCCGTCTCTACTAAAATACAAAAAAGGAGCCAGCGTGTGCCTGTAGTCCCAGCTAATTGGGAGGCTGAGGCAGGAAAATCGCTTCAACCTGGAGGCGGAGATTGCAGTGAGCTGAGATGGCACCACTGCACTCCAGCCTGGCGACAGAGCGAGACTCTTATCTCCAAAAAAAAAAAAAAAAAGTTTGGCTTAGATTAGATAAAATATGTTTTAAAGACTCAAAAGAATAGGCAGGAATTCTTTCCTTTTTTTTTTCTTTTTTTTGAGATAGAGTTTTGCTCTTGTTGCCCAGGCTGGAGTGCAATGGCACAAGCCTGGCTCACTGCAACCTCTGCCTCCCAGGTTCAAGCAGTTCTCCTGCTTCAGCCTCCTGAGTAGCTGGGATTACAGGCATGCACCACCATACCTGGCTAATTTTGTATTTTTAATAGAGATAAGGTTTCTCTGTGTTGGTTAGGCTGGTCTCGAACTCTTGACCTCAGATGATTCGCCTGTCTTGGCCTCCCAAAGTGCTGGGATTACAGGTGTGAGCCACCGTGTCTGGCCGCAGGAATTCTTTTTTAAAATAAGAGTTTGCTTTGAATTTTCTGTTAATAATATAAGAGAGAAGAACTGGGGGCAATTTGGGGAGACAGGTACATAGAGGACAATGACTGATGATATGGGCAGGACTATTAGTTGTGGATAAAAAATACTGCATTTGGCCAGCAAGCTTGAGAGCATCTTGGGCATGGTACCTGCCTATCACGTCTTCCTTTAGCATGGTCCAAACTAGCATCAACAAACCAAAATATTCATGGATCTGTTAGCTCATTTATTCTTCTAACACAATTGTTGTAATGGAAAGAAACATTAGAGGGCAAAGAGGAGGAATCAGCAAAAATCCTGACTAGGGCACATTTTTATACTCAAGGAGTTAACAGTCCAGAGTGGATGCCTCATATGTAAAATAAGTAGTTAGAATGCAGGGTGATACGTGCTGTAATAATGGATATGGGATAAGATTTGTTAGAGCTTAGAAGGCAGAGGCTCATTGTCTAGGCATAATGGCTCACTCCTGTAATCCCAGCATTTTGGGAGGCCAAGGCAGGAGGATCGCTTGAGCCCAGAGGTTCGAGGCCAGGCTGGCAGAAGGAGGGGCATATACAAAGGAATAAAGGGAACTGTAGAATGTTTCATAAGGATGAAGATAGTGTAGGTATGATGGGGAATGGTCAGAGATACAGGGCCCAGAACAAGAAGGGTTTTACCTGTCATTGCTAGAGATTTGAAGTTGATCCTTAGGGGATGAGAAGCTACTGAAAGCTTTGTTACACTTATTATTTTTATTATTTTGTGTTTTTTACCCCCCCTTTTTGTGGAGAACGGGGTCTCACTATATTGCCCAGGCAGGTCTCAAACTCCTGGGCTCAAGCTATCCTCCCGCCTCTGCCTCCCTGAGAGCTGGGATTACAAACGTGAGCCACCGTGCCTGGCGCTACTGAAAGATTTATAACAAGGAATTATATTTCAAGCAAGACTCTCTAGCAACTTTTTCAACATCAACAGTGACTAATAGGCATTGCAAATTTAATATGCCCCAAAACCTAACTCCTGACTTCTCCCCTCAACACCTGCTTTTCCTGCTTTTCCCCCATCTCGGTGAATTGCAGCTTGCTTCTTTGGGTTGCCTAGTGCAGTCATTTTTGACTCTTCTTTCTCTTACACCTCACCACGGTATATTAGCAAATCTTCTTGTTTCTCACTTTAAAATATACCCAGAATTCATCCACTAATTACTACCTGCACTGCTACTGCCCCAAACTGAGCCACCAATCATCTCTAGGCTGGGTTATTGCAATAGCCTCCTAACTGGTCTCCTTGCTTCCTCCCTTGCTCCCCTACAGTATATCGTCCACATAACCTCAGATCCTTCCAAAAGGTGAGATCATGTTACCTCTGCTCTCAACTTTCTAATGGCTTCTTAAAGTCCTGTGGTAGCCACAAAGTCCTATGTGCCTGGCACTCTGCCCTCTCTTGCCTACTACTGTCCTTATTTCACTGCAGCACACTGGCCTCCTTTCTGTTCCTTGGATCTTGCCGACCTTCCTGCGTCAGAACCTTGGCATTTGTTGGACTGTCTGCCTAGAACATTGTTTCCCAAGATATCCACCTTGCTGGCTCCCTCCCTCTGTGCAGGGCTCTGCTAATGAGGCCTTCCCTAATCACCTTATATAAAATAGCAAAACTTCTCAGGCACCCTCTGTCCTCCTTACCTTACTTAATTTTGTTTCCATAAACTTACTGTCATCTGAGATTATATATGTTTATTGTGTGTCTCATTTCTAGAATGTAAGCTCTAAGAGCAGACTTGCTTTATTCACTATTCTGTCACTAAGGCATAGAACATAAAGTAATCACTCGGTAAAGTTTTGTTGACTGAATGACTTGATTTGCATTTTTTAAACTTCACTTTGGCAGCATCATGGATAATGAAGGTGAAGTGGAGAGGAGAAGAGGAATTGATACTTGGAATTGAAATAGTCTAGTCAAGAGATTTGGAGGGCACGGAGTCAAGAATTACTTGGGAAGGAGAGCTGATGAGACTTGGCAACTCACTGGATAGGAAGAAGTGAAGGATAATGACTCCCAGATTTCTGGCTTGGGTGGTTTGAGCAGATGATGTTATAGTCAGGGATGGATGAAATAAACCGAGGAAAATATGTAGTAGGGTGACCAGCCACCCTGGGTTTGCCCAGGATGGTCGGTTTTGTCACTGCAAGTTCCACATCCCAAGAAACCCCTCAGACCCAGGCAGACAGCAATGATCAGTCACTCTAATACATAGAGTGAAAAGATAGCTGAAGGCAGAACACCAACAGTTAAGGAAAGGGAGGAGGTAGAGAAGTCTCTTCAGAAAGTGAAGCAGAAGCAGTGAGAGGGGTAGCAGGAGACTCAGTGGGTCATGGTTTTATGGAAGCTGAGAGAGCAAGCTCTTCAAGAAGAGAGCAAACAGCAATGTAGGTTGAGTTTCTCTGGGGATTTTTTAATTTGTAGCTGTGCTTGGCAGAAGTATATTACAGAGAGACTGTAAATGTTTCTCGAAATAAAAGACATGTTATGTCTCTTTGTTGTTTTTAAACTAGATTATTGAAGGGAGCCAACTTCTGATACTTGCTGGATCATAGGGTAAAAATGAATTTAGAGATTTTACTAAAAGCATTATTTCTGCATTTAGTATTTGGCTATCTCAGGTTAATGAATTATTCTGAATACTGGGCAATGTGAGTAAGCTGTTACATTCTGCAATTCTGAATCGGCATTAAATCTGAGTAATCTTAAAATTGGAATTTCAGAGCTGGACATTTGTGATCATATACTTAGTAGTTCTTAATGTTTTGGAGTAATTCACTCTTCAGAATCCATTGAGAACCCTCACACATCTCCTCCCAAAAAAGCACATAAACATTTGCTGAAACTTTAGGGTTGGAGGGTTATAGATGGCCATCTGAATCCCAGGTTAAAAGAATCACTAATCTAATATAACCTTCCTGTTTACACCTTGGGATATTAAGAGGCCTAGACAAATTAATTATCTTATCCAGAGCTTAGACAGTTACCAAACTACTTCTTGATTGAGTGTTCTATTTATTATGTATCATTGCCACTGTTTTAATGCAGGTTCAGTCCCTCTTGGTCTATTATTAATCTTATTTCAGTTAATATACTGATCACTGTGCCAGCTCCATACAAGTGGACTCTACTCCCCATGTCCTGTCTAAAGTCCATCCTTTTTTTTAACTGACCATAGGCCAAGCAAAAATGCTACTGTTCAGAAAATTTGACGGACTACTAGATTTCATGTATCTTTTAAGTCATTAATTAAGAGTTGATCATGTAAGAACTCTTACTGATGACTTACTTGTGGCTTCTTTTCTTTGGAATAGGATGCTGTATGATTATGTTGAAAGGAAACGAAAAGAAAATTCAGGAGCCCAACTGCATGTTACCTATTTGGTGTCTGGCAGTCTCATTCAGAATGGACATTCCGTAAGTTCTCAGAGCCTTGTAATGAGCTTAAATATGTTTGTGTTATGAAGAGTGTTACAACATAGTTTAGGGGAGAGAAAATAACCAAGATTCTGTGTTATAGTAGTTTTAAAGAGCTGTTTGATGGTGATGATTATTTTGGGTTTTTAGACTAAATCTAAAACTGAGAAGTTGGGGTAATATCTTGGCTGTGATGCAGATGCATATCATTATTATGCAATAAGATGTTAGGAGACTGCTTCTGTTATTCCCTATATCTCTTTTTCCCTCTTGAAGGTATATGGGGAATAATGGTGCTTAATTTTCCACCTGTTCAAATTTCGAATCACAAATACAAGTGTTCAAAAATTGTATTTTTTTTTTTTTTTTTTTGAGACGGAGTCTCGCTCTTTCGCCCAGGCTGGAGTGCAGTGGCCGGATCTCAGCTCACTGCAAGCTCCGCCTCCCGGGTTTACGCCATTCTCCTGCCTCAGCCTCCCAAGTAGCTGGGACTACAGGCGCCCGCCACCTCACCCGGCTAGTTTTTTGTATTTTTTTAGTAGAGACGGGGTTTCACCGTGTTAGCCAGGATGGTCTCGATCTCCTGACCTCGTGATCCGCCCGTCTCGGCCTCCCAAAGTGCTGGGGTTACAGGCTTGAGCCACCGCGCCCGGCCAAAAATTGTAATTTCTTTAACTGAACTTCATTTTAATTTTGAACATTCATTTGGGTAGGCTTACGTCTAAGTGCCTGAAGGGTAAGGGTTTTTGGCAGGAGCATGGCTAATGCAGTGCATAGGCTGGGAACATTTTATTTTCCTTCCTCTTCTTTTTGTAGTCCCACCTGGTATCTGGTCATCTGGCAACGCAGGTGACTGCTGGATTTCATCATCCTAACTGTAAAGCTTTCTCAGATCTGCTTGATTTTTTTCTTAGCTATTTTCATGTCCCTCTCAGGGGCACAGGGATCATTCTGTTACTCCCATGCCTTGGTGGATACCAGAAGCTCTGCTAAGATGTCTTGTTCCCTCTCCTGCACCAAACTGGGCCTTGGGAACTTTAATAATTCCCCCTCTCTGGCGTCCTCCCAAAAGTAAGACATACCTCCTCTGTTCTCACTTCCTCAGACTTCCTGTCTGAAGGTTCTTTTGGGCATAAAAAGCCCCATGGGACTTTGCCCAAAGGTCAGGTGGCCCCTTCTCAAAGATCCACTACGTTTTCCTCTTTCCTTTGATTTTCCCTCAGAATCATAAGTTCAGAGCCCTGATGTGTCAAAATATTGACTGGATTTGTTTTTTAGCAATTGAGTCTCAAGCATGTGAGATTTAAAACTGAAATGTCAGGCTGGATACAGTGCCTCGCTCCTGTAATCCCAGCCCTTTGGGAAGCTGGGTTGGGAGAATCACTTGAGCCCAGGAGTTCGAGACCAGCCTGGGCAACCTAGTGAAACCCCATCTCTACAAAAAATACAAAAACTAGCCGGGCATGGTGGCATGCGCCTGTAGTCCTGGCTGCTCAGGAGGCTGAAGTGGGAAGGATCACTTGAGCCCATAAGGTCAAGACTGCAGTGAGCTGTGATTGCACCACTGTACTCCAGCTTGGGTGATATAAAATAAAACTGGAATGTCAGTTTAGTAATTTACAAGGAGTAACAAAACTGCTAGAAGGATCAGATCCTGAATACTCTCTAGCCAACATATTCTTTTCTTGTTTGAAAGCTATTTGGCAAGCCAAATGATAACCAAGATATTTGCAAGTGTAAAATAAGATGTCATTTATATCTCTGAGGCAAAATTAAACAGACGTGACTCATTTACTTTCAGAGATAAACCTGCCTCCAGAGTTCTGCCACTCTAGAGCTCTTGAATGGATACTGTCAAAGATTATAGCTGATTGTCATATTTTCTTCTGTTTACGAGGTCAACTAACCTTCTGTCTCTTTCTTTAGTTATGTCAGAACCCTCAATCTAGTCATATTCAAGCCTCTACTTGGGAATCTTTATATTTCTTTAAAGCAGTGATTTTTATTCTTTTTTTGGTCACTGAGAATCTGAAAGAAAAATGCATATGTTGACATTCATAAAATTTTGAGTTCATGGATCTTCTGGAATAGGATCCATGTTTTAAGTTAATAATTTATGTTTTAAGATAATATAGATTTTTACTCAAACTGACCCATTATAACAGGGGCTCTTAATTTAGGATTCTTGGACAGTCTTCATGGTTGGTCTTCAGAGTCCAGAGTTTTCTTGGATGACACTGAAAGTGTTCAAATTGTGTTCCTCAGTGCATATTTCTGAGACCATTTTTCAAAATGATGTATAACCTGTAATCAGTTAAAAACTTCTAAGCCATGGCTTGCTTATAAAAAGGTTTTCTGTTTCTAAGTATAAGATGGCATTTAAATTCTGCCTATCTTTTTTTAGCAGGAGAATGCTTTTTCAAACAAAATCTTAATCAGAGTTCTATATGTAAAATTTATTAAGAGTGTGGTTGAAGTGGTTGTGAGGATTTTGGAGCCCTGGACTTGCCCTCCCAATAGCCTCACTGGGAAGCTCTGTGGAGCCCTGTGGAATTAACTGACCAAATGTGGATGCTTACCTATGCTTTTTTTCCCTTAAAGGGAATCCTAAGGAAAGGCAAATTCTTAAGCATTATGTCAGGTTTTGTTCTTTTAATTCTTCTATTAATAATTTCCTTTTTAAGTTTTTAGTGCTTCTAGAAAGAAAAAAAGACATTACATGGCTTTGTATGGAATTTTTAATCATTTTTATTTTTATTTATTTTTTTGAGACAGGGTCTCACTTTGTCACCCAGGCTATAGTGTAGTGGCAGAATCTCGGTTCACTGTAGCCTCAATCTCCTGGGTTTAAGCCATCTTCCTGCCTCAACCCCCCAAGTAGCTGGGATTACAGGTGCTCGCCACCATGCCCAGCTAATTTTTGTATTTTTTGTAGGGATGGGGTTTTGTCATGTTGCCCAGGCTGGTCTCGAACTTCTAAGCTCAAGTCATCTGCCCTTCTCGGCCTTTCAGAGTGCTAGGATTACAGAAGTGAGCCACTGTGCCTGACCTGGATTTTTTTAAATGTAAATAATTTTTATTTTTCCAATGATTATTATAAAAAATGTTTAAAAATACATAGAACGTGAAAGCTTCCTTCAAATCTCATTCCAGAGATTCTTCCATAGGATTATTTAAAAATTTCAAGGAAATGTTTGGCTGGTTCTTTTTGTAATATGAAGAAGTGTCAACCTGATCTATGCTTTATGGGTTCCCTATTAGCTTTTCATCTAATGATTTTAGCTGAGATTAGTTTTAATCATTGCCTAAATCATTAATTCACTAAAGGTTACAAAATGGTGATGTTTTGCCTTGAACTTCTGGGCCCAAGTGATCCCCTTGCCTCAGCCTCCTGAGTAGCTAGGACTGCAGACATGTACCACCATGCCTGGCTAATTTTTTATTTTTATTTTTGTTAGAGACGAGGTCTCACTATGTTGCCCAGGCTGGTTTTTTTTGTTGTTGTTGTTTTTGAGATGGAGTCTTGCTCTGTCGCCCAGACTGGAGTGCAGTGGCATGATCTCGGCTCACTGCAAGCTCTGCCTCCTGGGTTCACGCCATTCTCCTGCCTCAGGCTCCTGAGTAGCTGGGACTACAGGTGCCCGCCACCACGCCCGGCTAATTTTTTTGTATTTTAATAGAAATGGGGTTTCACTGTGTTAGCCAGGATGGTCTCGATCTCCTGACCTCATGATCCACCCGCCTCGGCCTCCCAAAGTGTTGCGATTATAGGTGTGAGCCACTGCACCTGGCCGACTGGTCTTAAACTTCTGGGCTCAAATGATCCTCATGCTTCTGCCTCCCTAAGTGCTGGGATTTACAGCCATGAACCACGACACCTGGCCTTTCTGTTGTTTTAGCTGTAATTTTTCTATGAAGAATTTTCTCTCATCAGCTAGCCATGTTTTCCCTGTTCTGCTAAGAACAGGGGGCTTACCCCCTCCTAGGCTCTGGGTTTGTGGATGCTCCCTAACTCCCATGTCCACTTTAATAGGAACCCATTGAATCAGAGCTCTACTCTGGTCTGCATTGTTTTAGCACCAGCTGGCATTTCCATTCTGTTGTTTTTACGTACTTTCAGTATCCCCTGACGCAGTATATAGCCACACTGACCTGTCTGGTCTATTCAGATCTTCTCATGAGGTGCGAATTACTGTTTTTAGGGCTCTTTACTGCAAAGCTGCATAGGTTTTGAGTGATTCATTCCTAATGGTCTGTACTTTTTATAATCTCTGTAATTTTTAGTGTGCAGTTTTACAGAAGATGACTTTTTTGTTCCCTTGAATAAACCAGTGAAAATGACATTTTTAGGACTGCCTGTTTTAAGAGAAAACACATTATGGGAACATTAATAATCCCAGCTCAAACTTACGGTTACACTTTTTAAAATACTTATTTGATGTTTAGATTGCTCTTTTTTTTTATGTTGTGAATTTTGGTGGTTCTGAACATTAACAAAAATATCTATTTGCTTTACACAAATATACAAGGTTTCAAAAAGCAAAACCAGTATTATTACCAACAATTTGGTTACTGAAAATAAGATTTCTTTGCAGTTCTTTGTCTGTAGGATATGTCCTGCTAAGGATGCACAGTCATCCTGTATTTTAGAATCACTTGAAATAATTCCTCACTCTACTGAAGCCACCAATTCAATATCTAGTTAAATTCAGTATTTTTTTTTTCTGTTTTGCTTTCAATTCATAGGTTCCCTCCTTTCCCTTACAGGTAACTGTTACGTTGGGTTTGCCCTCTCCTTCTTTTTTTTTTTTTTTTTCAGATGGAATTTTGCTCTGTCGCCCAGGCGTTGGAGTGCAGTGGCGCGATCTCGCCTCACTGCACCCTCCGCCTCCCGGGTTTAAGCAATTCTCCTCCTCAGTCTTCCAAGTAGCTGGGGATTACAGGCACCCACCACCATGCTCGGCTAATATTTTTTTGTATTTTAGTAGAGATGGGGCTTCGCCATCTTGGCCAGGCTGATCTTTAACTCCTGACCTCGAGATCCACCCACCTCGAACTCCCAAAGTGCTGGGATTACAGGCTTGAGCCATTGCGCCTGGCCTGTTGCATATATTTTTAATATAAGAAAATATATATTAATTTTGCCTCTCTTTCTTAGATAAATGTTTTCATACGTGCTACCTATTTTGCACTCTGGTTTTTTTTTACATAACAGTAGATTCAGAGCATCGCTCCACAGCAGTTACAGAAATATTCCTCATTATTATAGCCACATAGTGCCACATTGATAGATATACCTTAGCTTATTCAGCAATCCTTTATTGGTAGTTGTTATTTACGATCTTTGGCTATTACGGATATTAATAGTGCTGTAGTGAATAGCTTAGTGTATATGTGTTTTGTATATTTTTGCTAGTGTGTTTTAGGGTTACATTCCTAGAGTAGGATTGCTCGGTCAAAGGGTGAGTGCATGTGTACTTTTGTTGGATATTGCAAAATATCACTCTGTTTCTTGTTCCCACCAACAATGTATGAAAGTGCCTGTTTCCGTACAGCATATGTTATCATATGTGAAAGTGCCTGTTTCCGTACAGCATATGTTATCATATGTTTTAGGGATATTTATATTTCTTTTTCTGTGAACTGTCTGTTCCTACCACTTGCCCATTTTTTTTTTCCTTTTTTGAAACGGAGTCTTACTCTATCACCAGGCTGGAGTGTAGTGGCACAATCTCAGCTCACTGGAACCTCCACCTCCCAGATTCAAGCGACTTTCCTGCCTCAGCCTGCCGAGTAGCTGGGACTACAGGCACGCACCACCACACCTAGCTAATTTTTGTATTTTTAGTAGAAATGGGGTTTCACCATATTGGCCAGGAAGATCTCCATCTCTTGACCTCATGATCTGCCTGCCTCAGCCTCCCAAAGTACTGGGATTACAAGCATGAGCCACTGCGTCTGGCCTCTCTTGCCCATTTTTTAAAGGGTTGTTAGTCTTTGTTTTCTTTTCTTTATTTTTAGAAGTTGTGTATTAACCCTTTGTGATGTAAGTTGCAGTTTTTTTTCCACTTTATTGTTTGTTTTTGTACTTTAAGTTTTTTTTTCATTTAAAAGTTTTTTTTTTTTTTAATAGATTATTTCAGTTATTTCTGGATTTCAAATTATACTTAGGAAATGTTGCCTCTTTCTTAGGGTATAGCCGGTTATAGAATTCACACATGTTTTCATGTGCATGTATGTGTTCTTTTTTTTTTGAGAGCAAGTGTCACTCTTGTTGCCTAGGCTGGAGTGCAGTGGCACAATCTCAGCTCACTGCAACCTCCGCCTCCCAGGTTCAAGTGATTCTTCTGCCTCACCCTCCTGAGTAGCTGGGATTACAGGCGCCTGCCACCACACCAAGCTAATTTTTGTATTTTTAATAGAGACAGGGTCTCACTATGTTGGCCAGGGTGGTCTTAAACTCCTGACCTCAGGTGATCCACCCACTTCAGCCTCCCAAAGTGCTGGGATTACAGACATGAGCCACCGCACCCGGCCTCATTTTTTACATTTAAATCTCTGATCCATTTAGAATTTATTTTGGTATATGGTATGAGGAACAGATCCAATTTTTATGTGGCTCCATGTGATTATACAGTAATTCTTATTAAATCACTCACTAAAAAGCCTTTGCTCACAGTGATTTGAGATGCTTTATTTTTTTAATTGTAGTACTGAAACCTGTACTAGATCACTTTTCTTAACTTTATTGAGAAGTTTTAAGATAAGCAAATTATGTTTCTCCTGAAAGTAAGCAAATTAAAAGTGAGTCTGACTTTATTAAATTATAACATGTATTTTAAGGAGTGCCTGGTGTTTTCCTAATTTCACATCCAAGCACAATTGAATTATTGGGCCAAGGAAACTAAAATTGCAGATTCTTAAATGAAGCACTAATAAAGTGTTGTTTTCTTACAGTGCCACAAGGTTGCAGTAGTGAGAGAAGATAAATTGGAAGGTAAGTGTTTTAGTGACTTAGCAAGTTTTCCTCTTATGGCATCAATGTAGGTGCAATAAAAAATCTGCCTCTAACATCTGCATATATTTAGCTATTTAACTGAATAGCCCAATAGTCATTTTATTAGTAGTTTTTGAAGCATGTTAAAATATGATACTACATCTGCCTAACTTCCCATTTTTAGGGCCAATAGCTGCTGACATTTATAAAGCACTTTTATCACAGAATTTCAAAACTCGTGACACATGCAGAAACTGTTATGAATACCATATGAGCTACCTCATCAACTGTAAAAAGACAGTGGCAGTTTTTTTAGGAAGCAAGTTAAAGAATGCTTTTCTGGAAGTCAGAAAGACTTCTAAATTAAATTTGTCTCACTCTTTCAAGACTATTAGTGCTACCATTCGATTGTTTAAAAACCCAATTCAAAGGAATTTAATAACAGTCAGGGTCCTCCTGATCTTGGACCTATATCTCAAGACAAAACCTGTACTGTTGTACTTTGTATATAAAGGCTCCTTGGCCTGCAGGCCCCATTTCACAGATTGGGACTGAGGAGGGTGGAGGGCAGCCATGTCAGGGACACAAAAAATATGTGTATTTTAAAAAGAAAGAGCTCCTGCCTGTGAGGGTAGGATGGGGGTATTTTACCAAATTTAACTCTGAAGTATTCAGAGTGGTGGATTTGTCTACTTTTTACTTTCTGAATTCCCACAGTGGTAAGCAAAGCAAAATTTCTTTATTGTATAGATAGGTAATGATTGTCTACTATGTACCAAGCTCTATACTAGGAACTGGGGACATGGAACAAGTTAGCTGCAATCCTTTCCTTCACGGAACCTAACATTTGTTCTTGTGGTGTTCTTTTGTGTTTCTCCTCCGTAGGCTTATCTAGTTTGTAGTGTTTTTATTATAGAGTTGCTTTCTCTAAACTAAAATTGAAATATATAAATGATATTCTCAGATAGAAATTACTTAGTCCTCTTTAATTATATGCTATAGTGTAAGGCTCTTTTCTGACCGAAAGAAAAAGATCATCGTAGTCATCATCAATCATTAATATTTACTGAGTGTCCACTGCATGACTGATACCCTCACAGGTGCTCTACTTAGAAATGACTCACCACCACCTACCTTGTCATAATGTCCCCATTGCAGACAGAAGGGTTGATGTTTTACTGTATATGTGGCCTTTTAGAGTTTTTTGGACCACCGCAGATTACAAATGCTTTAATGCAGAAGGGTTTCTTGTTAAAGTCCCCTATGCTATGAAGTTTGTGTATTAACAGACTGCTTTTCCTGTTGACTTGTAGCAGTGAAGTCCAAGCTAGCTGTGACTGCCAGCATCCATGTGTACAGCATCCAGAAAGCCATGCTAAAGGACAGTGGGCCTCTGTTCAATACTGACTATGACATCCTTAAAAGCAACTTGCAGAACTGCAGCAAGTAAGCTTCTTAATGTTCCTTGTGGGCTTCTTTACGAATTGATTTTGTAAGATGTTTACACAGTGGCTGCCTCTTAAGAGTGAATGCCAAGTCTAGTAAAACCCCATTTATCTTGCAATAAGACACATGCCTGGTTTTATTAGTACATCATAAGGTGAAAAATAGCAGCCACAACCCATATTGAAAACCTCAGTGGACTCCCCATAAATCTATTTCTCATGTATTTATCCTGTCACTGCCACCAGAAATGTTTGTCGTGCCCTTTCTAACTCCCTTACCCAGTCTCTGCTTGTCTAAATCCTACCCATCCTTCAACTAGTTCAAATGTTGTCCTTAAAAAAATAATTCCTAATTTGATACCCCTCTACTTTTTATCCAAAAGCAACTTTTTCTTGAGCTTCCATACCAGGATCAGGTTTTTAAAATCTTTTGTATCCTTAACAGCACAAGGAGATAATGGGCTATAATGCATGTACATTTTGGAAATTGGTGGTCACAGGCTTGAGTTGTGGCTTTGCTGCTTAGTAGCCCGGTGGCATTGGACGAATTACTTAAACTCTTTGAGCTTTGGTTTCTTTGCCTTTAAATTTGATGTAATAATGTCTACTTCGTGGGGTTGTATTGAGAATTCAGATCAGTTCCCCAGATATATATTGAACACCTACTGCTGTGACAAGTACTGAGCAAAATCATTTGAATTCATTCAGCAAATATCTCATGATACCTATGACATACCATACAGTATAGAGTGAATGTGCCCGCATACCTTTTCATGTAACTGATGGGAGACAGGAGTTATGATACAGTGTAAGAGTGCTGTAATAGGAGGAACATTGGGGGAAGATGTTGGCAGGAGCACTTATCTCCCACTTTTGGGTGGATAGAGTCAGGGGACAAGACAGTTATGACTTATGACACTGAAGGTTATGACATCTCACTTGAGGCCTGAAGGCCCAGTAGAAATAGCCAAGTAAAGGAGAAATGAGAGACTAAGGACAGAGCTAAGAGAGAAAACATGCTTGTGCAGAACCACGATCATTTTCTGTGGCTGCAACTTAGAGTGAAAGGTAGGAAATGATTAGATCGAAGACTAAAGAGGCCAAGCAGGAATTACATTATGCTTTGACTAGTAGGATAAAAGTTTAGACTCTATTCTGAGAGCACTGGGGAGCCACTGAAAATATTTAAGTAGATAGTGTGAAATTATCAAAATTGCATTTTAGAAAGATTGCTCTGGCTGCAGTATTGAAGATAGATCAGAAGAGAATAATCTGGAGGCAAGGCCATCAGGGAGGAGAAATGTGGCAGTGATCCAGGTGGATGCGACAGTTTTCTGATGTAAAGTTGTGCTGTTGGGGATGGAGAGGTGTGAAGGTTAATGAGTCATGACCATCAAAAAACCTTGACGTGGCTGGGCGCGGTGGCTAATGCCTGTAATCCCAGCACTTTGGGAGGCCGAGGCTGGTGGATCACGAGGTCAGATCGAGACCATCCTGGCTAACATGGTGAAACCCTATCTCTTCTAAAAATACAAAAAATTAGCCGGGCGTGGTGGCAGGCACCTGTAGTCCCAGCTACCTGGGAGGCTGAGGCAGGAGAATGGCATGAACCTGGGAGGCGGAGCTTGCAGTGAGCCGAGATCGCTCCACTGCACTCCAGCCTGGGCGACAGAGCGAGACTCCGTCTCAAAAAAAATAAAAATAAAAAACAACCTCAATGTATGGTAGTGGTCAGGGACAAGGTGTGTGGGGGTAGGGGATGGGGGAAGACAGCCTTTCTTGGTATTAAAAGTTTGATACGCATGCTTCTGGCTGGGGCAGCTGAGTACTAAGAAGGGGAATATAACAGGAGGAGCAGGCTTTAGGAGAGAGAGAAAAATGACAAATTGGGTTTTAGAGATGTTGAGTTTGAGAAGCCTGTGAGAAATCCAAGTGAGGATGTCCATCGCAAAAGATAGGTGAATCTAGAGCTAAGGAGAGAAATCTGGGTTAAAGAGAGATTTTTGGAATCAGAAAGAATAGTAACTGGGCCATAGTAGTAGATAGTTATGCAGAGAGAATGTATAGAATGAAAGAAGGGCAGAAAGTAAAACTCTTGGCCAAATTACTAGCTGTGTGACCTTGGGCAAATTTTTTAACTTCTCGGTGCCTCAATTTTCTTGTCGGTAAAGCTGATAATAGTACCAGCCAAATAGGGTTGTAGAGGATTAAATGGACTATTACATGTTAAGCACTTAGAATAGCACTTGGCACATAGTAAGCACTATTTAATGATAGCTGCTTTTCAAGGGAAGAACGGGAAAAGGGAGGCTCAAGAGGGAGCCATCAGAGATAAGAGTATATGGGGTTTCAGCCCCTAAGGAAAGAGATTCAAGTAGGAGGAACCAGGCAACAATGTTAAACGTTGCTGAGAAGCCAAGTAAGTTAGAAAGTGAAAATTATCCACGGAATTTAGTGATAGCCTTGGTAAGAGCATTTTCAGTGGAGTGACCAGATTCTGGTGAGCTAAGTAAATGGGAACACAGGAAGTGAGACAGCAAATATAGACAGCTCTTTCCAGGAGATTTGACTGCAAAGCAGAAAAGAGGGTGGTAGCTAAGGAGGGATTGAGACGGGAAGGATATATACATTTCTAAAGTTGAGAATGACTTGAACTTGGATTGTTAGGAGGGTGCTATAGAGAAGAAAAGGCTGAAAATCCTGAGGAGGTAGGATGACTGATAAAGATGGGTCCTCAGGGAGAGAGAGAGACAGAATTGCCATAGTTTCTGTAAGTTCCATGAGAATAGGGATCGTGTCTCAGTTGTTAACTATATACCCAAAATAGTGCCTGGCACACTAATAAGTAGTTATTGAGTGAATTAGTGATAGACATTAGTTCTTTTTTTTCTTTAGCTCAAAACCTTGAGCATAATAGGCATACAAATATTTATTAAATAAACAAATATATAGCCAAAGAGTAATAATTTACAAGCCTCTTGTCTTTTAGGGAAGGATTTCAAGAAAATATTAACACCCTGATAAGTTTATTTGAAATATATTACTAGATTTCAAAAAATTTTTAAATCTAGTTGGGTATTCCAGGCTCTAAAAATCAGTTCCTCTGTTGTATCTAGCAAGTAAGCAAACAAGAATAAAAGTGATACAAAAATTCAAAATGAAATCTGCCAAGGCCCACTAAAATAAACATGGCAAGTAGAAATGTGGTAATAGGAAGCACTTCAGTGAAACTTTACCTAATTACTTAAAGTATCCTCAGTAGAAAAGTGAATTTATCTCCAACAAATGAGTTTGTATTTGGTCCTGAGAATTATGGGCCAACTGAGATCTAACTCATGATTTCGTGTGTTTTAAGTGCCGTGACATGAAGAAAGTTGAAATTTAGGATTGACCAGAGATCTCTTGTCATCAGACATACTCTCAGCCTAACTTGGTCTCTTCCTCATTGCCAGTTCCTGGTCCTGACCCTAAGGTGTGGAATTCAGACCAGAAGGAGAAAGAGTTGTTTCAATACCAACTTCAGACGTTGACAGTGAAATAAAACATTACCCTTTTCCTTGTATATGGAAGTACTGCAAGGCCAGAGAGGAAGAGCAGTGGGTGAAAGCAAATGATTTCCATCTGTTCTTAACTCTGATGCACAAAAGATGTGTGTAAATACAGAGTTTTCTGATGAAGACCATAATAAATCAGTGGAAGATTTTTGGAGATTTGACTCTAGCTTTGGGGCTGCCCAGTTTAAAGTTACTTCTGAGATGAAATGATGTATCAGGGATTTTCTTTTTTTTTTTTTTTTCATTAGACCAGGTATTCTAGCAGTTAATCTTGAAGTTGTACCTGGTTGATCTTTAAGATAATTGCTATCACCACATAGTTTAGAAATCTCCCACCCCAAGTTGAAGGGAATACACTAAAGAAGGGAGAGAAACCAGAAGCCTCACTTTCATTCACTTAGTCATTCTTTCAACATGTTGTTTCTAGCACTTTTCTGTGCCAGGTCTTGAGCTGCGTGCCTGAAATAAAAAAGATAAATAAGACTTCAAGGAGGTCTTACGTATGCTCAATAAGCAAGACTGGGAAAAATAAAATATTTTTCTTTGTTAGAAAAAGCTGGGGAACTTTGCTTTTTCTAACAAAGAAAATAATCCTGTGAGAAGGCTAAATCAATTACCCATTCACAATGTGGAATGTTACGTTATGGATTTGTGTGAAACAGCACTTCTATAACGATTAGAGAAGAGATGTATGTTCCCTTCAATATGCCACGCAAGCTGTTCCACCAATTTTCTTCTCTTGGCCTTGGGCGTACTTACTTGTCTGGTGCCGTTAGTATTATTAGAAATTATTAACAAATGGCTGTAAAGGACTATAGGTTATAGGAGCCAGTGGCTTTGCTCCCAGCTTCTCCTATTTCTCTTTTTTTTGTTTTTTGTTTTGAGACAGAGTCTCACTCTGTCACCCAGGCTAGAGTGCAGTGGTGTGATCTTGGCTCACTGTAACCTCTGCCTCCCGGGTTCAAGCAATTCTCCTGCCTCAGCTTCCTGAGTAGCTGGGATTACAGGCACGTGCCACCACGCCCAGCTAACTTTTGTATTTTCGGTAGAGACAAGGTTTCACCATGTGCCAGGCTGGTCTTGAACTCCTGACCTCATGATCCACCTGCCTCGGCCTCCCAAAATGTTGGGATTACAGGCGTGAGCCACCACACCCAGCCTTTTTCTTGTTTTGAAGCATGATTTGTTTATTTATTTTGAGACAGCATCTCACTCTGTTCCCTAGGCTGGAGTTGAGTGATGAACTTATAGCTCAGTGCAACCTGGACTTCCTGAATTCAGGTGATCCTCCTACCTTGGCCTCCCGAGTAATCAGGGCTATAGGCATGTGCCACCACACCCAACTAATTTTTGTGTTTTTTGTAGAGACAAAGTTTCACCATGTTGCCCAGGCTGGTCTTAAATTCCTAGACTTAAGCGATGCACCCACCTCAGGTTCCCAAAACGCTGGGATTACAAGCGTGAGCCAGCGCTTGTAACCGTACAGCATGATTTACTGTGGCCAAGAGAGTTGCCAGGAAATTTGTTAATATTTAAAGCTTAGTTTTGATTCAGTTAATATTTATTGCAAATCTAGCCCTATCAAAGGAAGGTCTTTAAAAACAAGGGCTATTTCATTTCCCAAGGATAATGAAATTACTGCGTCTTTTATTATTGTTGGTTGCATTCTTACTCTTTTGAATTAGGATACTTTTTTCAAAAAAAGCAAGAATATTCAATTAGTGGTGGTAGAAGGCACCTAATTCCAACCCTGTCTATTACTAACTAGATGTATGACCTAGTACAAGTGACTCACTTCTCTCTAATATTTGTTTCTTTATGTAATAGAGAGTTTCATACAACATTTTTCTAAAGTCGATTTTAAAGAATATTAGAGTTAAGTATTGTGTGGAAGAAGCAAGAATTTGAAAATAAGGTTTTATACTGACATTAGTTTTTTTTTCTTTCTCTTTTTTTGTTGAACCATCCAAGAATGCATATGCTGACATTAACTGAATGTAACATTTCTGTCCCTAGATTTAGTGCTATACAATGTGCAGCTGCAGTCCCTAGATCTCCTGCTGAATCCTCTTCATCTTCCAAAAAGTTTGAGCAGTCACATCTTCACATGTCAAGTGAGACACAAGCCAACAATGAGCTGACCACCAATGGTCATGGCCCACCTGCATCCAAGCAGGTTTCCCAGCAGCCCAAAGGAATTATGGGAATGTTTGCCTCCAAAGCTGCTGCTAAAACCCAAGAAACCAACAAGGAAGCTAAAATAGAGGCTAAGGAAGTAACAAATGTAAGTCTTCTTTGAAGATACCCTTCATTACAGCTCAGAGTGGGTAACTAGAAAAGCATTAATGGTCCCAGTGGTAGTAGTTTATTTATATAAGGTTCTGATATTCAGTTGTGATTTTTCTACTTTAGTTTGAACCCTTTAATACTTGATACTGTTATCTGAAAGAGTTCTTTTGCTTTTGATAATGATTCTTACCAAGCCTTGGATTTCCTTTGCACACGAGATTGTTGTGAGACCCAGATGAAAACATGTGAAAACACCTCTAGAATTGTTAACATTCAAAAAAATGTTTATTTGCAATATGTCATTCTGAGGAACATCTTATGTTCTGGGCTTTGCAATATATACCTTCCTTCCTAGTGTATTTCCCATTCTTATTATACTTTATGTGGGTATTTTTGTTTTGTTTTTGCTTTATTTGCTTCCCTTAGATTTTTATTGTTCAGTCATCTGAACTAACTTAAGGGCATTGACTTAAGAAAAGTATCATTCCAATACTATTTTAAAAATCCAGAAAAGTATAATTATTGTTGTTACTATTATTATTATCACTGTCATTTTCAAGTGTCAAGTGTATTTAGTTTAGATCACTGTCATTTTCAAGTGTCTGTCTTGGGAAAGAAGGATGGAGGAAAACAATAATGTTTATTGAATTTCAGCTGTGTACCAATAGTTTGGTCTTTGTTCAGATCCTCTTATCAGTTCTGTGAGGGAGGTATTAACCATTTCCCTTTCGCATATGGTAAAACTGAAACCTGGACTTAAGTAATTTGCCTGGAGCTCATATTGCTACTAAATAGTGGGAACCAGGAATTCAGATCTACTTCTGATGATTAAAAATGTAATGTTCTAGGTTTTCCCGCTTTGTGTACATACTACCTCTGATCTTTTTTAATTCTGTCAAATTAAATAGTTTTTAAATGTGCTCAAGAAAAGTTTAGACATATCCATGGGTAATTAATTTTATAAGATCTATAAGAAACTAAGCTTTAGAGATTAACACCAGTTACTATCTGGTGTGGATTATTGTTCTAGATTTGTTCTTATATCTAACGCCTCCGCATTTTGGAACTATCATATAGAGACTATACTATCGCAACAGTGTGCTATAGAAGAGATTGTTTGAGACTGCTACTTCATGAACAGCCTAAATGCTAGCAAAAAATCATATGTGTTTTCTGTGCTTGTAGGCACCTTCAGCAGGCAACAAGGCACCAGGGAAAGGGAATATGATGAGCAACTTTTTTGGAAAAGCTGCTATGAGTAAGCATGTTCTTACCTTACTTTGACTAATGAATGAATGTTAATGTAATGACATATTATACTGGAAGTGAAAGTTACTTTGTTTAGTTTTTGCCTATCCAGCAGACTACCTGCATCCTAACATAAATTTACAGTGTACTGCCCAATATATTGATGAAAGTAACTCAGCTGGTACTTTACAGGTGAGTTAGGCTCAGTTGAGATCTCTTCGAGAGCAATTTATTATTCCTGGTTTAACTTCCCGCCTTGAAAAGATAATGAACTATTTCCTTCATAGGGCCCTTGAAAATGAGTGATTAAAATAAAAGGGAGGCTACCTGGCTACACAGTATAGTGTTGAGGTTAGTAACATGGATGCTAGAGTCAGTTTGCCTGGTGTGACCTTTGTTTCTTCTCTCTCTCAAGGGTCCACAAAAGCAAATATTTTGCCTTTCTTCGGTTATTTTTTGCAGATTACTTACAGTAATGAATTAGACTTCCAGTGTGAATTAGAAGGGCCTGAGTCGTAATGGACATTTAAAAATCTTTTTTTGAGAAAGCAAAAATCTTCTTTGTTTTTAAAAAGATACTTAAGTAAGAATTCTTCCATATGGAAAGAACCAGTAGTCACATATTTTCATACTTCTCATATCAAGTGTACATCCCCTGAGAGTATGTGGTAGAATACCAGGAAGAATTCAGGAGCCACAGGATAATTATGGCACACTTTCTTGGAGCATCAGTTTTACAAAGATTTTTCAAGGAGGCATTTTGTTACATGCCTATGCAAGCAAAATTAGTCAGAAGTCTGCCTTTCCATGATGGCTAAATTTTTTTTTCATATTCTGCTTATGTAAGCGTGACAGTTTTTGTGTTTGCTATAAAAGCTGTCAGAGAACATTTTTGTGTTCTTGCAGCTCAGAATGGGTAACTAGAAAAGTGAATGGAAAATGTGATACTTAAAGGTTTCTGGGAAGCATTGTTGTATTACTGCAGGCACAGTTGGTGCACAGGAAATGCTTCCTACTTCTATTAAAACAGGTCCCCAACCCACAGGCCACTGATGGGTAGCAGTCCGGGGCCTGTTGGGGACCGGTTTGCACAGGAGGTGAGCAGCAAATGAGCAAGCATTATTATGCCTGAACTCCACCTCCTGTCAGATCAGTGCTGGCATTAGATTCTTACAGGATTGCGAACCCTTTTGTGAACTGCACATGTGAGGGATCTAGGTTGTGGGCTCCTTGTGAGAATCTAATGCCTGATGATCTGAGGTGGAACAGTTTCATCCTGAAACCACCCCTACCCTGCTGCCCACCACCACCCCTGCCTATGGAAAAATTGTCTACCATGAAACTGGTCCCTGGTGCCAAAAAGGTTGAGGACTGCTGTGTTAAAGCATCATGCTGTCACTGACCTGCCTAGCTGGTATGGGCCACACTGTACCCAATCAGATCATGGTTTCTTGGCAACTTTGATGAGACCCATCTTTTTGTTGGTTGCTTTTTTTTTTTTAATGCATTTGTAACCTTAAAAACCCAGTGAATTTTAAAATTCGTATTTTTAAAATACATAAAATATGTGATTTGAATTGTTTTAAAAAATCAAACTATACAGAAGTGTGCTTATTTAAGTCATGTGTTTAGTTAGCAAATAGATCAAGCACCTGCTATATGCTTGGCATTGTTATGCACTGGTGATACAATAGAGAAAAAGACAAGGTCCCTGCCTCAAGTCCTTATACTCTACTGAGAGAGATGGAGAAATAAATATGGGAAAAAAGCCAAGCATGGTGGTACATGCCTATAATCCCAGCTACTCGGGAGACCGAGGCAGGAGATTTGCTTGAGCCCATGAATTCAAATCCAATCCAGCCAAAAATATAGCAAGACCCCATTCCTTTAAAAAAAAAAAAGGAAAGAAAGAAAACATTCAAATAGTGGATGATTGTAATTGCTAGGTAGGAGTAATAAGGTGTTATAATGGCACGTAACTCAGTGAGGGGGAAAACCTGGATAAAATAAAATACTATTAAATATTAATGTAAAAAAAAGAATTGCTTACAAAGTTAATTTATTTAGCAGACATTTCTTCAAGGCTGAATGTTCAGCGTAAAATTAGGACTTTTTTATTGTATTTGACACATGACAAGATCATTACAATGAAAATGAAGCTTGAGAATTGGATGAAGAGAGTTCATTGTGGGGACTTGAAGCGTGTAAACTTAATACTGTACAGTAACAAGTGTTGGCAAGGATATGGAGAAATTGAACCCTCGTGCTCTGCTGTGGGGAATGTAAAATGATGTGTACTCACTTTGGAAAATGATGTGGCAGTACTTCTAAAAGTTAAACATAGAGCAGCAGTTCCTCTCCTAGATATCTACTCAGGGGAATTAAAACTGTATGTCCACACAAAAACTTGTACATAGATGTTCATAGCAGCATTCTTCATAATAGCCAAAAATTGAAACAGTCCAAAAGTCTGTCATGATGAATGGATAAACAAAGGTGGTATATCCAGACAATGAAATGTTATTCAGCTATAAAAAGTAATGAAGTACAGATTGATATGTGACATACATGGATGAACCTTGAAATATTAAGTGAAATAAGCCAGATAGAAAAGATCATATATGATTTCATTTGTATGAAACATCCAGGATAGGCAAGTCTATAGAGACAGAAAGTAGGGGCCAGGCGTGGTGGCTCATGCCTGTAATCCCAGCACTTTGGGAGGCTGAGGCGGGCAGATCATGAGGTCAGGAGATCGAGACCATCCTGGTTAACACGGTGAAAATCCATCTCTACTAAGAAAATACAAAAAATTAGCCGGGCGTGGTGGCGGGCACCTGTAGTCTCAGCTACTCGGGAGGCTGAGGCAGGAGGATGGCGTGAACCCATGAGACGGAGCTTGCAGTGAGCCAAGATCGCTGCACTGTACTCCAGCCTGGGTGACAGAGTGAGACTCTGTCTCAAAAAAAAAAAAAAAAAAGGGAAAAGAAAGAGAGAGAAAGAGGAAGGAGAGGAGAGGAGAGGAGCTACTTGAGAACAACAGTTGAAAATGCAAGAGTATGCCATCATTGGAAAGGTGGATTCCACTGTTCGCATTTTCCATTCAAGTCTTCAGGAAAAAGAAAAGTGTAAATACATTTTACACTTTGGTCCATCACCTACACCTTCAAATAATACACATTATTTATAAATTATTATACTAAGCTATGCATAATAGCCAAGACTATGATACCAGTTTTTTTCTACACTGTAGAAGGATTAAGCTATTATAACAACATATAACCAAAACTACTTATTGAAGCGCCTCCAGCTATTGACAGCTTTCTAATAGTATTTTGTGACTTTACTTGTGAAAAGCTATCACTAGGTACAGTGTGAAGGCTAGATGACATGCTTCTATAGTTCCTCAGATGGCTAGGCCTTTTTGCATTTCTTAGTTGTCCCTGTTGCACAGTAATCGTTCTTCAGCTCGGTGTGGGGAAAGGGTTAAGGACTTTGAGGAGTTAAACTGACTTCCGTTCAAATCCCAACTCTTACCTTTTCTGTCAGTGTTACCTTGGATAAATCATTTAACCAATACTGATCTCTTTTAATCCTTATAATAATCTTGTAAATATTATCCCAGGTGTAGAAAAGACTGACTTTTAGATAAAATAACTTGCCCAGAGTGAAGCGGGATTTGAACCAAACTTCCTTGAATCCAAAATGTCTTTAAATTTTATCATTAAGGTAGTAGTGAGATATTAAGGGTATCCAGGCATTAAAAGATAGAATATATAGAAAGTAAAGGTCTTGGCTACAAATCGTTGTCACCATTTGTAAACTGTGTATTGTTGGGAAACATCTTGTAATCCTTCTGATTATTGATTTTCCTCATCTGAAAATGAAAAGGATGATACCTCATAAAGTTGTATGTGTTTTTTCTAAGCCTTGCTTTAACTATCATTTAGCCTGGGGGCTGTGATACAATGAGGGATTAGCAGGAGGCAGAAATGAAAAGTTACAGTTAGAGTGGTAGTTGGAAAGGAGGAATGTTTTCTAAATAGTCCATGAGCTCCTTTTTGCTCCTGCTCCTAACATATTACCTGGCACATGGTAGACTGTCAAAAGAATGATGTATTAATATTGCATGATGGGGTCATATGTCATCTGCTATACTCTATTTATAGATAAACTTAAAGTCAATTTGGACTCAGAACAAGCAGTGAAAGAAGAAGAAATAGTGGAGCAGCCTACAGTATCTGTCACTGAACCAAAGCTGGCAACTCCTGCAGGCCTGAAAAAATCCAGCAAAAAAGCAGAGCCTGTTAAGGTGCTGCAGAAGGAAAAAAAAAGGTAGGAAAATGTTGTTGCTTGTTGGGGAAGAGTCTCTACTGGGGGTGAAAAGGTCTCTTTGGGCTTGACAGCAGGCAGTTTTCAGTTAAGTACTAAATCCCACTTAATGCCTTAGGGATACAACTATACAACCAAAATGGAAAGAGAAGCCCACTAGCTTATCTAGTGGAGTAGAACTGTGGAATCAGCCAGTTTGGATGATTTAAGGACCAAAGTCATTTTTTTGGCCTTATTGATCTAAATTGATTGTTAGTTTTTGTTTCAAATTTGTGGACATGGCATAAGTGTGTCTAATTGTGTGTGTGTGTGTTTCACTTCAATTTGCCAAATGAAGGGTTACTGTTTCCAGTCAAATTTAAGAGAAAAAGTTCTTTGTTTTCTTTTTGTATCAATGAGTTTATTTTTCAAGTGGTAAAATGTAATTAGAAAAGAAAATAAAAAGCACATAAGCTATTAAAACTAGATCCAGGAATTGGAGACACTACCTCATAGTTGGTAGAATTAGTCTGTTGAAAGAAATTCTAAAGGACACTGTCAACCCTGATAGGCCTAGAAAGACAACTTTTGTGGCAAGATTGGGATTACTCTCGTTGAAAACATCAACAAAATGGTGAAATTTTAGAGGGTTAAAGCTCTGTCCAGTGGGCCTTACCTCCTAGGAACATATGACTTGTATGGATAAAAATGTCCCCAACCATGGGTACATCACTCACTGTTGATGCTTATTGCCAGGAATGCATTCAATATGTCACTACTAAATGTGATGTTAAATGTAGATTTTTAATAGATACCCTTAACCGGATTGAGGAAGTTGTTTTCTGTTCCAAGGTTGCTAAGAAGTTTTATCATGAGTGGTTATTGAATTTTGACAGATGCTTTTTTGAATTTATTGGATGCTCGGATGGTGTTTTTATTAATGTGGTGATTAGGCCAACCTTGTGTTCTTGGGATAGACTCCACTTAGTTATGATGTATTATCCCTTTTTATATATTGCTGGATTAAATTTGTTAATATTACACTAAGCATTTGTTGTCTGTGTTTATGAGGGCTATGGTCAGTTACTTTCTTTTCTGGTAATGTCTTTATCAAGTTGCTGTGTCAAAATTGTGCTAACTTCATAAGATTAGTCATGCACTGCATAACAATGTTTGGGTCAACAATACGCCACATATATGACAGTGGTCCCATAAGATTATAATGGAGCTGAAAAATTCCTATCGCCTAGTGACATCATAGCTGTCATGACAGTAGTACAATACTTTCCTCACGTGTTTGTGATGATGCTGGTATAAACATACCTACTGTGCTGCCAGTCATGTGAAAGTATAGCATATATGTTAATAGTTATGTATACATAATACTTGATAATAAAAATGACTGGGCTACTATAATTACTGCACTATACTTTTTGTCATTTTAGAGGACAGTAGTCTTTCTATTTATAAAAAAAGTTGACTGTAAAATAGCCTCAGGCAGTCGTTAGGAGATATTCCAAAAGAAGGCATTGTTATCATTAGAGATGACAGCTTCATGTGTGTTACTGCCCCTGAAGAAGACCTTCCAGTGGGACAAGATGTGGAGGTGGAAGACAATGATCCTGACCCTGTGTAGGCCGAGGCTAACGTGTGTTTGGGTTTTAGCTTTCAACAAAAAAAGTTTAAAAAGTAAATACAAAATTTTTAAAACAGAGAAAAGCCTATAGAATAGGGATATAAAGAAAATATTTTTGTACAGCTGTACAAATTTTTGTGTTTTAAGCTGTGTTATTACAAAAGAGCCAAAACATTATAAAATTGAAAATAAAGTTACAGTAAGCTGTTTATTATTGAAGAAAGAAAAACATTTTAAAATAAATTTAGTGTTCCCTGAGTATCCAGTGTTGATAAAGTCTACAGTAGTGTACGGTAACATCCTATGACCTTCACATTCACTCACAACTCACTCACTGACTCAGCCAGAGCAACTTTCAGTGCTGAAAGCCCCATTCATGCCAAGTGCCCTATACGTGTGTACCATTTTTAATCTTTTTTATACAGTATTTTTACTATCTTTTCTCTTTTTAGATGTTTAAATACACAAATACCGTTGTGTTACAGTTGCCTACAGTATTGAGTACAGTAACAATGATGTACAGGTTTGTAGCCTAGGAGCAGTAGACTAGACCATCTAGGTTTGTGTGAGTAGACTCTACGGCATTCACACAGTGAAATCACCTAGCAATGCATTGCTCAAAATGTGTCCCTGTCATTAAGTGATCCATGACCGCAGTTGGGAGAAGTTTCCTCTGTTTTCTGAAGGAGTTTATATATACGTACATATTTTTCAAATGTTTAATAAAATTTACCAGTGAATCCAGGGCTGGATTTTATTTGTGGGAAAGGTTTTTATTGTGAATTTGATTTAACTAGAGCTGTTCAAATTCTCTAGTTCTTTTGGATCAGTTTTGACTGAGTTGTGCTTTTAAAACTCAAAGTTTGATCTAAATTGCTGAGTTTATTGGCATAAACCTGTTCATTATATAACCTTATTCTTCGAGTTTGTAGAACCTGTACTCAATACAGGTTTCTTCACTGTTTGACTCCTGATTGGTAATTTATATTTTTCTGTTTTCAAAATGGGTTTTTATAAAAAGCTTATTAATTTTATTAATCTCTTTCCCACAAATAACAACGTTGGCTTTGTTAATTTTCTTTTTTTTATCTCATTGATTTCTGTTCTTATCTTTATTATTTCCTTTTACTTTGGGTTTAATTGTTCTTTTTCTAGTTCAAGGTAGAAAGGAAAGTTGGTATTTAAAGTTATATAAGACATAAGGTACTTGATGGCAAAGATTATGTCTTGTATATATTTGTGTCTCTAACATTCAGTAGGCCTTTGATAAATTAGTTGTTGGTTGCATGAGGAGTGTGATGGAGTATCCATTCATCCTGAGGAGCAAAATAATGTCACGGCAGCGTCTAGGTTTTTTTTTTTTATTATTATTATGTCATTAGAATCACCTTAAAAGGATATCTCTGCCTTTGCTCATATTGTTCTTTCTCTTTAAAATATGGTTCCCTTTCTACATGATGAACTTCTACTTAGCTTTTAAGTTTTCCAAATATGAATTATATTCCATAACATTTTATTTGTCCAGTTAAATCTACCACGTTGCCTTATAGCCAGTGGTGCTTGCCAGAGCTTCTTGGAAACAGTATTTTCTTCTGTATCATTGTATTCTCAATGGCCAGCAAAGAGCCTTGTATGTATGTAGTAGCTGCTTATTTAATGCCTGTTGGATAATTGAAAGTCCTATCAGGGAAGTAAGAAGGAATTTGGAGAGATTTTTGATAACCTGGTTGTAGCTTCCAGCAGTTTCTAGAAAACTCTAGAAATTTTTTATTCACGTCACCTCATAAAGTGACCTAGTTATGGTCAATTAGCAGAGTATCCTTAACAAGAGTCCTTATTGGACTATTTGGCTGTCCTTTTCTACCCTCTGGAATTAAGACCACGAGTTATAAAGCAAAACCCATAAGAGCATGTGAATACTTACATTTTTGTTATGTGTAACAAGCTTAATTTATTTCTGGATGACAACAGGGGGAAGCGAGTAGTGTTATCTGATGATGAGACAAAGGAAACTGAAAACATGAAGAAAAAAAGGAGAAGAATCAAACTTCCTGAATCTGATAGCAGTGAAGATGAAGGTGGGCATTACCAGTCATTTTTGGTTAGGGAGATCAATTCTACTTTTAATGTTCAAGGAGCTAAAAAAGTAATGGATTGAGGATCACAATAAGAGTAGTAATTCTAGCATTGAGAGACACCATAGCACCTCTTTCTGTTTGAAATTTGCATTAGCCTTTTGACTAGAACCATGATCTTTTGTCAATTTGTCAAAATAACACAGAGGGAAAGAGGATAAGAATTATTATTATACACACTATCTAAGACTTTTTCTTTTCTTTTCTTTTCTTTTCTTTTTTTTTTTTTTTTTTTTTCTTTTAAGGGGAGGATATTCCTTTGGCTATCTTCATGTGAGTCTTTTAAGAATTGTGACATTCTAGGCAGCCAGGATATTATTGGTGGTGGTCCACACAGGTAAAACTAGGGTTAACTGGAACAACCTGCAGTGTCATTGTTGGAAGGGAATGACACTGTGGACCCTTCTAGTTTTAGGCTGTGGGCAGTGTAAGATAAGCAAACCTCATAAGAGCAAGAGTCTTACCAGGAACATTAATATGCTTTTTAAAAAATATCAAGTATTTTGAAGAGCCAAGATCTTGCCCCAAATTGTATAAAGTATATAGAAAAAGAAGGAGGGTAAAAAGAAAGTTAAATGGGTTGAACTGATATGCTGGTGGATGACTCTACCTTGAAAAGCCCACTTTGAGACACAGTGGTGAAAAGTTTGAACTGCTCTAATGAATTGTCCATGAATTCATGGCATAATGGGTATAAAACATTTTAGGTAATGAGGGGAAATCTAGTCTAAAGTATTTCAGCATCACGTGAAGATATAGAGACAAACACAAACAGATACTAAAAGGGAGAGTAAAGAATAATAGTGAATGCAAAAAAGGAACCTACTGTGCTATCAGTGGACAAAATGAAACTTGTAAGATTCTACTTTTTCTAGAAACTAAGAGGAATTGAAAATGCTAAGACAGGCTTCTGAAAAAAGGATATTAGCTCAACTATACAAGTGAGTGAAAAAAAAACAAATTATATATATGGATGACAGTAATGCAAAAAAATGAACAGACCCAAGAAATAGTAGCAGAAAGTTGAGTCTGTGATAGAGATGTAGCATCTTTTACACTTCTGTGGATTTAGATTCTACCATTCATGCTATGTGTTTAGAATTACAGCCGTTGATATGCTGTGAGAGGTACAATGTCCTTCGTGGTTTATAGTGGCCCTTCAGAATGGGTAGGATAAGACACATGAGCATCCCAGAGAGGCAAATGCTATATTTTCATTCCATTGTCATTTATCAAAATGCTTTGGCCAAGGCTGCAGAAAGGAACAACTCCATGTAGACACATGGGAAAATAATTAGGAAGTAAATGTAGGAATAGGTGCTAATTGGAACAGTCTTCCCTATTTCCAATCAGTAAAAGACCTTGGGAAGATTTTGGAAAGGTCTTTGAAGCCATCGACCTAATGTACATTAAAAAGGTAAACTAGATACTCTAGTATTAGTGAAGGAGTCAGTTCTAAGTTAAGGAATTACTATGGTTGGTTGAGCACTCACTATATCATTCTGAAATATTCCCTGTAGTTCCGATCTGTAGCCTACAAAAATAATACTGTTGGGTGATTAGAAATATAAGTGGGGTTATTTAGTTTTGAAAGGAATGTGAAGAAATGCGATAGAGGTGCACAGCCTATAATAACAGATGATATAGAGCAGAAGCTCTTAGATTTTTTTCCTTTGGCAAAGATAATTTTTGGCATCTGACTAAATTTATAAACCTCTGCCATTTTATTCTTAAATTTCGTCTTTGTCTCAAAGCCAGTGGGATTTTATTTTAAACCCTACACAGTCTCTAACTTATTATTGCTTTATTTCTGTTACACTGAGTATGTCATATAGTTCAATATGCTGTCTTCAGCCAGAAGTTAGAAAAGGAACAGCAGGAGTAGAGAAAATACAAGAACTTGGGAGTCAGGCAGACCTGGGTTTAAATTTTACCTTGACCATTTATTGTGTGATTTTAAGCAGGTTAGTTAACTTGTTTAATTCCTTGTTTTTGCATCTCTAAAATGGGGATTTTTATCACAAATGGTACAGGCTTTTTATGAACATGAAATAAGATGATGTGTCAGAAGTGCCAAGACAGTGCTTGGTACATGGTTTTCTTTTGTTTTGTCTTTTCTTTTCTTCTTCTTCTTCCTTTTTTTTTTTTGAGACGGAGTCTCGCTCTGTCGCCCAGGCTGGAGTGCCGTGGCGCGATCTCCGCTCATTGCAAGCTCCGCCTCCCGGGTTCAACCTGTTCTCTGCCTCAGCCTCCCAAGTAGCTGGGATTACAGGCGCCCACCACCACGCCCAGCTAATTTTTGTATTTTTAGTAGAGATGGGGTATCACCATGTTAGCCACGCTGGTCTTGAACTCCTGACCCTTTGATCCACCCGCCTTGGCCTCCCAAAGTGCTGGGATTACAGGCGTGAGCCACTGCACCTGGCCTGTTTTTTCTTTTACCTGTGTCTGGAAACAAGTTCAGATAGTTTTCTTATTACTCACTCTACTCTTCCTGCTGAAGTGCCCATACTTGCAAGTACCTTCAGTTTTTTCAGAGAATTCCCTTCCACTTCTGTTTGTAACTCTCTACCCAAGGGACTGTTCCTTTCTCTTTTACCCCGCAGGGTCATATGCACCTTTAGTAGTTCTACACACTCTCTTTGTAAAGCAAAAAACAAAAGGCCAGACCCAGAAAGAAATAACATTAAGAATAACATCTACATTGCTAGGAAGAAATGTAGTTTTAACTGATAAATATTTAAGTCTTTGCTAATATTTTCAGTCCTTGCAAGGTGCTTATGGAGAATGTTAAGCAAATGTGATCCCCATTTTTAGGTAAAGATAGGTATTTTTAAAAAATACTGAGTCCTAGGAAGCTGTGAATGGTTTCCAGGAATTCTAATTACCTGTCCCTGCCAGAGAACTCTTTGACACACTGGATCTCTGAAATTAGTTTCATTGCAGTTTTTATTCTGTCCCAACAAAGGTTGCTTTCCTGGAATAAGTGATACTTCATTGCTTACCTTTCACTTGAAGAGCTGCAGATTGGCTACAAATCTGTTTAAAATACACCAGTGCATGGAACATTCTTTATGTCTGTGTCAGTAAAAATGTATTGAGTGGGGATGTTTGGCTTGGCAGACAGACATATTCTAGTACATGAATGGCGGCAAGTTTAAACAAAGTAGTAGATATTTACAATTTTAAAAGTCAGATAAAAATGGAAGTTTTATAATAGATAATAATCTCTACTCTCTGACTCATCTAATTTGACTGATGCCTCTTTTGTCAACTTTCTCCCATCTGCCTTCCATCTTCCAGGGATTTGTTGAAATTTCTTAATCATTAAGGGCTCTTGACTCCTCTGCTATTCTCTTCTCTGTTTGGGGGAGTCATAATGTTTTGCTTGTTTATTATCACAGTGTTTCTCTCAGGGAGTGTGTGGAAGGGAGAGAGAGATATATGTTGTCTTCCTTGACCTGGGTTCCTCATTCCAAATTTAGTTCAGAAAGTGGTGGTTTTCCTTTATGTAAATAAATACACACACACACACACACACACACACACACTGTTACTCTGTGTTTATGCCAGGGAAATCGTGGTGTCTGTGCCTTTTTGGAGCTTAAGAGTCTAGAGTGGGGATCTAGATAAACATTTGCATACAGTGCTGTGAGAGGGGTCTTAGAGGGTGTCACTAGGATTGTTTTCGTTGGTTAAGTCAACTGGTTTCAGAACTGGAAATAAGAATGCCTAAGTTTATTACTGTGAGTCTCAAAATTCCTTTGGCTTCCTCATTGCCTAAAGTTTCCTCCTCCCATTATAACACATCTACCATTATAGCCCAGCTTTCTTCATAGCTGTTCCTTCAGAACAATGGAGGCTTGCTTCTGGGGTTTGACTTTTCTCTTGCCTGAGTTCCCATCATGTTCTAGCCTCCCAGAGCTGTGCTGATAGCTGGACTGCTTTCCTTTTATGTTTCTCTCTCTTGTTTCCCAGAGCTTATAAAGTTTTTGGGGCCCATTTTATACTTAAAGTGTGTAATTTATTGTTCATTCTGGCTCTTGTTCTGTTTCACCTCTTTAGGTCATTTGGCCTTGAACTCTCTTCACTGTCATAATTTTTAACACTGACCTATTCAGTTGGGAGAATTTCAGATTCAAGACTCGTGTTAAAAATTTGAATACAGCCAGGAGATTCAGGGAGCAGGTGAGGCTAAGTCGCTACCCAGTCCCCTGAGCAGCACTTTCTTTGTGGTGATTGAGTAATAGGTCAGTTGAGGATTTTTGCTTCCCCTCTCATGGGCCGTTTACTAAGACCACCAATTCTGCAATTGTTGAGAAATCATGGGATCCCTCTGGTGGTGCTCATTTCTTGGGTGATGCCACTTCCACAGCAGTATTTTTTTCCTAAAAGTATGCTTTCCTGTTAACCTCAGTGTAGCAGAACAAGCCTTATCAGTGGAGTAGTCACTAGAAATATGCAAAATATTAATCAGGTCCTAGTTGTTAGAGCTTAAATAATGATAATCATTTAAAAGATGACTTCACCCACCTCCAAGTTTATACTCTTAACACCAGCTGGAGATTTTCAGTCTAACAAACATCTCAGGTGATGAAAAGCCTTAGGTCACAGTGAAAAACTCTGGCATAGAACATTCGTTATAACCTGAGGGATTGTCTCCACATAGATCTTGAGAGATAATGTCTTGTCCTCAGTGGTAAAGTGGCATGGTATAGTTGGAATAGCAAGGCTGTAGAATTGGATTGACTTAGGCTTAAAACCTCCTGTCTCAGTTATAAGCTGTGTGACCTTGGCAAGTTTCGGAACCCCTCTGAACCTCTATTTACTGTAATGTGCAAATAACAAAATCTGTCTCAGAGTTGTTGTAAAAATAAAGTGAAATACATGGCATATGGAAGGCGATGAGTGGATATTTACAAACCAACTTCATAACCTGACTTAGCTATAAAAGAAAACATTTAGCTAAGATACTTGTGGCTGTAATAATTCTTGATTCTCTGATTTTATTTGTATAAAATTAATAAAATATATATTTTAAAGATAACTATATAACTGCAAAGTTCTTGGTTATCATGAATTACTGCTTGCTAAATCCCCTTTGCTGGACATGTCAATTTAGAGAACCAGTGGAGAAGGCATTATACCAGATAGTGCTTGTAGTTCTCTGATCTAAGTCTGTTTCATTATTTCAGTCTTCCCAGACTCTCCTGGGGCTTATGAAGCTGAGTCACCATCCCCACCTCCTCCTCCGTCTCCACCTCTTGAACCAGTGCCAAAGACTGAGCCTGAACCTCCTTCTGTCAAGGTAAAATTATACTGGGATTCTTGCATATCCATGTATCCTTTATGTCTTAAGGACCTACAACCACTTTGCTAAATCAGTTCCCTTGCTGTATACTTCACAAATGCCAGTAGATGGCTCTTGTCTCATTCTGCTCTCCTACAGGTTGTACAGAATGGGTATTCCTCCATTCTCACCTGAAGGGAGATTTCGCTAGCGGGTATAGTCTCAAGAACGTTGCAGAGGTGGAACCTGGGAGCTGCTCTGTATTCATGACCTTCGGCATCTCTGCTGTGCTATACACCTCCTATTAGAGTGGTGCAAAAAGAGATCCCTCTGCATCAGAGCAACATGTGAAAGACAGGGGAACAAACAACTTAAACACATTTGCTGCCCTTCAGAAGCAATTCTGAAAAAGGGCTGGATGGGAAAACTGTCCGCCAAAGGGGAAATACAGCTTGGAACGCTCTTCAGCTGCATCTTTTTTACATCTATTAGTGTAGATAATGAAGAGTTGAAAAAATAGTTGCTGACAATTTTTTTTTTTCCTTTGTGGCTGTTAGTTTTTCTTAATTCATTGTGTTAAGACCATCATTTAAATCTTACACTGATTTCCTCATTAGCTGAAGAGAAAATGGGATGAAAGAGACCAGTGGAGATAAAAGGAAGTTGGTATTAGTAATACCTATTTGAGACTAAATTAGATAGGTGTAATGTTGAAGTGTCAAGGCTGGCCAGGCATGTTGGCTCACACCTGTAATCCCAGCACTTTGGAAGGCTGAGGTGGGCAGAACGCCTGAGTCCAGGAGTTTGAGACCTGGGCAACACAGGGAGACCTTGTCTGTACTTTAAAAATATCTGGGCATGGTGGCACATGCTTTTTAGTTTCAGCTACTTGGGAGGCTGAGGCGGGATGATCATTTGAGCCCAGGAGTTGGACTACTGCCGTGAGTTATGATTGCACTTCTGCACTCCAGCCTGGGCAACAGAGCAAGACCTTGTCTCTAAAAAACAAACAAACAAAAAAGAAAACAAGAAATGTGAAGGCTGACATAGCAAGTATCTACAGCAAGGGCATATGCCACAGAAACCCCTGGTGTGGTTTAGGGGCCTTCCCTGTGTGCTCCCATAATATCTGCCTCAGCCCTCCATTGAAGCCCTCACCACACTGTATTGCAGTGGTCTGCTTTCCTTATCTGTCTCCTCCACTAAGGTCCTTATCCTACTTTTTAACCATGTCGCCTGCACTACCCAGCAAAAACTTATTGACCGAATGAACAGAACACAGTTCTTTCTTCAGCATGCTACTTTCCTTCTTATGAACAATGAAATATCAAGCCTGTGTATATAGTGAGCGTAACTTGTCTATGTGATGGGGTTGGTTCTCTAAAACTAATGTAGAGTTTCTCTTTCAACTTTTTATCATAATGGAGTATTGGAGAATGATTAGTATAGATTTAAAAGCTTTTGTTATTTTTCTGTATAATATAATTGATCAGCTTAACATTGTATCCTCTGATCTTTTAGAGCTCAAGTGGAGAAAACAAAAGAAAACGAAAACGCGTACTAAAATCTAAAACTTACGTGGATGAGGAAGGTTGCATGGGTAAGGCAAATATTTGGCTCCAAATCCGGAGAGAGTCTCTTATTACCGTAGAGGCACCATAATCCCTTTTAGAACAGGTACATCTCAAGCTTTAATTTACATATGAATCATCCACAAGTGCTACCGATGCTGTTTGTCTATGGCATACACTTTGTGTAGCAGAGTGTAAGTCAGAACACCTAGGTTCTTGTTTAGGTCATACACTATAAAAATAAGCACTGAGATGTTGGCTAAAAGTTATGTCGTCTCTGGTGAAGAGTTTCTTATCTGTGGAATAACCATTTTGCCTAAATGTGTGGTTGTTATGAAGATTCAGGTGGCATAAATATGTCTAAAAACAAGATGGAAACCACAGTATGGGCTTAGGATGTTATCATAGACATTGAGAAGCATTTTTTTTTCCCTAGAATATTTGTTTTTATAAGTTTGAACAGTGGAAAAGAAGCTACAGATGATTAGACTGTATCAAGAGTCATTTTTGGTATTTGGTTCCATTTGTTCTTCAGAAGGGAATGACTCATCCAGATTGCTTCCTTTATGTTTCCTATTTGTAAGCCATGTTAGGTAAAAGCATGTGCTTGTTATGAAGGCCTAGGGAGGAATTAGAGTTCAGGCTTTGAGTCATTGGCTGGTTCTTCAGCCATGTTTTAGCCTCTTCTGCCCTTTCCATAATCAAACCAGACTTCTGTGGAGCTTTTAAGATTTAGCACTTGAGGTTTGATGGGATGCTCATATCCTGGTACTATATTTTTGTGTTTGAAAAGAGTTGTGGGTTTAGGCTTTTACCTTTGTTGGTTGGATAGCCCATGGTTTGTCATTTTTGTCATGGATCCTTTTGTGGCACCTGCCACAGCTTGGATCTTCAGAGAAGGTTATTTTTCCTGTTCTTGATTTTTTTTTTTTTTTCCTTCTAGTTCAAACTTGTTTTTAAAAGATTGGCTCTGAAGAATCAACCTTTCCTGGTTCTTAAAACTAGTGACGACATTTTGTCATCTGTGTTCCCTGTCCCCCTGTTCCCAACCTCCCAGTCCTCTGAAAAGGCCTCTGCCATTTTAATTGTAGCATGCGACTGGGGAGTAAAATTCTTTACATGTGGAAATTCTGTCTTTTCAGTGCCAAATTTCTTGTGAACCTGTGAATTCTGGACTTTGAATGGGTTTTTTTTTGTTTTTTGTTTTTTGTTTTTTTGGCTTTCAGTCTTTTAATAGTTGTCATTTTCAAGCCTCTTGGTTTGGCCATGGGTGATAATATATGTATTTACTGTTGACTTTCTTAATTCAACAGTATATTTTTTAAATTTAGGAGGACAAAAGCATTGGTGCCAGTTTTTTCCTCCTCTTTCTGCCCCAAAGAAAAAAGTCAAATGTCTTTGTGAGAGTTCATTGGGAATTTGTGGGTAATTATTTATTGCTTTGTTTAAAACATAGTACTCGAGTTTTGGCCAGGTGTGTGATGTGGACTTTTTTGCACTCCTGTCTCCAGACAAAACTGTTAAAAGCCTTGGATGCAACAGTGAAAACTGTGCTCACATGGCACTTTTTTTTTTTTTTTAAGGTTTTTGGTCCAAGCTCAACCTAATGAATCTTGGCTTTGGTTACCAACAAAGGAGTTCTGCTTTCCTCTCTCTGCTCAGACTGTTCCAAATGTACCAGCATAGGGGGTTTGCCCTGTTCTGTGCTGAATCAGATTTGTTCTGTGGGTTTAGAAAACTCATCTTTTCCCTCTTTGTGAGTTTGCAGCAGAAACTGGGGAGTTGGGTCCCTGAGATAAGTTTGGAGTAGACTCCTGGACAAGGGGATGGGTTTCTAAGAGCAAAGCAGTTAAGTGGAAAAGAAATCTGATGTTACCCACAAAAACCAGGTTTGTTTGCTTTTTTTTTTTAATGGCAACCCAGAAAAGTGGCATGTTGTTCAGCTAAAACAAAGGCCCCATATTTTTAATGGAGGCGTCCTTTTTCCTGGGGTTTGAGGTAGCTACAGCTTTGAATATAGAAATATTCCTTTTAGCTTTTACAGTATACTGAATATGCTGCTAAAGAAATTTTGTTGGTGCTGCCCTGACTGTTTTTTAACACCCCCAAGCAATGTGTTACACAAAATTGGCAATGAGACAGCCATTGATTTCGTTAATAAGTAATGAAATAATGAGCTAATTGATGCTGAAGTGTAATGTGGTAGATACGCTGCCATTTGAATACAGAATATAGCTTATGAAGGAGCAAAGTCTTATACCACCAACTAGTAGAAAGTCATTTCCTTTCTGTATCTGTAGATGGCTCTTCAGACTTTTCTAATTTAAGATATTGAATAAATAACAGCTCGTAATTTTGTCCCATTAATTCAGTTACATAATGCTTTTGAAGATGCATGTGAGATGGAGGTGGTGTTCTGGGGTCTAATTGCTGAACGAATAGGTATGCCGTGGGAATTCTCTAATTATCTTAGAGCAAGATTTCTCAAACTTTGCCGACTATGTGCATTACTTGGAGATCTTGCTAAAATTGAAATTCTGCATCAGTAGGCCAGGAGTGGGAACTGAGAGTACATTCCTAATAAGCTCATGGGAGATTCCGTTGCCTCTGGTGTGTGGAGCACAATTTGAGTAGTAAGGCCTTTGAGAATACTTAGTATAACACTATCTAAAGTTTATCAGTATTGTTTCGCCTCTAAGTGAAAATCAAAGTGAATTCTGGGCTCTTACAAAATTGAAGACAAACTCTGGGAACTCTCTGGGAAGGGATTGTTGATTATGCAGCCTTAATGGGATCAGCTGGATAAGAGAGAAGGCGTGCTCCAGTGGCAATTGCACTTCAACATTTAAAACAGGGAAGGAAAGAACATTAATTCCCAGAGTGTGGTCCCCAGACCGGCAGCATCAGCATTTTCTGGGAGGATGTTAGAGAAGCAAATTCTCAGTTCCACCCCAGATCTGCTGAATCTGAAACTTGGGAAACAGAGTCTGGCAATCTATGTTTTAACCAGCCTTCCAGGTGGTTCTGATGCACAGTAAAGTTTGAGGTGATATCTTAAGTAGCAGAGTAGGTATTAGGACACAGAATCATTTGATTCCAAAGCTTATGCCTCTAGAACAATTTGATATATTTTATTAGAAAGAATTATCAATAAGAGCTTGAGACTGTCATTGTTCTTTAATGGAAAAAAAAAAAAAAAAACTTTAATCATTTGAGCATTTAATATGCATGTTAGGTTATACTTTTCAGCTAAGAACGAGCTCTTTTCCTTCAGTGTTTCTCTATCACTTGCTGCAACCAGGAAGGCTGAGAAAGAATTTAGGTAGTATTGGTTATGCAGCTGCCACAGCTCTCTCAAATTACAGAAAGGTGGCGTGCTGTTTCTTGTGGTTGGTGTATGTGTTGCAGTAGTGTGGATCCTCCTTGGTTATGTGACGACATGGCTGAAAGCCACTATCTCTGCCTGTGCCCTTTGGGGCTTGCTCATAATGAGTGCTTACTGGTATAGTTCTTTTCCAAGTTTACCTTGGGAAAGGTTCAGTGAGTTTTAATAGCAGGGGAAAGGCAATTTATGCCTTTGACTGATAGGGAGTAAGAAAACTGGTAACTTTGTTTCTCATTTTATCACTGTCATTCCTTAAAACTAACAAGTGTGTCATCTGATAGCATTTGCTTGAGATAGTTAACTTTTGTGATATAGACTACTACTAAATCTTGGGTTAATTTGCAGCCATTAAGAACTAAGAACCGAACAGTTGAGTAACTGATCTTCAATTCTCTGTACCTAGGATGTGCAGAGAGTGGGTGGCATCAGGACAGAGCTAGACAGGAGGGTCCATGGTGAGCTTGGCTAGACAGAATGGAGGCAGGCAGATAGGCCAGCGGTTTAAGACCAATAACGGGAATAGGCAGGCATTGTAGGTCAGTGAGATGAGACTTAAGAAGCCAGTCAAAGCATGGAGTTAGAAGTAAGTGTTTGAGATATAGACAATTCAGATATAGAGTTCAGGAAATTAGCTAACATAGGCCAGGACCCAAATAAAGGATTTAGGCAATTCACTGATAAAGGGCCATTTAAAGGCATGGGATATAGCAGTGAGGGAGAAAAGTGAATGTTAATTCTAAGCATCAAATAGAGGCAGTGTGAGCTCAGGATTCCATATACCTGCTACCTTAGGCTAGATCTGATCTCCCAGTGGGAGAAAGATTCAGTCCTAAGTAAGCATATTTGCCTTGATCAGAGAGTCTGAAATTATTGGGGTTAGCAAGACATCCCATTTTCTTGATAGAGTAAATGATTCAACCCACCCATGTTCCATTTTTTTCTCATCCTACCAGTGACTGAAAAAGTCTACGAGAGTGAATCCTGCACAGATAGTGAAGAGGAGCTTAAGTTGAAGACATCCTCAGTACACAGACCCCCTGCCATGACTGTGAAAAAAGAACCCAAAGAGGAACGAAAGGGCCCCAAGAAAGGGACTGCTGCTCTGGGCAAAGCCAACAGACAGGTGTCCATTACTGGCTTCTTCCAGAGGAAATAAACTGCCATCTCTGGTAGATCAGAGACTTGAAGTGGTCAAGGGAGAAGACCAAGAAATGTGCTCCTCACTTACTATGTAAGTTCATCTACATCTCCACCTCACTTGTATCAAAAGACTGTTCTTTCATCCTGTGAGGTTTATACTATTTCTGGTTTTTAACCAAAAGGAAATCATCTGGAAGCAGGAGGCAAAAAGCTGTGACCTTCTAATGACATTTAAAAAGCACAATCTTTGACCTGTCCAGGAGAAGGATTTACTCCAAAATTATACTGGAACAGTTTTCAGAATTCTCACTGAAGCCATTTAGTGGCTAATGCACTGTTCCCCACTCGCCCTATGACCTGGTCCGCATATGGCACAGGAATTATTCCTTCTTGTTCCTTTGTATTCTGAGAATTCATGTGGGTGTTTCTTATCCTTACATTCTGCTGGATGTGTTTACCCCTCTTGTCTTCCTCCAGTACCACACTTCTGTCCCCTAACCTCCTGAGGCTGTTCTCTGTAAGTCTTTTAAGTCTTGGTTGGACTAAAGGCTGAAGTGAAAATCTCCCTGTAATCCTCTTCCTCCATTATGCAGTATACGGGCACCTGGCTACAGACCAGGACATGGCTTGTGTTCTGTTCCTTTCACAAAAGCTCTCTGGGACCTTCACTCGCAATTAGTGGTTAGGGAAAAGCCTCAGGCAGAACACAAATAGAAATTTAATGATGTGTTCAACTCCACCAGAAATTACCTCGAGTCAGCATTGACAATATTGGAGGAGCTGCCGTGCTGCTGACACGGGGTGTGCTTTATGCTGCTCTTTGTGGTTTGTTGATCCCCTTCCCCCACTCAGTACCTAGAGAGTGAAACCTGTACAATGAGATAAAGACTAAAAAGAGAAGGGATTTCTCCTATATACAGTGTACTGCATTTACATAAAATTTCTTCTTCTTAAGAAAACAGAATATTCAAAAACAGCACTTTTCCAGGAAGTTAGTGAGGAAGATAAGGCACACATTTATACATGGATGTTGCTCCTTTGTATTTTTAGCTCCCCTATTTGCTTAAAAGTACAGGCTCCCCAAGAGAGGATGGAGAGGGAGAGACTGAATTGTTAGTAGTCTAAACAGCAAAGAAAACATTTTTATTAGTTACTTATGGAAAATCGTCTATTACAATGATAACCTTCAAGCGACTTCCATTATGGCTGGACAGACGGTGAGCTCAGTGGATTGCAGTGGTGTGCTGGTGATTTTGCACAGTGAGCTCTGTGGAAGGGGTCACGCTCAGCTGCTGATGTGTCTCACACGTAGCAGACAAGGGGTGTCTGACCGGCTTCTTCCGCCTCAGGCTTGTATATGTCGTAAGTGATGCAATCAGCTGTCTCCTCTTTAAGGTTGGGATTGTGCTGACCTTGGGATTAACATGAGCTTCTTTAGCAACCAAGCATGAACTTGATTAAGACCAGAAGTGTGGGAGATGAGTCCTGGCATTATGTCTAAGGCTAAAGCAGTGGCTTTGTATAGCAAGCTGTATAGCAAGGTTGACATACTCCAAAACCCTTTCTTTTTAAAATGAAAAATGATGGAGAGAAGGATGGAAAGCCTGGACTTAAACCATTAGAAAAAACTTCTGGAGAGAAATCCCTTCTAAACAGTTATTTTTGTCATTGCCTCTGGTCATTTGTCTAAATAGGAATGGAAAATTAAAAGCAACAATCCAATCTTTTTTCTAAAAATTATGCTGGGGTCTCGACTAAAACAATTTGAATTGGAAAATTCTGATGCTGGTTGGAGTTCCAACTTTCAAGGGATAATACAAATCCTATGATCTCTATGCCCAATATGCTGCCTCAACTTGAGCTCCTGCAAGGCTTAGTAAGTATTGAGTGGTGGGTTTTTTTTTTTTTTTCTTTTTACATAATACCATGTTAACCACATGAGTTAAATAAATTTGAGAAGTTTTAAGATAGTGCTTCAAACTGAGTATCTGATGAGTCTCTTATTTGATGGATGGTAACAGTGTTGCAATTATTTAAACTCTGAATGGGAAGAAGGCTGGTTTTCAGTTGATACTGTTAAAACTGCATACTTATAGTCTGAGATGAACAAGTTATTTGCTGCCTTCATCATTTTTTCAGCCCTGGGAAAATCTTAGTTCAGCGAACCTCATTGTTTAGTTCATGTATAAGAAAATCTAGCACATTGTGTTAGTTTGGCTTCATCACTTGCTAGCCATATGACCTTGGGCAAGTTTCACAGCCTCAAGTTCTTTATCAAAATAAAACTAAAATGAATTACCAAGGGTTGTCAAGACTAATGTCAAGTGTATGTAGCATGAATTCGGTACATGATGGTAGTCACGTACGCACTCTACAAATGGTGGCTTCCTTTCTGATGTCGTGAGTGATGTAATCAGCTAGCAACTTACTGAAATGTTATCAGTTATACGGCCCAGGTGGTGTATTCTTCAGTCATTCTGGCTGTACATGTGGTAAAAAGGGGAAGATAGTTGTCCTATTTCATGAAAGGTTTAAAAAGAGTAGATATTTTCCTATTGAAGGAATTACAGATGGCTATATTTACTGTTCATTTATTGTGTATCTACTATGTGTCAAGCCCATGACCTGGGGACTAGAGGATATAATAGAAACAGTAGAATTTGGCACTTGATCCTCACAATGTAGTAGAAGGGAAAGCCACTAAAATGAAATGACAGTGCCGTATGTGAGTCCAAGGTACAGGTCCTCTAAGAGTTCCTAGGAGGATAGGTATCAAGGCAGTCTTCCTGGAGGAGAGGAAAGCAAGCAGTTCTTTGATGAGCAGGATTTCACCAGGCAAAGAGGAATGGAAACTATTTTCTAGGCAGAGGAGCATGGCTTTTGGGAGAGGTGGCCTGTAGAACTTGAGAATAGGGAGGAAAGTGTATTCAGAAATGAAGTGGGGGTCTTGCTAAGCAGTTTGGATTTGATTTGTAGATAATGGGGGCCAACTGAAGAAATTTAAGAAGAGTGACAGAAGTTGGTTCTCAGTTAAGAGTGACAGCCAATATTTACTTTGATTTTGTATTCATGATAGTATTTCTACCCTTGCATATGCACATTGTGTCTTAAAATTCTAGCAGATTAAAGAAAACTATCTTGGTTAAAACAAGGCTGCTTAATTCTGGCAGTCAGCATAGACAATTGCAGTGTTTCCCTTGTCTTCCCCTGTCAATGTAGATTTCTGTAGCAGAATCAGTTTTTTAAAGTGATTTCAAAAGCTGGTGTTTCTTCATTGACACTCTCAGTGATGAACCTCCACTCACCTCCCTGGAAAAAACTGGGAATTTGGGGGCAGAGGGGGCTGGTAAACGAGTGAAACAGTTGTCTATTCCTTTTCTATCTTTGTTTCTTTAAGAAGACATTAGTTATTATACAGGAGAGAGCTGAAGAGAAGGGCCATATAAGGAAAGTAAATAGTTTCTCCAGGACATGAGTAGAATGAGTGCCTAATAATGTATTTGCCAGAAACGTACTGTGTGTCAAGACTCGTTTTGGTAAACTTGTCTCCTTTCATTGGTTCCAGGATCTCAGTATGCTGTAATGCAGCTTTTACCACCATGAAACATTCTGGGACTGCCTCGTTTTGCTGTGAGAAGGCAGTATTGCTTTCTGAGTTATTGCCCTGGCAGCTCTGTAAATTAGCCCATGCTGTCACCATGCCCTCTCTGAAGGGCACATTGTACCCAAATGACTGCATTTAGGATTGACTCTTACCACTCCCTGCTGCATGACACTTCTCTCCACTTGTATCTGTGTCCAGTTTTTTGTGTTCTTAAGTGCAGACCACCCACAGATTGCCACCCAGGCTCTTTAGCCAGAGAAACTTGGTAAGGCTTCTGATCCAATATTTTTCCATTGGATCAGAATCCACCTTAACTCTACAATTCCCCTTCTACTTCAAACCCTTAATGTTTTCTGAACACCCACTCCCCTTAATTTTTCTCATTTTCTCTTTCCAGATTCCATGTTTCTTGAGGTTTCACCTTGGCTCCCTGTACCTTCATTTTTAATAATCAAAGTTCTTCATGGCTAGTTCTTCAGCTTCATTCTTTTGGTGTTTTAGGCTTTCTCAAGGCTTTTCATGGCATGTATTTTACCAGACTGCTCTTGAAGAATGGAAAAACTACTTTGTTTAGTGTCTGTTTGGGATCAGTCAGATCCAAAGCATAAAGCAGTTATTGGAAGCTGGTTATGTTTAGTCCTGGATAAAATATTTCGGGGATTGTTAAGAGCCCAGAAGTTACCATTTTGGAGTGACAAGACAAACATACTAAACAGCATTTAGCATTTGAGACAATGCTTAGATGAGTGATAGACATGGGACTTAATAATTTAGGAACAAATTAGGATAATCATTTTGGGCAAAAGGTTATATTCCTATGCAAAGAACAATAAAAGATTTAAAGAAACAGGCTGAAGGTAGGCTCACTATTTTACTGGGTGTTATTCAACTATTTGAACTTCAGTTGCCATTTATGTATTCATGGTGTAAGTAAACCATGATTTAGTGAATCTTTAATTAATGGAGTTATTTCTGTTGTGCTTTAAGCATGAGAGTATTGACAAGAAAGCAAGCAGTTACCAGGAATTACTTCAAAGGGCAGTTTATACAATATAAAGTCTGTATAGGCTCCACTCAGTTTTGTACACACTCAACAATTTTGACCTACTAGGGAGGCCAGATGCCATGATGGAAACAACACAGACTTGAGAGACAGAGGGCGCCGGATGCAAACCCTGTCTGAGGCGCTGACCTTAAGCAAAGTATGCATCCTCTCTGAACTTGTTTCCTCATCTTTCAAAATGAGCTACCCACCTACCTTAAAGGGTTGTTTTAGGGCGTTAATGAAATAATGCATGGGCAGTCCCCAGTATTTTGACACGTACTAAACTAATACAAAGCAGAGTAACTCACATTTACCTCTTTTAATCCTCAGCCCTGTGAGATAGGTAGTTTTATTTGCATTTTGCACATGAGAAAACGGCGGCAAAGAGGTTAAGTAACCTGCCCAAGGTCAGAGCCATGATATAAATCATGACAATTTGGCTTTATTGCCCTCAGTCTTAACCGCTGTGCTATATCGCCTCTTGGCTATGTATTAGTTCACACTTCCATACCGCCAAGTGACGATTGATGTTTTTTTTGTTTTTGTTTTTTAAGACAGAGTCTCGCTCTGTCACCCAGGCTGGAGTGCAGTGGCACAATGTCGGCTCACTGCAACCTCCTCTTCCCAGGTTCAAGTGATTCTCTGCAACCTCCACTTCCCAGGTTCAAGCGATTCTCCTGCCTCAGCCTCCCCAGTAGCTGGGACTACAGGCGCACGCCACCACACCTGGCTAATTTTTGTATGTTTAGTAGAGATGGGGTTTCACCATGTTGGCCAGGCTGGTCTCGAACTCCTGACCCCAGCTGATCTGCCTGCCTCGGCCTCCTGATGTTCATTTTTATAAGTGAAAGTGCAGCTGGTTGTTCAGATCCCAGAGTGTCAAATTTGAAGGCAATCTTAGTGCTTATCTACCTCTCAGTCAACCTCTCATCTGAAGTCTGCATCTTCTCTACAGCATCCCTGCCAAGTGGTCTTGAATCTATAAACAAAGATTCAATTATGTTCAGTATACCATACTTAACTAAATTACAAAGTTAGATAAGTAGGCTAATAAATGTTAAGAAGAATTTAAAGAGAGGCTGGAGTAAAATTAAGTTTTCCAGTTACTTTTAGATCACCAAGAAACTTCCAAATAGAGCATACTGCCATAAGCAGTCCATTTAATTGGTTTCAGTTTAAGTTGAGAACACAGTTTTCCTTGAAACAGTTTGTCTGATTCTTGGCCTTGCCTCTGACTTAACATTTGTAAGAAAATCAAGAGGACATTTGGCGTTTGTGCCCTATTTAAGCCATGCTGCAGGTTCATAGGTTGAAAGTGGTCCTGGGGTGCTTGCAAGTGAGTTAGGTCAGGGTGGTGGTCTCCATTTTGAATGTCAAAACCTTGTTTTCCTAGGATACTTGGTTTTAAGCTTATCTGGTATGTGAATATTACATAAACATAGCATAATGATGGTACAGTGCAGTGGTCCCCAACCTGTTTGGCACCAGGGACTAGTTTCATGGAAGACAATTTTTCCATGGCCGGATAGGGGAGATGGTTTCGGGATGAAACTGTTCCACCTCAGATGATCAGGCATTAGTTAGATTCACATGCGGAGCACACAACCTCGATCTAGTTCACACTAGGGTTTGCGCTCCTGTGAGCATCTAATGCTGCAGTTGATCTGACAGGAGGCAGAGCTCAGGCAGTAATGCTCTTTGCCCACCTGCTGCTCACCTCCTGCTGTGCAGCTACGTTTCTAGCAGGCCACAGACCAGTACCAGTCCACAGCCGGAGGTTGGGGACCCCTGGTGTACTTTTTAAAGTTCTGTCCTGGAATGGGACATACAGAAGGCAGAACCATTTTCCTGCAAACCATAAAATCTGATTGGAGTGTTTTCCCTTGTCCCTCTTAGTTGTATTGTATATGTATTTATATGATGCTTTACTTTATCTTACTTCATCCTTATGATAACCTGCAAGGTCTTTCTCTCCCACATTTTGCAGAAAACAAGCCCAGGGAGTTGAGCTAGTATAGCCAGCATCATACAGTGAGAAAGTGAACCAGGGCTGGAACCTAGGTCTTGAGACTTTGCGTCCTCAGACTCTGCATCATGTGACTTTCCCGCAGTGTAGCAACCCCTAAGAAGAATATATGGGTCCACTTATAAATGTGGCTTGAGTCATTCGATGCTTACTTATTTGCCCAACAACTATGGTGGCTACTGTGGATTCAAGAAAAGTACATGACAAGTTCTCTGACTTCCTAGGACTGACCGTCTGTTGGGAAGGCAAAAAAACATGTACGTATTTGTACATTTTGCAGATTTTTGACTAAAAGTTTACTATGTACTCAGCACTGGTGCATTAAATACTGGGGATACAAAGATGAATTTCTTGCCCTTGATACATTTACTATCTGGTGAGGAGAGAGACAGACAAATATGCTATAATTATATTATAATAATATTTATAAGAGTGCTTACCATGGGCCCAAATTTTTGCTAGATATTTAATACACTTTCTCTAATCCTCACAATACTTTATTTACACATGAAGACAGGAAGGCTCAGAGAGTTTAAATGATTTGCCTAATAAGTGGCAAAGGTGAGACATGTCTCTGTTTAATAATTTATAATGAAAAGTTAGAGAAACTAGTATATTTGAACGCTTGTGATTAGCAAACCTGCATGGAAGTCAACTTCCCTTCGGGTGGATCAAAAGGAGCAAAATGAATTAGACCTTTACAGTTGTCATTCTCAGGTAGGTGTGACCTTGCCAGTGAGTCTGAGTCTTTTGGCTACGATCTTCAGCTCGTATCTCCACGTAAGGAAACACACACCAGTGGACTATATGTTAGGCTAGAGAGGAAGGCTTTCTCCCCTCTGGTTGGTGTTCTAGCTGGCCTGGGGAGAGGGCCACTGTTTGAACTCTAGTCTTTCTGACTTGAAGTCTATATTCTGACTACTGTACCATGTCCTTGCGCCTGTGTAAAGGAGGTGTGTGTTCATAGGTCAGCGTGGACCCAAGAAAGGGTTGCCTATGACTGCCTGAGGGATTAAGGGAAGATTCACAGAGGAGGAGGTGCTTAAACAGGTCTTGAGAAAAATAGGAGTTTGCCAGATGGAAAGTGAGAAGGGCATTCCAGGCAGAAGGAACAGGACATACAAAGGCATGGACACACAAGAAAGCACAGACTGTTTAGAGAGCCGTAAGTGGTTTAGTGAGAGGCAGACTGGTTGGCTATGAGGCCATATAAGTAGGCAGAGGCCAGCTCACAGAGGTCTTTGCTAAGTAGTTTAGACCTTGCACTATAGGCAATAGGAAGCCACTGAATTTGTACATTAGAAAAATCAGCTTTAGTAGCCTGAATAATTACTGGTATAAAGTAGATCATAAGTAAGGGCCAAATAGAACCTGCATCTCAAGTTAGAACAAGCAGAGGAAAATAATTTGAAGTTAGATCTAGTTTTGTTTTAGGCAGATGACTCCTTTGATCCCCTTGGAAACTCAGGAGAGGAGAGTATTAGGAGTGACTTCAAATGTGGAATGATTAGCCTTTTGCTAGGTCGTCTCATGCTTGGAAATTCTCTGGCTCTTGCCTGAGCCATGGTCCTAGTTAAACCGTGGAGATGGGATTGGTTCCACGGTTTCACCAAGGATTCATGTAGGCCATTCTCTGACGCACATACACTGATTCAGACCTGGAACTGACGGCATCTCCCTGGAATTCTTTTGGTCAAAAATGACCCGTAGTCCTAGACTAACGAACTAAATTCATCCCAAATCTTACTATACACCTATTCTATGCCAGATGCTTTCGTATACTTTATATCATTTGATCCTTAACAACTTTGTGAGATGTAGGTATCAGCCCAATTTGATAAATTAGGAAATTCAATGGTAGAGAGGCTGTCCAGCTAGTACATGATAGAGCTGGGATTTGAGAGGCACACAGAGTATCCTATTGTCATCCATTCTTAGTGTAAGTTTTTTTTCCAGTGGTGTGAAGTGTAGTAAACATTTTTGCATATCGTAAGTGACATTCATATTAGACATTGAATGACCATTATACTTAGGAATGTACCAATGATTTAGTTCTTTTCTAGCAGTAAGTTTTGCTGTGAACTCCAAAGGTCACCCCTAAAATACAGGAACAGCTATCCTGAAGCTCCTGCATGAAACGCCCCACTCTTAGAATTGTGCATAGTTCATAATATGTGTTATGTGTCTTCCCAGCCTGTACACTTTAGAAGCAGCAAAGCAGCAAGAGACAGTTGCTTTCTGGCCACGTGCAGTGGCTCATGCCTGTAATCCCAGCACTTTGGGAGACTGAGGCAAGTGGATCACTTGAGTTCAGGAGTTCGAGACCAGCCTGGCCAATGTGGTGAAACCCCGTCTTTATTTATTTGAGAGAGAGAGAGAGACTTATATTTTGGAAAGTGAGATTATATATATATTTTGGAAAGTGCACTCCTGCTGCAGTTGGAGAGCAGACTGCCTCACTTTTTGGTGTTGTAGAAAGTCCTTGGACTTTAGAGTCAGGCAAACTGGAGTTCATGCCCTTTTACCATCAGTGTGACTCCCAGAAAAAGCCACCGAATTTCTCTGAGCCTCAGTCTGCTCATCTGTAAGATGAAGCTTGTATCTACCTCAAGGTTATAGTGAGGATTAGAGATAACAAATGTAAAGTGCCCAGTTTATAGTGGTTGGACTTTTATTGTTTCAGAGTAATGCTTTGGGCTTTAATCTTACCCGTGTGAGAAAAATGAGTTGTCATATTTGTTAATTTTTTTGCCAACAAACCTTTATTGGAGTGCCTACTTCGTGTTGTAGACAACACATTAGACTGTCAAAACTGAGGTTCTAACAAAGTGAGGAGGGAGGGCTAATGGACCCAGTGTTTCCTTGCGGTTCTGCTTACCTGTCAAATTCCTGACTCCCCTTTGCCCCACCAGCACCCATACCTTTCAGGTGGGCTGCGTATCATTCTATGTGCTACACAACACATCCTTGTTTCAACCATATTTCTACTTGCAGTTGTTTAGAGGAAAGCGAATGGTCTGAGTGTGCATTCTATTTCCTCAAGTACAGACATCAGAGAATGCTGTTTATTAATGAGAAAATAAACAGATATTTAGCAGAAAAGAAGCCTCTCCCACTGATGTATGGGGTGCTTGGGCTATAGTCATGCCTGCAGTTTGAGCCCATCTGTTTTCTCTGTTCACCTCCTGAGCACTGTCCCCTTGTGGTTTGCATCATTCCCTAAGCCCAGCCAACTCCAACCCTCTACAGTCCACTCATTCAATAGCTGTCTTATTTAAACACACACACACTCTCTCTCTCTCTTTGGGTGCCAGATGTGAAGTTTCAAGGCAGCAGAGGCCTGGCTGGCTAGTGCCATGACACCTGCTTTAGCAGGCAAGCCAGTCAGCTGCTGCTTCTGATGATGTTGGCTCTTCTTCATGGACAGCATGAGGGTTTCACCCCACCAAGTGCACACACAGGCAGCTGAGGGAGCCTCATAAATTATGGTTTTGTTTGTTTACTTCGGTCAGACAGCGTGGTGTAGTGGAAAGAGCCCTGCACTTGGACGCAGAAAGCACGGGTTTGAGTGCTTGGTGGTTATGTGCTTTCTGTCTACAGAGCACCTCTTCATAGCACTTATCACTATCTCTGCTAATTGTGTATCTGTTTATCTGCTTGTTGGCTATCTCCTCCACCACAGTATAAGTTCTAGGAAGTTAGGGACTGTCTTAGTCTATCATTCTATCTCCAGTACCTAGGACAGTACCTAGAACATAGTAGGCTCTTAGAAAATACTTATTGAGGCTGGGCGCGGTGGCTCAAGCCTGTAATCCCAGCACTTTGGGAGGCCGAGACAGGCGGATCACGAGGTCAGGAGATCGAGACCATCCTGGCTAACACGGTGAAACTCCGTCTCTACTAAAAAACACAAAAATCTAGCCGGGCGAGATGGCGGGCGCCTGTAGTCCCAGCTACTCGGGAGGCTGAGGCAGGAGAATGGTGTAAACCCGGGAGGCGGAGCTTGCAGTAAGCTGAGATCCGGCCACTGCACTCCAGCCCGGGCAACAGAGCGAGACTCCATCTCAAAAAAGAAAATACTTATTGAATGAATTAATGAATTATAAAACTGCCTCTTCTACTCACTGGCCATGTGATCATGGGAAAGTCATTCTCTTCTCTGGGTTTTATCTTTCAGTTTTATCAACTCAAATGAAAGCATTAGGTCTCTATCCCTGATGCTGTAAGAGTTTAAGAATTCATTCATTTAACAAATTACCTTGTGTCTCCGTAGGGGGTATTGCCAAGCCCTAAAACTACACAGTCATGAACAAGGCAGAAACAGAATGTGCCCTCAAGGAGTTTTGAAAGAGAGAGACAACCAAATAAATAATTGCATGAACAATTATGTAATGACCATTGTGATAAGCTTTATAAAAGGATCTGTACAGGGCACTAGGAGAAAAACCACATATGAGGGCCATGTTGGGGGTTGTCAGAGATTTCTTGGTGAAAGTGATATTTAAGTCAGGCTTTACAGATAAGTAGTTGACCAGGCAAAGATGGTACAGTTTTTCAGGGAGAGGGAAGAGCGTTTGTGAAAGTCCAGGGTGGGTATGTGGCTGTAGCATGGTGACCAACAGGGAGGTCACGCCAGGATCAGGCAGAGAGGGAGGCTGGGCCGGATGGTTCAGAACCTAGTGAGCTATGGTAAGGATTTTGTCATATCTAAAGACAAAGGGAAGTCATTGAAAACAATTCCTATCATTACAAAGGCTTTACTAGTACATACAGAGGGGAAAGCTGAACTCAGCATTACATGGCTGTCAGAGGTAGGTAGAGCACATAGTACCTCCATTTTGTAGCTGAGGAAATAGGCCCCAGGGATGATAGGTAACTTACCAAGACCACTAGGCAAGTCAGTGGTAGAACTTGATCTCTAAAATTTTAGTCTGCTTCTCTCAATGCTATATCACATTACAAAGTTGAGAGGTTTTTCTTTCCCTTCACATACTCTAGATGGCCACATTTTAGACCTAAATGCCTTGTAATAACAGCTCTCATCTGCAAATTAAATGTCTCATAAGCAATTTTTAAGCAACTCTGTTAGCAACGAATCCCTCCAGAGCATTATGCTTGCATTTTGGGTAACTACAACCATATCTTTGATGCCCATTTTAGATTATTGTTAGGATAGAGTGTTAGGAATAGAATTACTGTGTCAAAGGATATCAATTTTAAGAAACTTTTCATACATATTGCCAACTTGCCTTCCCAGAGGTTGCTTATCATCATCAATGTATGACAGTGGCTTTCTCAGTGTATGACAGTGGCTTTCTCAGTGCTTTCTCAGTGCTTTATCATCAATGTATGACAGTGGCTTTCTCAGTGCTTCAGGTAATAGAGACCAACTCTAATTTAAGCAAAACTGAATAGAGCTTACTTTCTAATCATACATATTTTGTTCACTTAGAGACAGGAGACTCAAGCAGGCTTTGGCAATTTGAATTGAGGAAGAAGATGAAGCTATAGAGATAGTGCCCAAAGGAGGCAGAAAACTCCCCACGGCATTGTTCATTGTGAAGACGCAGACAACTTAGACATTAAAGACAGGAAAGTGAAGGCAAACTCTATTGTATTCTACTAAAGGAAGAATCTTCAGCATTGTGACATTTCTGCTAAAAGTAACTCCAACTTTGAAAAGCCCTTCCTCTGACTTGCTAGAAAACTAATTGGAGTTCCTAACTTGGAGTTTGTTGCTATACTTGCCCTTGCCCCACCGGAGGTTGTCATGGACCCAGCTTTGGCAGCACAATATGTCACGATTTACAGGTTGTTGAGATGCTCTCCCGAATAAGAATGACGATCTGTGAGAAAATGAAGCTGGAGCCCAGCATCAGAAGTCTAGTTTTATAAGTATCTGTGCTGTGCTGTCAGTAGTGTGGTGTGTTTGCCATTTTATTATGTAGCTAAGCAGAACATGTGCTTTATCTTTGGGATGCTGAAGGAGATGAATGGACTTCAAAAATACCTTCAATTTTTGGACCTGCATATTTAGCTGTTTTGGTTGTTTCCTTCTGGAGTTTCATATATATTAGGGTGGTGCAGAAGTTATTGCAGTTTTTGCAATACGTTGGCAAAAACTACAATTACTTTTGCACCATCCTAATATTTTACATCATAATATTCAGTGGTGAGGATCTTGTTTTACTGCCATTCCCATTCCTTTTCATTTAGAAACAGAATAAAGTTGTATTTCAAATACCTAAGAGATACACATACACACACACACACGTAGTGTGGTCCATAACCTAAGTAGAAATAAAATACTTGACAAAACTAGCACAAAGGATGGGAGGAGGGAGTATGGAAGCATAGTATACTCTTCTTCTTATGTTATACTTGAGGTGGTATATTATGTTTAAATTAATAACTTTAAATAATTTAACTGTTTTAAGTTAAATATACATACTGTAAACCTGAGAGCAACCACTGAAAACAATGATGTAACTCAAAAGTATAGTTAATAAGCCAATAATGGAGATGAAATGAAATACTAAAATTACCAGTGAATGTTAGAAAAGAAGGAAAAAAGGACAAAGAATAGATGGGACAAATAGAAAGCAATAAAAAGACATTAGACTTAACCATATCAACGTTAAATGTAAATGGAATGAACACTTCAATTAAAAGGCAGAAACTATCAGGCTAGATTTTTTTTTCTGTAAATAGATACAAATATGCTGTGTGCTGGTCTGTTCTTGCATTGCTGTAAAGAAATACCTAAGACTGAGTAATTTTACAAGGAAAGAGGTTTAGTTGTCTCATGGTTCTGCAGGCTGTACAAGCATGGCGCCAGCATCAGCTTAGCTTCTGGGGAGGCCTCAGGGAGCTTTTACTCATGGCAGAAGGTAAAGCAGGAACACGCATGTCACATGGCCAGAGCTGGAGCAAGAGAAAGAAGGGGAGGGGAGATGCCACATACTTTTGCTCAACCAGATCTCATGAGGATTTACTATTGGGAGGACATCACCAAACCATGAGTGATCCCCCGAGATGACTCAAATACCTCCCGCCAGCCCTGACCTCCAAGATGAGGGATCACATTTCAACATGAGGTTTTGAGGGGACAACATCCAAACTATATCATGCTGTTTACAAGAAAGCATGTTAAAGATGCAGATAGGTTAAAAGTACTAGGACAGAAAAAGATAGACTATGCATACATAAATCATAAGAAACCTGGAATGGCTATATTAATATCACATGAAGTAGACTTCAGAACAATGAGTATTACCAGATGTAAAGAGACATAATAAGAGAATCAAGAAGATACAATACTCGTAAATGTGCACACACTTAATAACATGAAATAAAACTGACAACTAAAAACAAGTAGATAAATCTGTAATTTAGGGGAATGTAGAATGATGAGGCAGGACTTCTGGAATGACAGAGTAAGAAGCTCAGAAAATCCTCTTTAAAAAGAAATTGCCAAGAACAAAATTGATTAAAGGCTGACAACAAATTGAGAAGCATTTATTCATGAAAAACTATTGACCCTCGGGTTAAAATAGTGGGAGTCTGTGGTGTTTTAATCTGGGGCTGCTTGCAACCCACCTTCTCTCCTCTGCTGCCCACCAGCTTGGTCACCATAGTAATTGTGCTACAAGGAAAGATGCCACGAAAACCTGCAGCTTTGCTGTGGGAAGGGGCTCGCTTGATTTGAAGCAGAATTTGAAAAACTGCACGCCCAGGGGTATTGAAAGAAATAATAGCAGTCTCAGTGACAGACTAACAAACAAAAAACAAGCAAGACCAACAATTCAGCTAGCCTGAAGTTGAGGTCCTGGTGGGAGCAAGCAAGGGACCAGGGAGATAATGGGAATGAGAGCCATAGTGACCCTCAATAAGCTGCCACATATCCCTAGCAAAGCACATGGGCAGGGGAGACCAAAGAGTGCCTTAGCTATCCACATACACCTGGTAGAACTTGAGGCCATGAACATAGAGGAAATGTGAGAGTGCCCAACAGAAAGGAAATGCTATGAAATATGCAGAGGAACAGGAACATGTAACATGCTGGCAGGAAATAAAATGATATGCAAGACTTGAAAAACTTTATCAATCAACTTGACCTAATTGATATTTACAGAACACAATACTCAACTGCAGAATGCCTGTTCTTTTCAAGCATGCATAGAAGACAAACCATACGGATTTTTACAAAATTCAACACCTATATTTGACCCAAAAAAAAAAAAAAACACTTTTCAAAAAGTAGGAATAAAAGAAAACATCTTCAACCTGCTAAATGGAATATACAAAACACTAAATACCATATATCATACTTTGTGATGAAATATTGAAGCTTTCTAAGTTTGGAAACAAGGTAGAGATGTCTGGTATCAGTTCATGCAGTATTATTATGTGACTGGAGGTTTCAGCAAAAGCAATAAGACGAGAAAAGTAAGTCATACAGATTGAAAGGAAGGCATAAAACTATTTTCAAAGAACAAACAAGTAATCTACAAAACAAAAATCTAGGGCTAATGTGTGAATTTAGTAAAGTGACAGGATACGAGGTCAATGGACAATATAGATTCAAATCTTCTGTATACCAGCAATAAGTAATTGTAAAATTAAAATAACATTTAAAATGCCATTTATAATAGTGTCAAGAACATAAAATAGGGATAAATTTAATGAAATATGTTCAAGATCTCTACACGTGAAAACTAAAACAGTGATGACAAAAACTAGGTTATTTGAAGTTTTTCTTCTCTCTTGATGTAGGTGCTTATAGCTATAAAATTTCCTCTTAGTACTGCTTTGGCTGTATCCCATAGGTTTTGTATGTTGTGTTTTCATTATCATTTGTTTCAAGAAATTTTTCGGCCAGGCTAGGTGACTCACGCCTGTAATCCCAGCACTTTGGGAGGCCGAGGCAGATGGATCACGAGGTCAGAAGTTCGAGACCAGCCTGTCCAAAATGGTGAAACCCTGTCTCTACTAAAAATGCAAAAATTAGCTGGGCATGGTGGCGTGTGCCTGTAATGCCAGCTACTCAGAAGGCTGAGTCAGGAGAATCGCTTGAACCCGGGAGGCAGAGGTTGCAGTGAGCCAAGATCGCACCATTGCACTCCAGTCTGGGTGACAGAATTAGACTCCGTCCCAAAAAAAAAAAGAAAGAAAATTTTCAATTCTTCATTTCTTCATTGACCCACTGGTCATTCAGGAGCATGTAGTTTAATTTCCATGTGTTTGTATAGCTTCCAAAATTCCTCTTGTTATTGATTTCTAGTTTTATTCCATTGTGGTCAAAGAAGATGTTTGATAATATATCAGGGATTTTTTTTTTAAGGTTATAAGACTTGTTTTGTGACCCAACATATGGTCTGTCCTTGAAAATGAACCATGTGCTGAGGAGAAGAATATGTATTCTGGAGCCACTGGATGAAATGTTCTCTAAATAACTATTAGGTCAATTTATTCTGTAGTTCAGGTTAAGTCTGAGGTTTCTTTGTTGATTTTCTATGTAGGAAATCTGTCCAGTGCTAAAAGTAGGGTGTTGAAGTCTCCAGCTATTATTGCATTGGGGTCTATCTCTTTCTCTTTAGCTCTAATAATATTTTCTTTATATATCTGGGTGCTCCAGCTTTGGGGACATATATATTTATAATTATTATATCCTCTTGATGGATTGATGCCTTTACCATTATATAATGACCTTCCTTGTCTCTTCTTACAATTTTTGTCTTGAAGTCTATTTTGTCCGGTATAAGTATAGCTATTCCTCTTTTTTAAATTTCCATTTGCATGGAATATTTTTTTCTATCCCTTTATTTTCGGTCTTTGTGTGTCTTTTTTTTTTTTTTTTTTTTTTTTTTTGAGACGGAGTCTTGCTCTGTTGCCCAGGCTGGAGTGCAGTGGCGCAATCTCCACTCACTGCAAGCTCCGCCTCCCGGGTTCACACCATTCTTCTGCCTCAGCCTCCCATGTAGCTGGGACTACAGGTGCCTGCCACCGTGCCCAGCTAATTTTTGTATTTTTAGTAGAGACGGGGTTTCACGGTGTTAGCCAGGATGGTCTCGATCTCCTGACCTCGTGATCTGCCCGTCTCGGCCTCCCAAAGTGCTGGGATTACAGGCGTGAGCCACCGCGCCCACCCCTTGTGTGTCTTTATAGATGAAGCATGTTTCTTATAGGCAATAGATTATTGTGTCTTTTTTTTTTTAATCCATTCAGCCACTCTGTGTCTTTTGATTGGAGAACTTAGTCTATTTACATTCAATGTTATTATTGATAAGTAAGGATCTACTTCTGCCACTTTGTTGTTTTCTGGTTGTCTTTTCCTTCCTGTCTTCCTTTTAGTGAAGGTAAGTTTCTCTGGTGTTATGACTTAATTTCTTGCTTTTTATTTTTTGTATATCTGTTGTATATTTTTTGATTTGAGGTTATTATGAGGCTTACAAATACTATCTTATGACTCATTATTTTAAACTGGTGACAACTTAACACTGATTGCATAAAGAAACAAACAAAAAGAAAACTAATAACTCTATACTTTTTGTCTCCCCACTTGTTAACTTTTTGTTGTTTTTATTTATACCTTATTGTACTGTATGTCTTGAAAAGTAGCTATTATTTTTGATTGGTTCATCTTTTCGTCTTTCTGCTTAAGATAAAAGTAGATTATACACCACAGTTACAGTGTTAAAATAGTCTGTTTTTCTGTGTACTTACTGTTACCAGTGAGTTTTGTATCTTCAGATGATTTTTTATTGCTCACTAACATCCTTTTCTTTCAGACTGAAGAACTTCCTTTAGCATTTCTTGTAAGACAGATCTGGTGTTGACGAAATCCTTCAGCTTTGAAAGTCTTTATTTCTCCTTCATGTTTGAAGGATGTTTTCACCAGATATACTATTCTAGGGTAAAAGTTTTTTTCCCTTGGGACTTTAAATATGTCATGCCACCCCCTCCTGCCTTGTAAGGTTTGTTAGATGCCTCAAGGTAGTCTTCAAGTTAAATCTATTTGGTGTTCTATCATCTTGTACTTGGGTATTTGTATTAGTTCATTTTCATGCTGCTGATAAAGACATACCTGAAACTGGGAACAAAAAGAGGTTGAATTGGACTTAGAGTTCCACATGGCTGGGGAGGCCTCAGAATCATGGCAGGAGGTGAAAGATACTTCTTACATGGCAGCAGCAAGAGAAAAATGAGGAAGCAAAAGCGGAAACCCCTGATAAACCCATCAGATCTTGTGAGACTTATTATCACAAAAATAGCACAGGAAAGACCGGCCTACATGATTCAATTACCTCCTTCTGGGTCCCTCTCACAACACGTGGGAATTCTGGGAGATAAAATTCAAGTTGAGATTTGGGTGGGGACACAACCAAACTATCATTCTGCTCCTGGCCCCTCCAAATCTCATGTCCTCACATTTCAGAACCAATCATGCCTTCCCAACAGTCCCCCAAAGTCTTAACTCATCTTAGCATTAACCCAAAAGTTCACAGTCCAAAGTCTCATCTGAGACAAGCTGAGTCCCTTCCACCTATGAGCCTATAAAATCAAAAGCAAGCTAGTTACTTCCTTGATACAGTGTGGGTACAGGTATTGGGTAAATACAGCCATTCCAAACGGGAGAAATTGGCAAAAACAAAGGGGTTACAGGACCCATGCAAGTTCAAAATCCAGTGGGGCAATCAAATTTTAAAGCTCCAAAATGATCTCCTTTGACTCCAGGTCTCATATCCAGCTCACCCTGATGCAAAAGGTGGGTTCCCATGGTCTTGGGCAGCTCTGCCCCTGTGGCTTTGCAGGGTACAGCCTCTCTCCTGGCTGCTTTCAAGGGCTGGCATTGAGTGTCTGTGGCTTTTCCAGGTGCACGGTGCAAGCTGCCAGTGGATCTACCATTCTGGGGTCTAGAGGATGGTGGCCCTCTTCTCACAGCTCCACTAGGCAGTGCCCCAGTAGGGACTCTATGTGGGGGCTCCAACCTCACATTTCCCTTCCACACTGCCCTAGCAGAGGTTTTCCATGAGGGCCCCACCCCTGCAGCAACCTTTTGCCTGGGCTTCCAGGCATTTCCTTACATCTTCTGAAATCTAGGTGGAGGTTCCCAAACCCCAATTCTTGACTCCTGTGCACCCGCAGGCGCAACAGCACGGGGACTCTGGGCCTGACCTACGAAACCACTTTTTCCTCCTGGGCCTCCAGGCCTGTGATGGGAGGGGCTGCCATGAAGGTCTCTGACATGGCCTAGAGACATTTTCCCCATGGCCTTCGGGATTAACACTAGACTCCTTGCTGCTTTTGCAGATTTCTGCAGCCAGCTTGAATTTCTCCCCAGTAAATGAATTTTCCTTTTCTATCACATTGTCAGGCTGCAAATTTTCCAAACTTTTATGCTGTTTCCCTTTTAAAACGGAATGCTTTTAACAGCACCCAAGTCACCTCTTGAATGCTTTGCTGCTTAGAAATTTCTTCTGCCAGATACCCTAAATAATCTCTCTCAAGTTCAAAGCTCCACAGATCTCTAGGGCAGGGACAAAATGCCGCCAGTCTCTTTGCCAAAACATAACAAGAGTCACCTTTGCTCCAGTTCCCAACAAGTTCCTTATCTCCATCTGAGACTACCTCAGCCTGAATGTTATTGTTCATATCACTATCAGCATTTTCATCAAAGCCATTCAACAAGTCTTAGGAAGTTCCAAACTTTCCCACATTTTTCTGTCTTCTTCTGATCCCTGTTCTAACCTCTGCCTGTTACCAAGTTCCAAAGTCACTTCCACAGTTTTGGGAATCTTTTCAGCAACGCCCCACTCTGCTGGTACCAATTTACTGTATTAGTCCATTTTTACACTAATTTACTGTATTAGTAAATGACAAAGACATACCTGAGACTGGGAAGAAAAAGAGGTTTAACTGGACTTACAGTTCCACATGGTTGGGGAGGCCTCAGAATCATGGTAGGAGGCAAAAGGCACTTCTTACATGGCAGCAGCAAGAGAAAAATGATGAGGAAGCAAAACTAGAAACCCCTGATAAACCCATCAGATCTCATGAGACTTACTATCACGAGAATAGCACGGGAAAGACTGGCCCCCATGATTCAATTACCTCCTCTTGGGTCCCTCCCACAACAGGTGGGAATTCTGGAAGATACAATTCAAGTTGAGATTTGGGTGGGAATATAGGCAAACCATATCAGTATTGGTATCTTTCTCTAGGTTTTGGAAGTTCTCTATTATTATCCCTTTGAATAAACTTTCTACTATTATACTTTCTCTTTCTCTACCTCCTCTTTAAGGTCAGTAACTCTTAGATTTGCCCTTTTAAGGCTGTTGTCTAGATCTTGTAGGCATGCCTCGTTCTTTTTTATTCTTTTTTCTTTTGTCTCCTGATATGATTTGGATTTGTGTCCCTGCCCAAATCTCATGTTGAATTGTACCCCCCAGTGTTGGAGGAGGGGCCTGGTAGATGATGGTATCATGGTGGTGGATTTCCCCCTTGCTGTTCTCATGATAGTGAGTGAGTTCTCATGAGACCTGGTTGTTCTAAAATGTGTAGCACTTCCCCCTGTGCACTCTTCTTCTCTGGCCAGGTGAGGTGTGCCTGCTTCCTCTTCGCCTTCCGCCATGATTGTAAGTTTCCTGAGGCCTCCCCAGCCATGCTTTCTGTAAAACCTATTGAACTGAGTCAGTTAAACCTTTTTCTTTATAAATTACATAGTCTCAGGTAGTTCTTTATAGCAATGCAAAAACAGACTAATACGTCTCCTCTGACTGTATTTTTTCAAGTAGCCTGTCTTCAGGCTTACTAATTCTTCTGCTTGGTCAATTCTGCTCTTAAGGGACTCTGATGTATTCTTCAGTATGTCAATTGCATTTTTCAACTCCAGAATTTCTGCTTGATTCTTTTCAATATTTCAACTCCTTTGTTAAATTTATCTGATAGAATTATGTATTCCTTCTCTCTGTTATCTTGAATTTCTTTGACTTTCCTCAAAACAGCTTTGAATTTTCTGTCTGAAAGGTTATATGTCTCTGTTTCTCCAGGATTGGTCCCTGGCACTTTATTTAGTTCATTTGGTGATGTCATGTTTTCCTGGATGGTCTTGATGCTTGTGGATGTTTGTCAGTGTCTAGGCATTGAAGAGTTAAGTATTTATTGTAGTCATCACAGTCTGGCTTTGTTTGTACCTGTCTTTGGGAAGGCTTTTCAGGTATTTGAAGGGACTTGAATGTTATAATCTGAGCTGTACTGCATTAGGGGGAACCCCAAGTCCAGTAACACTATGATTTAGACTCATAGAGGTACCTCTTTGGTGGTCTTAGATAAGACCTGAAAGAACTCTCTGGATTACCAGATGAAGACTCTTGCTCTCTTCCATTACTTTCTCCCAAACAAACAATCTTTCACTGTCTGTGCTGAGCCACCTGGAGCTGGAGGTGGGGTGACACAAGCACCCCTGTGGCCACCCACTGGGACTGGGCTGGGTTAGGCCTGAAGCCAGCACAGCTCTGGATCTTGCCCAAGACCCCCTGTTACCTCTACCTGGCTTTCGCCTGTGTTCGCTCAAGGCCCTAGAGTTCTACAATCAGCAGGTAGTGAAGCCAGCCAGGCTTGTATCCTTTTCTTCAGGGCAGCAAGTTCCCTTAGGCCCCAGGTGGGTCCAGAGATGCTATCTGGGAGCCAGGGACTGGAGTAAAAAACCTTATAAATCTACCCTGTGCTCTATTCTGTGGCTAAGCTGAACTCATACTATGAGACGTCCTTTCTACTCTTCCCTTCCCTTTCCACAGGCAGAGGAGCCTCTCCCAGTGACCGCCACCACCACAGGCCCATGGGGAGTACTGGCAGTCTCACTGATGTTCACTTTCCGCCCAAGGGCTCTTCTATCTGCTTAGAGTGAATGCTGCCAGGCCTGGGACTCACCCTTCAGAGCAGTGGGCTCCTCTCTGGCCCAGGGCAGGTCCAGAAATACGGTCTAAGAGCCAAGGCCTGGAATTGGGGATCCCAAGAGCCCACTTGGTACTGTACCCCACTGCACAAGCCTGTTACTTAAGTGTAAGATAAAGTCCCCTTTACTCTTCCGTCTTCTTTTCTCAAGGAGGAGTCTCTCACCACGGCCACCACAGCTGGGGACGTGCTGGGTCTCACCTGAAGCCAGCATGTCTCAGAGTCTCGCCAAGGCCCGTGGCATACAACCTGGTTATTGCTGCTCATTATTTAGGGCCTAAGGGCTCTTTAGTCAGCAGTCGATGAATCCTGCCTGGCCTGGCCCCTTCTCTTCAAGGGAGTAGGTTTTCTTCTGGAGCAGGGTGTGTCTAGAAATATCTGGGAGCTAGGGCCTGGAATGGGGGCCTCAGAACTCTTCCCACTGCCCTATCCTGTCGTGCCTGAGCTGGTATCCAACATGCAAATCAAAATTCTTTTTACCCTTCCCTCTCCTCAAGCAGAAGGAAGGAGTCACTTTCATTGCTGAGAACTGTGCTGCTTGCAGTTGGAGGAGGAGTGGCACAAGCACTCCATTAGCCACCCCAGCTGGTGTCTCACTAGGTCACATGCCCCCCAGGTCCACAAGCTCCAAGCCCAGCACAACAGTAAGACTTGCCTAGGAGTTGCAGTCCTTGAGGCACAGACTGCCTTGCACGTTTACTTAGGACCCCAGAACACTTTAGCCCACCATGCTGAGGCTTGCCGAAACTCAAGTTCTGACTGCTGGGATAGGCGGTTCCTGTCTGGCTATGGCTGGTCTGAGTGCTCGTTCCATGGACACATCTGCTGAGTTCAGCCCAGTTTTGCTGAGTTCAAAGTCCCACAGTTGCTGCACTCTCCCTCCCCGAACCACACAGATTCTCTCTCTGCGCCAAGGGCACTGCAAGGGGATGGGGGAGGAGGGACACTGGCAATTCAAGACTATCATGTTTACCCTCTTCAGGTCCTCTTTCAGTGATAGGAAGTTAAAACCAGGTACTGTGATTGCTTACCTGATTTTTGGTTCTTATAAAGGTGCTTTTCTTATGTAAATAGTTGTTAAAATTTGGTGTTCTGTGGGGAGGATGATCACTGGAAGCTTCTCTTCAGCTGTCTTGCTCTGTCTTTGATAAGGGAAATTAAAGAAGAAACTAAATTAATGGAGTAATATAACACATTTGTAGATTGGACGAATGCAATATTGTTAACTTGTCAGTTCTCTCCAAATGGATCAATGGGTTCAAAGCAGTGCCAATCAAATTTCCAGTAGGATTTTTTGTAGAAATTGATAAGTTGAAGTTCTAAAATTTGCATGGAAATGGAAAAGATGTACAAAGCAGTCTTGTAATAAGACAGAGGTGAAGAACTTACATTTGATTTCTAGACTTACAGTAGTGCCACAGTAATCAAGACAGTGTGGTGTTGACATAAAGATAGAAAAAAATAGATCAATGGGACAGAATAGTTAGTCCATAAATAGTGGTCGATTTTCATCCAAGGAGGAAAAGCAGTTTGACGTGTAAAGAAAAGTCTGTTCAACAAGCAATGCTGGAACAACTGGCTATTAAAATGTTTTCTAGAAGAAAATATATAGAAGAACATTTTCATCATCTTTGAATAGTCAAACCTGTTTTAGGAACCAGAAAGCAATAACCATAAAAGAAACGTCAATAAAATGGAATTCATCAAAATTTAAAGCTTCTGATAAGAAAAAGACACCATTAAGAAATGAGTAGGGCCGGGCGCGGTGGCTCAAGCCTGCAATCCCAGCACTTTGGGAGGCCGAGGCGGGCGGATCACGAGGTCAGGAGATCGAGACCATCCTGGCTAACCCGGTGAAACCCCATCTCTACTAAAAAACAAAAAACTAGCCGGGCGAGGTGGCGGGCGCCTGTAGTCCCAGCTACTCGGGAGGCTGAGGCAGGAGAATGGCGTGAACCCGGGAGGCGGAGCTTACAGCAAGCTAAGCTCCGGCCCCCGCCCTGGGGCGAGAGGGGAAAACCCCGTCTCAAAAAAAAAAAAAAAAAAAAAAAAGAGTAGGAAAACCACAGAATGAGAATAAGTTATCACCATGCATATATCTCTGTCTCTCTATGTCTATATATTTGACAAAAGTCTTTTATCCAGAATACGTAAAAAAAAAACTTCTACAGCTCAATATTAAGAAGACCCAATTAAAATCTAATTTTTAAAAAAATGGGCAAAAAATAAGATCCAGCACTGAATAAAGGAAGATATACCAATGGCTAATAAGCACATGAAACTGTGTTTTAATACTATTATTCAGCAAAATGTAAATGAAAATGACATTGAGATATCACTACATGCCCATTAGAATGGCTAAAATCAAAGGGTGGCAACAGCTTAAGTGGTAAGATTGTAGAGCGTGAGCAAAAGTCTCATACATTGCTGGTAGGAGTGACACAACCACTTTGAAAATTGGTCTGAAACTTTCTCATAAAGTTACCATGCATCTGCCAAATGACCCAGCAATTCCACTCTAAATATTTACCCAAGAAAATGAAAACATACATACAAAGATTTGTACACTAATATCCATAGCAGCTTTATTCTAAAACTGGAAACAACCCAAATATCTATCAACAGGTGAATGGATGAATAAATTGTGGTATATTCATATAATGGAGTACAGCTCAGCAATAAAAAGTATAAATTCTACCAAACACTTAAAGAAGATTTAATACCAATTCTTCACAAACTCTTCCAAAAATTAGAAGAGGAGAGAACATTTCCCAACTTACTCTATGAGGTCAGTATTACTCTGACACCAAAACCAGACAAAGACATCATAAGAAAACTACAGACTAATATTCCTAATGAATATAGATGCAGAAATCCTCAAAAAAATATTACCAAGCTGAATCCAGTGACATATAAAAAAGATTTTGCACCATGAGCAAGAGGGATTTATCCTAGGAATTTAAGGTTGGTTTAATATCTGAAAAATCAATTAATATAGTAAACCTTATCAATGGAATAAAGGACAAAAACCACATAATCATCTCAGTAGAATCAGAGCTACGCATGGTGGCTCACGCCTGTAATCCCAACACTTTGAGAAGCCCAGGCAGGCAGATCCCCTTGAGGCCAGGAGTTTGATACCAGCCTGGCCAACATGCTGAAACTCTGTCTCTACTAAAAATACAAAAGGTAGCCCATGCCTAAAATCCCAGCTACTTGGGAGGCTGAGGCAGGAGAATTGCTTGATCCCAGGAGGCAGACGTTGCAGTGAGCTGAGATCACACCACTGAACTCCAGCCTGGGCAACAGAGTGAGACTCCATCTCAAAAATAAAAATAAAAATAAAAATTAGCTGGGCATGGGGCTGCACACCTGTTGTCCCAGCTGCCTGGGAGGATGAGGCATGAAAAGCACTTGAACCAAGGAAGTGGAGGTTGCAGTGAGCCGAGACTGTGCCACTGCACCCCAGCCTGGGCAATAGAGTGAGATCCTCTCAAAAAAAAAAAAAAAAAAAAAAAAAAAAGTGAAATTAATAGAGCCAGAAGGAACATTTGACAAAATCTAGCACCCTCTTGTAATTTTTTTTTTTTTTTTTTTTTTTTTTTTTTTTTTTTTTTTTTTTTTTGAGACAGAGTCTTGCTCCGTCGCCCAGGCTGGAGTGCAGTGGCGAGATGTCAACTCACTGCAACCTCCGCCTCCCGGGTTCAAGCAAGTCTCCTGCTTCAGCCTCCCGAGTAGCTGCAATTACAGGCATGCACCACTACACCTGGCTAATTTTTGTATTTTTAGTGGAGGGGGTTTTGCCATGTTGGTCAGGCTGGTCTCAAACTCTTGACCTCAGGTGATCTGCCCGCCTTGGCCTCCCAAAGTACTGGGATTACAGGCATGAGCCACCATGCCTGGCCCCTTTCATAATTTTTTAAAAACACTAAAAAAACTAGAAATAGAAGGAAACTTCCTCCACCTCATAAAGGGTATCAACGAAAACCCACAGCTAACATCATACTTAATGGTGAAAGACTGAAAACTTTCCCATGGGATCAAAAACAAGATGAGGAAGTCTGCTCTCACCACTTATATTCAGCATTGTGTACTGGAGGCTCTAGCCAGGGCAATTGGGCAGGAAAAAGAAAAGGGATTCATTTTAGAAAGGAAGAAGTACTATTTCTATATTCAGATGACATGATCTTCTATATAGAAAATCCTAAAGAATCCACTAAAAAACCTATTAAACCCAATATGTAAGTTCAACAAGGCTTTAGGATACAAGCCTAATGTACAAACATCAGTTATATTTCTACAAGCTAGAAATAATCTGAAAATGAAATTAGTAAACAATTGCATTTACAATGGTATCAAAAAGTTTAAAAGTACTCAGGAATACATATAATGAAGTTCAAAGCTTATATAAATGCTGAAATCTGCAAAGCATTGTTTAAAGGGTGCAGTAGTTCACACCACTAATCCCAGCTTCCTGGGATGGCTTTCCCATCTTATTTGTCAGGAAATGTCTTCTCATCTTTTAAAAAGCCATTTGAAGGTTCATGCCTGTAATCCCAGCACTTTGGGAGACCAAGGTGGGTAGATCACCTGAGGTCAGGAGTTTGAGACCAGCCTGGCCAACATGGTGAGATCCCATCTCTAGTGAAAATACAAAACTTAGCTGGGCTTGGTGGTGGGTGCCTGTAATCCCAGCTACTCTGGAGGCCGTGTCAGGAGAATCGCTTGAACCCAGGAGGTGAAGGTTGCAGTGAGCTGAGATTGTACTCCAGCCTGGACAACAAGAGTGAAACTGTCAAAAAAAAAAGAGAAGAGAGAAGGAAGGAGGGAAGGAAGGAAAGGAAGGAGAAAGAAGACCTAAATAAATGGAAACACTTCATATGCTCATGAATCAAAAGACTTAGTAGTATTCTTAAGATGGCAATACTCCCTAAATTGATCTACAGATTTAGTGCAATCTCTATCAAAATCCCAGCTGGATTTCTTTTTTTTTTTTTCCCAGAAATTGACAAGCTGACCCTAAAATTCATATGCAAACGCAAGGGACCAAGAACAGTCAAGACAATCTTGAAAAAGAAGAACAAAAGTGGAGAAATTCTTCCTGATTTCAAAACTTACTACAAACCACAGTAATCAAGACAGGCTGGTTATAGCATAATAGTAGGTATCTAGATCAGTGAAACAATTGATAGTCCAGAATTAAAACTTACATTTATGGGCAATTGATGTTTAAAAGTGCTAATAAATAAATAAATAAATAAATAAATAAATAAAATCAATGGGGCACCCTGAGCATCAATGGGGGAAAGAATATTCTTTTCAACAAATGATACTGGGACAACTGGATATCCACATGCAAAGGAATAAAGTTAGGCCCCTTTCTTACACCATACATAGAAATTAATGGGCTAGGTGAGGGAGGAATGGAGAGTTGTCTAATAGGCATAGAGTTTCCGTTTTGCAAGATTAAAAGTTCTAGAGATTGGTTACACAGCAATGCAAATGTTCTTAACACTACTGAACTGTATACTTAACAATTAAGATGGTAAATTTTATGTCATGAATATTTTACTGCAATTTAAAATTTTTAAATAAAATTTTAAAATTTAGCTAAAAATGGACCGTAGTCCTGAATGTAAAAGCTAAAACTATAAAACTCTTAGAAGAAAACAGGGTAAATCTTTGTGACCTTGGGTTAGGAAAACCTTTCTTAGACCCAACACCAAAGCATAAGCAACAAAAGATAAATTGGACTTCAAAGGATACTCTCAAAAAATGAAAAAACAACCCAAAGAAAGAACGAAAATATTTGCAAATCATTTTTCTGACAAGAGAATTATATCCAGAATCTATAAAGAACATTTACAACTCAATAGCGAAAAGACAACCCAACTGAAAAATTGGCAAAGGGTCTGAAAAGACATTTCTTCAAAGAATGTATACAAATGACAACAAACATCAAAACATCAACATTGTTAGTCATTAGGGAAAACATTAGTCATTAGGGAAATGTAAATCAAAATCACAATGAGAAATCACTACACCTACTAGAATTGCTGTAAATAAAAAGAGACAATAACAAGTGTTGATGTGGCTGTGGATAAATTGGAATCTTCATCCACTGCTGGTGGGAATATAAAATGGTGCAGGCACTTTGGGACACTTTGGCAGTTCCTCAAAATGTTAAATAGAGTTACCCTATGACCCAGAAATTTCGTTGCTGTATATGTACTGAAAAGCAGTAAAACATACATTCATACAAAATCTTGTACATAAATGTTTAAATGTTCATAGCAGCATCATTCCTAATAGCCAAAAAATAGAAACAAGCCATATGTCTATAAGGTGATGAATGGATAAATACAATATGATATATCATTAGAATGGAATACTGTCCAACCCAAAAGGAATGAAATATTGATATATACCATTACATGGATGAACCTTGAAACATTATGCTAAGTGAAAGAAGGCAGACACAAACGACTACATATCACGTAGCAAGGGGACCCAGAATAGACGGGAAAGGTATAGCATACAATCAGTATTTGCTGGATGAATAAATGTATTAAGTAAAATACCTGGTACAGGGCCAACTGGATTTAGAAGGTGAAGGAAAAATAAGGCTAAGGTACTACTGAGCTTTCTTAAGCTGGGTGAGTAAGGGTGGGTGGGAGCATTAAAGAGGCCTGGAGTAGCTAGGAGGGAGAATGGGGTTAGGGGGTATAATGGGAGAAAATGGAAGATATATAGAGTTTTCCTTTCTGTTGTGTTGTTTTTTTATACTGGTGCTAGACATGCAGTTCCACTCACTAGACATTTTGGAACATTATGTGGAAATGCCCAGTCGGCGGTTAGAGAGGTAGGGTAGGATCTGAAGATCTCAAGCCTCGGAAGCACAGATTTAAGAGTCACTGACTTAGAGGTGGTAGTTTCAAGTGACATGATGGTTAAGTTCACCAAGAGAAAAAGTTTAGAATAAAAAGAGCTGAGCCTTCTGCCCTATTTTTCAGAAGAGGGTTTCTGAGAGCCTGGATATTCAAATGATAAGAGGGGTGTGTGGTGTGGGGACAAGACTTGAGTCAGAGGACCCAGGGTCTCTGCTTTAGCACCATCTTGCTGTGTGACCTTGGGAAGCTGACCTTACTGTTAGTGCCTCAGTTTCCTCACCTGTAACCAAGGACAATAACCAGCCCTCTCTCCCTCCCAAAATTATTACATGGACCAAAAGGGAGAATGCACAAGAAAGTGCTTTGTAAACCACTCAAAAGACTCATCACATGTAAGGGATTATTATTATTGGAGTGGGAGATGCAGGAGGCCGATAAAATGGATTTGGTTGCAGTAAGCACAGGGGCTACTTTCTGCTTCTTTAAAAAAAAGAAAAACCAGCAGCCACAAGTACTGCCAGGTGCACGGCGTAGTTTTTCCAACTCTGAGAAGCAAATAACAGAGAGGGGCCAACTGGCTCATCCCAGAAGGCCTGTCTTCACCAATTGAATCTGAAATCACCACCCAGGGAATTGCTGCAGGCACAGGCCCAGGACAGCAGGCCCTGTCCTAGCGGGATAGGACCCAGGGAGTACAGGGCCAACTGAGGCCGTCCACATGGCCAGAGACCTGGGCCCTTGGCCCCTGCGGCTTGGAACGTCCATCAGGCCCTGCCCAACCAGATGTTCTCCTCAGAGCCCCAGGTGGCCCATGAAGGGTGCTGCCTGGCCCCCAAGCCACGTTCAGGAGCATCACCTCAGGGTTAGGCAGAGAAGAGACCACTGCTTTATGGCAAAATCGGCCAGGCCAAGTTTCTATGGCTCCCCAGGTGGCCAGCCTCATTAGTGTTGAGGGCCACATTGAGCGTGCCAGAACCGCAGGACAAAGTCCAGTGCAGGAGGCTTGGGGAACTGCTTCCAGTTCTTTCCAGGCCCAGAGACACGTCCCCCAAATGCCTGGCTGGATATGAGCCCCTGCAATCTGTGTGCCAGTCCGGGGACAGTCCCCTCAATTGCACCTTTAAGGTGGCCACACTTTCCCCAAATCTTCCTGGCCAAGGCTAGAGCGAATCTTAGAGACCTTGTAGTCCAGCTCCTCCTTCATTTTCGATTAAGGAACCTGAGGCCCAGAGTGGGCAGGAACTTGCTAAAGGTTAGAGTCGGGGAGCTTCTCTGAGGCAGCACAATGGAGCTGGGAGCAGAAATCAGGTCTCTGGCCTCCCAGCTGTCCAACCCTCCCCTTCCCTCCCTCTGAGCTCCTGGCTGTTATTTTCCAGTCTCTTCCCCTTGGGGCTGCTGCCCTCTCCCCGCCCTCAGAGCTTCCTGGCCAGCCCTACTGCTCTGAGGTCCCCACCTGAGGCTACGATTCTGCTCCCTGACTCTGCTTGGTGCCCACTGGCCAGCTCCAAGAGCATCCCCTGCCCTGAGCTGCCGCAGAGAAGCTCCCAGGGAGCAAGCAGAGAACAGAGGCCGGGATCTGAGACTCGGCTGGGAGCCACAACTGCAGGCCCAGCTCTGCCACTGTGGGTCTGAGAGGGACTGAGAGAATGCTATTTTTTGAAAAACAACTCTTCTACCCAGGCCCTGTATTGGAGCTCCTCCTGTCCCTCCTGACGCTTCCTCCCGGAGCATGTGTTTGTCCCTTCAATGCTCATCCTTCAGTCAGCACAACCTTACTGAGGATTTAGATGCCAAGCCATGCCCTGTCAGGGTGCCGGGGCACAGACACCCCTTACCAATGCAGCCTTGCCATCAGGAGCTCCCAGGCTGGTGGAGGAGACGTCAGAATGGGCATCTGCCACCAGCGTAATGGGCACATGACAGAGGGAAAAACAAGAGGACTCCAGGGGCCCAGAGGATGCACCCTCTCCCTGCAGCTGGGGCGGGTTAAGGGAAGGCCTCAGCAAGCTCAAATGGCTTTTTTTTTTTTTTTTGAGTTTCACTCCTGTCACCCAGGCTGGAGTGCAATGGCGCGATCTCGGCTCACTGCAACCTCTGCCTCCCAGGCTCAAGCAATTCTCCTGCCTCAGCCTCCTGAGTAGCTGGGATTACAGTTGCCCACCACCACACCCAGCTAATTTGGTATTTGTAGTAGAGACAGAGTTTCACCATGTTGGTTGGGCTGGTCTCAAATTCCTGACCTCAGGTGATCCGCCCACCTTGGCCTCTCAAAGTGCTGGGATTACAAGCATGAGCCACCGCGCCTGGCCACCAAATGGCTTTTTAAAAGATGAGAAGACATTTCCTAGACAGACAAGGTGGGAAAGTCATCCCAGGAAGCTCGTGCTAAGATGAGCAGTAACAGGGATGATGGGCTCAGGGAACAGTGCTGAATTTGGTGTCACTTAAACCACAGCCTGTGCGGGAGTGGCAGAGGTGAGGGAGCGGAGTCGGCAGAGGCCATACGAGAAGGGTGCTGCAGGCAAGTGAATGTTTGGACTTGATCCCGTTCATCACAGGGAAACCATTTCAGTTTTAAGCAAGGGAGATAGGCTCCCATGTGCCTTTTAGAAACCCCCTCCTAGCTTATAAATGCCAGGGGACAGAGGACTCTCCCATTTCTCTCGTGTCCTGGGCCTCCTGGAGAGGTGCCAGGGCAGGTCCCACGAGTGCATGTTCTTTGTGGAGTGCCAGGCCTGGTATTTCTTTTCCTTCCTGGGGGTGAGGCTTCCCATCCAGCAACAGGAAGGATGAAACCCAATCCAGTCTCAGGGTTTTTCACCCAAGGATGAATCAGAATCCACCATGGAATTTTCTAAATGAGAAACACTTGGGCCCCATCCCAAGTTTACTAGATCATGCATCCATTCCAGAAATGTTTCTCGAGCACATAGCACATGTGGACACTGTTCTAGGTAGTAGGGACACAGCAATGGGCAAAGCCCCTGCCTTCATGGAGCTTACAGTTGGAATCTCTGGGGTGGGCCCCAACATCTGTGTTTAGAAAAGCTCCAGTGGTGACCCCAAAGCCCAGCATTATGGACTGAATTGTGTTCCCCCAAATTCACACATTTCATTCCTAACCCCCAGTACCTGAGGGTGTGACTGTATTTGGAGATGGGGTCTTTAAAGAGGTAATTAAGGTAAAATGAGGTATTGGGATGGGCCCTAATCCACTATGACTGGTGTCCTTAGAAGAAGAGATTAGGACACAGACAGGCACAGAATGAAGACCATGTGAGGACACAGGGGGAAGACGGCCAACTACAAGCCAAGGAGGAGGCCTCAGAAGAAGCCAGCGCCACCAACACCTTGATCTCAGACTTCCAGCCTCCAGAACTGTGAGGAGACATATGCCTCTTGTTTAAGTCACCAGTCTTTATTATTGGCAGCCTTAGCGAATGAATACACCCAGCCTCACCCAGGAACTACAGCTTAAAAAACCCGAGAGGATACAGAACATAAATAGGAAGCACCTCTGGGCAGTGTGGGCTGTGTAACCCAGAGCTTAGAGATCTCTCTGTAGGTTTGTGCCTGACAGAAGCCAGTTCCATTCACAAAGGCACCATTATCCTGGAAGTGTGGGTGTTTCAGAGCAGCCTCCCGGTGGGGCCCTGCCTCAAACCCTGGCAAGCCTGCTAGGTGCTCCTCCTCACAAAGGGCCACATCCACAGAAATGACGAGAAAGGGCCCTGAGGTTCTTGCCTTCCACAAGGAGGCTCCAGTGGGAACAGACTTTGGGAACCAAGGACCTGTGCTGCTTAGAGAGACCCAGGAAGGGCAAGGAGCTGGCCTGAGGTCACACAGCCTGAAGGACAGTATCTGAGCTGGCCTCTCACCCCCTGCTCTGGTCCCAGCTGTTTGCTTCTCCAGCCCTGGCACCTCGCCCAAATCTGCTGCCACCCGCCTCGCTTTCCCACCGTCTCCCCTCCACCTCTCTGGCTCTGACTAAGGCCAGGAGCATGATTTCAGAATGATGAAACCCAGCTCCTGAGGTCACGCCGGCCTCGTCGTAGTGGCTGTAATTTTGCACGGCCTCATCCCCCCCAGTAGGCTGGGGAAGCTGCCAGGCCTTTGGCACATGTCTGGAGGGGAATGTGAAGATGAGACAGAAGAGATCACTTCAAGCCAGGTCAAGAGAAATTTTTGGTTACGTACCATCTCCTGTCCCAGCCCTGATCTGGGAGACACAGACTGATAATGCAGCCTTACGCTCACGTCATGCCTTTGGCCATCATCCCACTTAGTCCCCTTTATACACACAGTTTCCAAGCCAGCACCACCAAACTGCCTGCACGTCTGTCCCCACGCTGTGCTGATTCACATCTCTGGGGTTTTGCTTCTGCTGCTACCTCTGCGTGGGCTACTCTTCCCTCCTCTTCCCCCACCCTCCTTATCTGCTTTGCTAACTCCTGCTCATCCTTTAGGGCCTAGCTGTGCTGTCACCTTTCCCAGGAAACCTTCCCTGACCATGCCCTCAGCAGGTAGGCCTGTATATTTCTCTCTGTACTTGCATAATCATCTATCTTTACGTCCTTGCATTGCATGCGAATTATCTGCTCACATAACCATTTCCCCATCCAGAATGGGAGCTTCTTAAACTTCTTGCGTGGGATGAAGTTGGGACTAGATCTGGTTCATCTTGGTGTCCCAGCCCCCAGTTCAGAACTGAACATAGAATGAGTCGGTAAGTGTTGATTGAATGTCATTGTCAGCCCACCCCCGACCCAACACACACAAAGATAGATAAGGCAGGGAGTGTTTGCCTCCATTTACAGACAGGTCCAAGAGGAGTTTTTTGACCTGTTTAATGTCCCAGGGTGAGTTAGTATCAGGACAGGGATTAGCATCCAGCTCTTTGGGAGCTTAGACTAGTTCTCTTATGCACAAAGGACAGCATTCATAGAGCAGCAAGCCAAAGGGACCCACTCAACACCTGTGAAAAGAAGAGGGGGGCAGGGAAGAAAAGAAACAAAGGGATCACTGAACCTGAGCCAAACTGGGCATATTCATTGTCAATTGCTTTGTTAACAAATCACCACACGGGTGTGGTGCTCATGCCTGTAATCCCAGCACTTTAAGAGGCCAAGGCAGGCAGATCACCTGAGGTCAAGGAGTTTGAGACCAGTCTAGCCAACATGATGTAACCCTGTCTCTACTAAAAATACAAAAATTAGTTGGGCGTGGTGGCGCACACCTGTAACCCCAGCTACTTGGGAGGCTGAGGCAGGAGAATCACTTGAACCCAGGAGGCGGAGGTTGCAGTGAGCTGAGGTCACGCCACTGCACTCCAGCCTGGGCAACAAGAGCAAAACTCCATCTAAAAAAAAAAAAAAGAAAAGCACCACACTTACTGGCTTAAAACAACACATATCTCTTGTCTTACAGCCCTGAGGTCAGAAGTTCAAAGTGGGCCTCACTGGGCTAAAATTAAGGCATTAACAGGTCTGCCTTCCTTTCTGGAGGCTGGAGGGGAGACTCCATATCCTTGCCTTTTCTAGCTTCTAGAAGCTTCCTGCATTCCTTGACTCATGGTCCCCTTCCCTTCTCAAAGCCAGTGGCCGGTTGGGTAGTTCTCACATGCATCCCTCTATACTTCCTCTTCTGTCTCCCTTCTCAGTTTATAAGGATCCTTGTGATTATATTGGTCTCACCGAGATAATTCGGGATAATCTCATCTCAAGGTTCAGCTGATCTGCAACTGTAATTCCCTTTACCATGTGAGCTAACATCCTCAGGTTCCAGGGACTAGGAAGTTGCCATCTTTTTTTTTTTTTTTTTTTTGAGACGGAGTCTCCCTCTGTCACCCAGGCTGGAGTGCAGTGGCGTGATCTCGGCTCACGTCAACCTCTGCCTCCCAGGTTCAAGTGAGCAACCTGGGCTCTTCTTCTGTGGGCAAGCAGCGGCCCAGGTGGAGAGAGCAACTCTACTTCCTGCCACAGGCCCTGCTTTCCAAGGATTCTAAAACTCCCCCCATCTTTCCCACCAATGCCCGGAATTCCTTCATTTCCATTTTATTCATAAAGTCATGGATTACAGGACTGGAATCACACTTAGAGACTACGCAGCCCTTCCCCACCCCCATTTTCCAGCTGAAGAAATCGGCTGGGAGAGGACAACCCATCTGCCCCATGTCATCTGTCATCCAGAGAGGACAACAGAGCAAAACCAGAAGCCAAGGCTCCTGCCTCTTATTCCAGTGCTCCTGAGACCCCTCCCATGGGGGAGCACCCACCAAGGCTGGATCCCCCCACCCCCGCCCCTGGAAGCCTGCTTCGAGAAGACTGGGGTGTTGTGTAAGAGCCTGTGGTGTTGGTCACGGCTGCTGTTTCATCTGGAGCATGGGAGCTCCAGGGCATGGTGGGGTGGGAGAAAGCCTTGCAGCTGCTTCATTCAGGGGAAGAGCGTCAGAGCTGGCGAGGTCCTAGAGATCAGCCGAAGCCCACTCCTTCCAGACAGGAGGAAACAGCTGCTTGTATGGTGAGGGAGACCAGTCTGGTTGATGCTTTTGAAGTCATCCTGCAAAAGGTTCTTGAATGCCAGATGAAGAATTTGATCTTCATTCAAAGGGCTGCGGATTGAGGCCCAGCTCCATCATGAACTAGTTGCGCAACCCTAGGCAAGTCAGTAAACCTCCCTGAGCCACCATAGCTTCATCTGTAACACTGGATAACAATAGCATTTCATGTGCAGATGAAATGAGTCAGTGCAGGGAGAGTACCCAGCCCAGAGGCTGACACACACATTTACCCACGGTAGATGGCAGCTGTGTGACTCTCATAGATGCCCTGGGCTCACGCTGGGCTCTGTTGCTAACACCTTGAGCTGCACCTAGTTCCTTAGACCTTGCTAAGCCTCCCACTTCGACTTCATGAAGAGTCAAAGGTGAGGGGATTTATTCTCTCTAACCTGTCAAATATGGAACACATAGGCTTTTCTTATTTTTTATTATTTATATATTTATTTTTTTGAGACAGGGTCTCACTCTGTCACCCAGGCTTGAGTGCTGTGGCATGATCATGGCTCACTGCAGCCTTTATCTCCGGGGCTCAAGTGATCCTCCCACCTTGGCCTCCCAAGCAACTGGGACTACAGGAACGTGCCACCATGCCTGGCAATTTGTAAAAAATTTTTTGTAGAGACAGGGTCTCACTATGTTGCCCAGACCAGTCTTGACCTTTTGTCCTCAAGCCATCCTCCTGCCTCGGCCTCCCAAAATTTTGGTATTACAAGTGCGAGCCACTGCACCTGGCCAAGCTCATAGTCTTTTTGAAGAGATAGCTGCATACACATTGGAGATACAGTTCTTGCTGGTGAGGGGTCAGCTGTGCCAGGACAGAGCTTGGGGCACTGGGAGTTCTGAGACGTGCAGCTGAGCCAGCTCTGGTCGCACCACAGGATCCTCAGGGGTTAAAGCTCAAGATTCTGTTCTGGGTGCCCGTGCCCAGCACAGGGCCAGTCAGGGACTGATTGTGAGGCATTGCTCCCCGACAACCCTCTTTCAACAGCCTCACAGGCAGCCAGGGGTGCTGGGAAGACCAAAGGCCTCAGACTCAGCTTGTCGTGGGTTCCAGCCCACCTTCCCCAACTGTGATGTTGGACAAGCCTCTCAGCCACCTCCCTGAGCTCTGTTTCCTCATCATAGAGTGAGGGTGGAGGATAGCACCACCGAGCAATGGGGCTGATCTACTGATGCTGGCATTATGTATAAAACACATTGCTCGGGGCTGGCACCAAAATATGGTGGCAATTATGTGTATGTGAATCTCATCATCTCAGACTGTGAGCCCTGGGAGGGTTGTGCTGGGGTCTTGCCATTAACCTGGAAAGCAGGGGCCTGCCTGTCCAGACAAGGTGTGTGATGGATGTCGAGACCTCCACCCCCAAATAGAGTCAGGCACCCAAGGGAGACTCTCCTGTATCCATTGACCGCATGACAGAATAATCTTTTTAACCTGAGGGAGGGCAGAGGCAAGGATTTGCCATTTGGTGTTTTCGTGCAGATAAGGTCATAAATGACAAATCACTTGTAAACTGGAGGCCGAGTCTCCATGTGTTTTCCAGTTTGTGATCTCATTGTATTCTCACAGCCCCCGCCTCCTGCCAACACCATGTCATGTGGGAGGATATGGAGAAACTGGGATTGGTCTCCCCAGTTTCTAGATGGGAAAATTGAGCTTTGGAGAGACTGAGTGACTTATTTAGGTCACCCTGCAGTTCACGCCATGGCTGGGGCTTCTCCCTTCTCGCCCAAGGGTTTTTGCAGGAGTCCAGTGGCACGTTTGGGTTGTTCCGGCTACAAGGAACAGAGAGCCCCTGAGGTACTGTGGGGCTGGTGAGGGAGCACAGGACTCCTCCAGTGTCACGGCCTTTTGATGACAGTGTCTACACTGCAGCCTTCCTGGCCCGGTGGCTCCTCAGTGCCCTACAGAGCAGCAGCAGCCCTAGCTCCTTCCCCAGCCTCACACCGGGTCTGCTGCTCTTTCCTTCACGCTTGCTGGGTCTCCCACTTAAACCCGGAAGAGAAAGGATCTGTTGGCTAGACCAGCATTTTGGATGCAAGGGACACAGGCTCTCTCAGGGCACCTTGGGAGTGGTTCTGGGGGACATGTGTGGCCTGGAACTGGGGAAGGCTCAGACACCAAGGCAGCCCTCTGTGTGCTTTGTCCCTTCCATTCCCATTGGCCCAGTGCTCTGAGCCGGCCCCAGGATAGATCCCTGGAGGGAGCACAGTGAGCTCATCACCTCACTGGCAGACCCTTCCCAGGGGCCTCCTCAGGCTCTGGGGGCCTGTAAGCTGGGACTCTCCCCACCTCTGGCTGGTCAGTGGCCTGCGCAGACCTGCCCAGCCCTGCCTCTGTGAAAGGGAATGGGGAGCCGTTTCATGAGAACAAAATATTAGGGAAGGCATGGCTGCCAACATGCTTTGTGCCCTCAGGTTAGGTTTTGCCTCTACTTACCCTCAGTGTTCCAGAGCTGGGCTGCCTCACAGAGCACACACCTCTCTTAGGTCCAGCCCAGAGATGTGGCTCTTGCTCAGGTGTGGCTAGGGTGGAAAGGTCATCTAACTCAAAATGACAATCATATGTTCAGTGTGGCCATTTTCATCAGATGGGGCTGTGCACGGAGCAGGCCTTCTAAGGCAGCGAGAGTTCTCTGTGGCCGACGGATCTCGAGTCTGTGAGCAGAGTGAAACAGCTGGCTACTTTCTGGACCTGTGGTCAGGGCCCTGTCAGCCCACAAGGTGTGTGATGGATGTGGAGACTTAGGCAAGCATTGCATCATGGTGTTCCGGAAAGTTCTGGGCGGCAAGCAGGGAGTTGTAGATGTGGGGATGTGCCCCTGGGGGTATGGGGGAATGGTTGGAGCGGATGTGCAGGCTCCACCTTGAATGAACCCACTGCAGAGAATTCACCGTGATGCCAGAAAAAGAGGAGAAAGGAACACAGGTCCTCACTGAGGGTGAGCACGGGGTGCCTACAGAAAGATCTCAGATGGGCACTTCCCAGTACTCAGCTGGTTGTGAGGGACCAGCACAGACAGGGGCCCTTGAGGGAGGTCAGGTGGCTTCGCATCTACTGACCACTATGCCCCTCCCCTCCATAGACCCCGATGGAGCCTGTGTGAGCGCGGGGAGGAAGACAACAGCTCTTGCTTTATTTTCCCACTCCAGGAATGGGCATTTGCGTGTGGTCTGATGAATTCATGATGAGGGCTAGGGAGGACTACTAGAAGCTACCCAGTAGGGAGCAGCAGGGCTTCCCCGTGAGCTCTGTAAGGGCAGGGGTCTACCTATGTCATGTGTCCGGGTATGCCACTGAGCCCAACCAAAAGCGGGGCACTGCAGCGGAATCACGTGTTTCCGGTCCCAGGGCCTCCAGCGCCCTCTCAGCTCTCCTTCATGGTGGCATCTGGGACAGGAGGCTTCCAGGAGCACGTGACTGGCCTCCTACAGGCCTGTCCCCACTGACTCAGAGGCAACCCAAGGCCTCCTGAGGCAACATGGGGAGGCTCTGGCCCCAACTTTGCTGATGACAGTTCCGTGAGCCTTGGGTTCCTCAGCTGTAAGCTGGGAAACTGTGTTCCATTCTGTGAATTTATGTGAATGCACAGCAGAGCTCTGTACACACAAGTGGGTGTTACCATTAACCTGGAAAGCGGGGTCCTGCCTGCCCAGTTCAGCTTTGTGAACCCAGTGTATGGCACACAATAGGTACTCAGTAAAACTTTTCTCAATAAACTGACAATGGAAAAGGAGCATTCTGAGAATCATCAATTATGGTCATTCCATCAGCCAGCAAAGAGGGAGGCCCAGGGGCCTGGTGGAAATGGCATGAGGCCAGCAGACCCGTGTGGAGGGACCTAGGGCAAGGCTCAACAACCTGGGCCTTAGTTTTCTCATGTGTCCAATGAAAGGGTTGGACAAGGTGAGCTTTCGGATTCCTTCCTGGCTCTGGGGTCCTGAGGATTTGCTGGGGGTGACCAGATGCCCACCCCCATCTGGGTCTATAATGAATCATGGAACTGCTCTCCTGGCCCTGCCCCTCTCTGAGCAGGCTTTCCTTCTTCGTCTTGGCTGCTTTCATTTGCAGGAGTTTAAATGCTGCTTGGTCTTCTTTCACACATTTGTGTCCTGCCCCCACCCATTTTGAGAGCTCCCCGTGGGCAGTGCTGTCTCCTCAATCCACCTTATCGCCAAGACTGTCTTCCTCCTGACATTGCACATCCTTCCTCTCCCCCTCATCAGTTTGGGACAAGTCCCATCTTCACGAGGGTCTCTCCCTTGGATCCCACCCAAGGCTGTGGCTGCCCCGTCCCCTGGGGGAAGAGGGCAGAGTGACATGTCTGCTGACAGACTGATGGCCCATGCTCCAAGGGGAGCAGGCCAGCAGCCGCAAAGGTGCAGTCTGTGCCAGGTGGTCCTTGCCAGCCAGAGCTATTTTTAGAAGCCATGTTTGCAAATTTTGTGTTAATAGTGTCTCTGTCCAAGCTCTGGCTCCCAGGTCGTAGGGAGGGGGAGAGCCTTGGAGAAACCCTCCCTCCTGCCTTGTTCTCCTCCTCACAGGTGGCTGGGATCAGTGGGGGACTCCTATCCAGGTCCAAGCCCTCCCAGCCAGCCAATTGCAGAGACAGGGCAAATGGGGACTGGGGGGCTAGCTTGAGGGAGGAAGAGAGGCATAGAGCTGAGGCTACCAGAGGACCAGTCTCAGAAGGGAGGCAGGACTCCCGGCCACAGGACACTCCGTTGGTGCCATGTTACTGGATGGACACTGTCAGCCGCCCTGTCAGTCACCTCCTTAGGCAGAGAGCCTGGGCCCCCATCAGGCTTCTGTATTTCTCTGACCATGCCCACTCTCATCCCAAGACCTTCAGCCAGGCCTTGACTGAGCTCTGGATCTGGAGGCACCAGAGGAAACACTCCCCAATGCATCTTCCTGGGCCCATTTATGAAGGGAGGGACCTGGTGGCTGAGAGGGGGGCAAGCTGATACAGTCCCGTCCTCAGGGCTCTGGGTCAGGCAGAAAGGGCCAAGGCCTTGAGCACACCGTGACCACTGTGATGGGTGCTGGGATGAAGAAGTGATGGTATGAAGTGATGAGTGCTGGGAGGGTATCGCTTGCTCTGAGCTGAGAACTGAAGGATGAGTAGGAATCCAGGGAAGAGTGAGTGAAAGACAGAACCACAGGGCGGGTGCAAGTGTAAAGGCCAGTAAGATTTGGTGATTCAATGACTGTAGAAGCCAGGAGAGTCTTCCAAACATGGGGGCTCCCAAAGAAGAAGCTCCCATCTTTTCTTGGTTTCCACCCATCCACACAGATCTGCTCCTCTGCCAGCACTAGCAATACTTGGACCCCACCCCCAATGCCCAGTGCAGCCCAGAAAAGGCCTTCCTTTCAGGGCAGTGACACTCCTGCACACTGAGGGACCCTAATGGCCCTGCCTGGAAGGAAGCTCAGAGGGCCCCCACTGGTTCATTGGAAGGCTGGGCTTCAATACCCAGGTGCTGGGAGCTCACTCTCCAAGAGGAGCTTGATAGGCAGTGAGCGGGCTCTGAGCAGGAACATGGTCCCTGCTACACCCAACTCCTGGGACCCAGCTGCCCCAAACCCTGCTCTCCCTCTGCTGGACTCTAGGCCTTGCTCTTTCCTTTAAACCTGTGAGACCTTGGGCAAGGTGTTCAACCTCTCTGGGCCTCATCTGTAAAATGGGGATATTAATAGAGCAGGGAGGATGACATAAAACCAAGTGGGAGAAGCCTCAGTCCAGGCCCTGGAATATATAGTAAGCGCCCAATAAGCGTTCATTCCTAGTGACACGGCTATCGTGTGAGAGAAGGGGAAGCTGAGGCCCTAGTGGGCAGGGCCTTGCCCAGAGCGGCTCCCGGGAGCGATCGCGGCCGGGCGGGTGGGGGCGGGCGCCGTGGCCTCAGGGGCCCTCCCCGGGCTGGGCACCCCCTCGCCGCCCGGGCACCGCTCGCGGCCGCGCTTTACAAGCGAAAACAAACACGGCCACAAGCAGCCCCTGTGCGACGCGGCCCCGCGCCCGCCAGCGCCGCCGCCGCCCGGTCAAAGCCGGCTTTGTGCCCGCCCCGCCGCCCCCGCGGCCCAGGCGATTTTAATTAGCGTCTGGGTCTGCGACGGGAGATGGGAATCAAAGCCCCCGTTCTTCCAGCGGCCCCACCGCGGCCCCCGCCTCTCGGATCCCCGCAGCTCCGCGCACCCCTGCTGGCAGCCGCGGGAAGTGGAGCCCTCTGGGGCGTCTGTCTAGAGTTCGAATCTTACCTTTTACAGCAGAGAAACCTGGGGCAAGTTACTGATGCTCTGAGCCTCCGTTTCCCCATTATTAATAGCATTCGTCGGAGCCAGCCCTCAGAGTGCTGCTGCGAGGTTTACGTAAGAAACAGAAGGTCAGCAGGAATTCTAGCTCTGGGGCAAGGGACAAAAAGCCTTTTTAGGGGGCAGGGAGCTGCGTCTTAGGTGAGGTTGAGGAGGGGTCCCCCGGTACACGGGAAAAGGCAGCCCAGGCAGAGGCAACGGGGGGAGTAAAACTCAGGTGCATTGCCTTGTCTGGAGCTGGACCCGGGAGCCCAGGTGGGGAGGCGGATTTCCACCTGTGTGATGGGGAGCCACGGGAGGGGTTTGAGCTGGGCCGTGAGAAGGCCAACTTTGCTTTTGGAAAGTTCACTTGGGCTGCTGTGTAAAGGAGCGGTTGAAGGGCTGAGGCTGGAGGCAGTGACTTGATGAGGCCTGAGCTGGGCTAAGGCACCCCCAGAGGAAGGGGCAGGAGCAGGAGGCCCTCAGAGGTAAGGCTGCATCATGAGCAGCGTTCTCCCACTGAGATTTGGACTCTTACACCCTTGAGGGTTTCTTGAAGGATAGCCTGGCCCTGGGTCACCAGGTGCTTGTTTAAAAAGGCCAGTTGATGGCCCCACCTCACATCGGCTCAATCGGAACCCTTGGGCTTGGGGCCTTGGAATCCATAGCCCCGTGTTGATTCTGTTACATGAATGAGGATGAATGAGCCGTAATCTGTAGGAAAAGTATAATCGCTGGTCCCCATACCCCCAGCACCAGGACTGAAGTGGGATATTTGTTCCCACCACTGGGCCTTGTTACTCTCACAGGCCCCCATGTCTCCCAATGGGCCTCAGTTTCCTTGCTCATAAAATGGTCATGGCCTCACAGCAACCCTCCCTCCTAGGGATATGGGAGAATCACACATGCCCTTGAGTGGGAAATACCATCAGAGGCAGGAAGACCCCTAAACAGACCTGTCTTCCACACACTGCATTCACCCTCGTAAAGGCATTTTTGTGCATGACTGCTGCTGCTCAGCACCCTTTGAATGCTCCCTGTGGGCAGAGGAGGGGGGTCACTGGAGTGCGGCTCCCCACTGTCTTCAGAATAAAACTCTGACCCCTCAGCCTGGTGTTCCAAACTGTGATCTGGCTACCTTTCCAGTGTTTTTTCTCAGTGCCCCCAAAACTACCCCCCACCCCTGTTCAGTCCCAAACACCTGTGCTTTCCTGCTGCTTTGTCTTTGCCTGACCTGTCCCCTCCTTGGAAATATACTTTCTCCTTTTCCTCTCCCCCATTTTCAGATAGCCATATGTTGTTATTTCTTTATGACTCTGCCCCACCCTCCCCTGTAGGGCTGCTCTTTGTCTCCTGTGAACTCCTTCTGTACTCACTATTCCTCTGTTAAAGCCCTGACTGCCTTCTACACTGGTTAAGATCTTGGGTTTTTGATGTGAGGGCAATCTGGCTGTGACATCTGTCACCTCAATGATCGCAGGGTTGATTTGGCTGGTCTGGCTGACTAGGCGGGTGTCCCCTTCCTCCCTTACCACTCCAGTGCATCCCTCCTGAAGCTGCATGCTTGGTCAAAGAGGATGACCTTCCTGATAGAGGAGGACCATCCCTCTGTCAGGGGTATATGAGGAGCTATGCTCCCCTACTAAACTTCTGAACAAGCTCTAAAGATCTTGGGTTTGGAAGATTTATAAACCTAGTTTGTGGCCCTGACTCCAGTACTGTGTGACCTTGGAAAAGTTCCCCAACCTCTTTGAGCTTACATTTCCTCCTTGTATTTTCAAGGAAATTTGGGGACATAAGGAAGGGAAAGCATTTGGAACAGTGTCTGGGCAGTGCAGAGTAACAGACAAGAGTGCAGGCTCTTTCTTGAAAGGAGAAATGGGTGAAAGAAAAAAGGAGTGCAGGCTCTGAACTGCAGTGCATGGGTTTGAAACCACACTGCACCCTCACTCACTGGCAGTATGAGCTTGGGTAGAATTACTAAACTCTTCTTTGCCTCAGTTTCCTCAACTGTACAATTTGGATAATAGGGTGGTAGACAGACCCTAGTATGGCACCCATAATGTTCACACCCTGTATCATCCTCAGTTTTTGAGTGTGAGCAAGACCTGTGATTTGCTTCTGACCACTGGAACATGGCATAGCTGAAGGGATTTTGCAGATGTAATTAAGATTCCAAATTATTAGATTCTGAATACTCAAAAGGGAGATTACGCTGAGTGGGCCTGAATTAGTCAGGTAAAATTCCTTAAAAAAGGAACTGTACCCTCCCTGGAGTCAGAGACTCTGAGTTCTGATTTTGAAGAAGTAAGCTGTTGTGCCGCAAGAAGGCCTATGAGAAAGGCCACGTGGCAAGACTGTGGGTCACCTCTAAGAAGTGAAAGTGGACCCTGGCTGACAGCCAGCAAGAATACCAGGGCTTCAATCCTGCAACTGCAAGGAGGTGAATTTTTCCAACTTAAGGGAGCTTGGGAGTGGAACTTTTCCAAGTCAAGCTTCTGATGAGACCACAGCCCCAACTGATGCCTGGATTGTAGGCTGGTGAGACCCTAAAGCAGAGAACTGTCTGTTTCCAGGCTTCTGACCTACAGAAGCTGTGAGACAATAAATATGCTAAATTTGTGGTAATTTGTTACTCAGCATACAAAATTAATACAAACAGTATCCACATTATAGGGTTCTAATGAAGATTAAATGAGGTCACGGAGGTAAATAAAGCCTTGGTCTGGTGCCTGGTTCATGGAAGATGCTCAGTAATTGGTAGTAATTAGCTGCCAATGCTATTATGTTTACGATTAGCACTTTACAAAGGTATGTTTTTAATCATCAGCTTATTAGCACGTTTTAAAAAATGATAGGTTTTGCAGGCAGGAAACCTACATCTGAAACATAGCAAAGTTGCTGTTAGACCTTTACTTTGCTAGGCCTATATCTGTTAGAATGCATTGGGCTGCAAGTATAGAAAACCTGACTAACAGTGGCTGTCTTAGGTTGGGATTCTTAGAAACAGAAGTTGAGATGAGGAGTCTTGTGAAAGTGATGTATTGGGAAGTGTTTCCAAGACAAACCGGTAGTAGGGGAGTGGAGAAGTGGGAAGGGAAGAAGGCAAGGCAAGGGTGTGATTCAGGCCAAGTCCCACAAAGGGGAGCTTGACTCAGACTTGCAGAGGAGCGCCAGAGATCGTGCAGTCACTCCTGAGTCATCCACATCAGCATAAGGGAGCTGGAGGATTGGCACCTCAATACTCATCTGTCTGGGCTAAGGGCCACCTGGGGTGGAGTGGGGGTGGACATTCTCAGGCTCTTCTGGTTTTCCACGCTCACTGGCAAAGTGGGCTTGGGCAGCCTGAGGGCAGTCCTCTGACAAAGAGGAGCAGGTGCTGGCTGTTGGGAATGAAAGCTTACTGGAGCTGGTATGTATGACAATGGTAAAGGGATAACAGGCATTGTGTTTGGGTCAATGGCAGTGCCGCTACAGTGGCATAAACTGCAAGGACATCTGTTGTCTTCTTAGCAAGAAATGTGGAGGTATGTGGTCCCCAGACTGGTTCAGTGTGGGCCATCAAGGTCATTGAGGACTCAGCTCAGGACAGCCTTCCTCAGCATCCTGGCTTTTATCATTCTCAGCCTCATGGCCACAAGATGGCTGCTGCAGCACCAGGGCTCATGTCCTTAACTGACAGCACCTGAGGCCAGAAGAAAAGGGAGGGCTGCAGCAAAAAACCTTTCTCCTCACATGACCCTCCCCTACAGAAGGAAAATCTTCCCTGCTCACTCCACCAGCCCTGGGTCATGTCACCAGTGCGTGTGAAAGGGCTTTATAACCTGCGAAGCACAACAATGCTGATTTTAATTGCTATTGAAATCCATGCTTTTCCTTCCCCTTTGCACGGTGAGGGGCTGTTTGCGACTCACCGTGGCTTCTGTTGATTCTACCCTCTAAATGGCTGGCAATCCCACCCACTTCTCTCCCTCTCTGTTGCCACGCCCTAGTCCAGACTCTGCCACCATCTCTGTCACTGGTAGCTGCAATAACTTTTAATACTAACCGATTGCCCTGCTTCCATTCTTGACTCCTTCCAAGCCTTTCTCCCACAGAAGCCTCAGGGATCTTTGTAAAACACAAATCTGTTTGAGTCACTCCCCTGCTGGAAATCGTTCCAGGCTCAAAAATAGGGGAGATATTCAAAGTAACTACTGGTTTGGAATAGGCCCTGGGCAATCAGGATAGGCCCCAGTGTTGACGGCCCTGCCAGCCCATCTTTCCTGAGTATCAGCCCTGTTCTGGTGGCCCTGGGGAAACTGACCTCTGCTGCCTCTCCAGGCTTCCCTCTAGAGCCCGTTCCCCTCACCCCCACTTCCTGCACCACCCACCTCCACTGCCCGATACTACTCTCTTGCCGGGCTGAACTTTTTTGCTGCTTCCCAGATGTCTGACATACAGTAGGTGCTCAATCAGTGGTTGTTGAGCTCTGGAATGATCACTGCTACCATTGTTACTCCCATTACCACTGCCACCACCCCCATTACTGCCTCCACCACCACCAGTACCACCGCTCCTATTTGCAGCACCCGGGCAAGAATGCAAATGGAGACTACGTATCATAATATGTAATAGATCATATGTGATATGACATGGAATCTCTATTTGTATCCTTGCCTGTCACCACTTTTGCCTGTTTCCAGGCCTCTGACCTCACTGTTTCCTAGGACTGAAACACAACTTCTCCACTTTCCCTGAATAATTCCTTAAGGTCTCTATTTGGATGTCCCTCATCCAGGAAGCTTCCTCTGACACCCCTTTCCCTGCCCCCTGGCCATGGGTTCTCACAGCCCCCCTGTGCCGCCTTCTGTGTTTGTCACTCTGTTGTCATTGTTTGTGTGTCTCTCTTTCCCTCTCTAGACTGGAGACTTTTGAGGATGCAGTTGGACACAGAGGACAATTACATCCCCTTTGCTGGTAGTAGCAGGTAGCAATGGTGGTGAAGGAGGGCAGGACCACCTTTAAGCCCAGTAAAGAGGAACCCCCAGCCTGGACCATGCCCTCTGGAGGGCCCCAGTCTGACCCACTTTCAGCTGCACTCCTACCCACAGCCCAAGGGATCCATAGGATCGAGGGCATGTGTACCCCACTTCCCCTCTAGACCACAGTGGGGACCTAGGATCCTGGAATTCTCTGCCCAAGCAGCCCTGAGTCTGCTTCTTGGACTGCACCTCTTCCCTAGGTCTGTTCTCTAAACCTGAGGGATAGTTTGCTGGGGCTCTGGATGAAATTTGAAAAAGTTCCATTTGCTTTTGCTACATAACGAATTACCCCAGAATTTGGCGGCTCAAACAACTTTTCTTTTTTCTTGAGACAGGGTCTTGCTCTGTTGTCCAGGTTGGAGTACAGTGGCATGATCATAGCTCACTGCAGCCTTGACCTCCTGGGTTCAAGCGATCCTCCTACCTCAGCTTCCTGAATAGATGGGACTACAGACATGTGCCACCATGCCCAGGTAATTTGTTATTTGTTATTTATTTATTTATTTATTTATTTATTTATTTATTTTTGAGGCAGAGTCTTGCTCTGTCGCCCAGGCCGGAGTGTAGGGGTGCAATCTCAGTTCACTGCAACCTCCGCCTTCTGGGTTCACGCCATTCTCTTGTCTTCACGCCATTCTTAGCTTCCCGAGTCGCTGGGACTACAGGCGCCTGCCACCACGCCTGGCTAATATTTTTTTTTTTTTTTTTTTTTTTGTATTTTTAGTAGAGACGGGGTTTCATCGTGTTAGCCAGGATGGTCTCGATCTCCTGACCTCGTGATCCGCCCGCCTCGGCCTCCCAAAGTGCTGGGATTACAGGCTTCAGCCACCACACCCAGCTGTTATTTTTTATAGAGACAGGATCTCGCTATGTTGCCCAGGCTAGCCTTAAACTCCTGGGCTCAAATGATCCTCCCACTTCAGCCTCCCAAAGTGCTGGGTTTACAGGTGTGAGTCACCATGCCCAGCAACAACTGTTTTTCAATCCTCATGAATTCTGTGGGGCAGCAACTTGGGCATGGCACAGTGGGAATGGTTTGTCTCTGTTCCACAATGCCTGGGGTCTCAGCTGGGGAAACTCTAAGCTGGGGGCTGGATCCCCCTGGAGGGATCTTTATGTTCATATCTGCTTGGTGTTTCCGATAGTTGGTCCAGAGCTCGGCTGGGTCTGTTGAGTGGAGCATATGTGTGTGTCACCTATGTCGTTTTGGCTTCCTCACAGCATGGTGGCCTCATAGCAGCTGGACTTTGTACAAATGGCTCAGGGCTCCAAAAGCAGTTATCTCTGTAAGCAAAGCAGTAGCTGCATTGCCTTTTCTGACCTAGCCTTGGAAATCACCCCTTATAATTTCTGTTTCATTCTGTTGGTACAAATAAGTCACAGCCTACTCAGATTTAAGGGGTGGGGACATGGGCCACACATGGGCTACCTCTCAATGGGAGGAGTATAAAAGCATTTGTGGACATGTTTTAAAACCACCATAGACATGCAGATTGGGGTGTCCATACGTGTGTGTACGGGACCCCTCACAGTAGAGGATGGAGATGAAATGAGGAGAGAGGTGGGCCAACAGCTGGAAGTTAGGGGTTAAGGGTTGGCTCTCCCTGGGTTTACATATTCTAGCCAAGAATTCAGAAAAAGTCAGAAAATTTTAAATTTGAATTTGGCCTTCCAGGCTGTGAAGAAGTTATAATTGTCAAGGTAGGAACACAAAACATATTCATGTAATAGTTTTGTTTGATTTATAACTTTTAAATATTCAGGATGTGATAGGTAGTCTTCACATGCATTCTTGCTTGGGCCCTGCAAGTGTAAGGGGTGGTCCTCATGGTGGAAGTGGCAGTAACGCTGGTGGTGGTGGTGGTAATGGCAGTGACAATGGTAGTGGTGATCATTCAAGGATTGAACAACCATTTATTGAGTACCTACTATATATCAGCAGTCAACCACATCTTACCACTGTTGCCTTTACCATCATTGTCATTCTTCCTCCCTTCAATTAGCATATATTGAATGCCTCTTGTGGGCTAGGAACCATGCTAGGGGCTGGAAGTGCAGAGATGATAACATGTGGTCTCTGGTTCCAGACACTAACTGTCCTGTGGGAGGAACAGATAACTGCAGTACAAAAGGATGAGTTCTACTACTGAGGCGCAGACAATGCTGGGGCAGCCAAGGACTAGAGACGGCTTTTCTAGGAGATCTTGAAAGATAAAATGAAATAGTACAGGCATAAAATAGGGAAAGGCATTCCAGAAAGAGGAAACAGCTTGTAAAAGGCATGGAAGAGAGGACACAGGTTCAAGAAAGTTGTAGCAGTGGCAGCCTGGGAACAGGGATCCCTTTGGTGACCACTCCCTGTGTTTGCCACCTACTCCCTTATTTTGGGGCACTGCTCTTCCACTACTCCAATCATGTGATGCTAATACCTCATCCCTGACCACCCAAGACTGGCTGTATGTCACCCAATATGGACCAGTCAGAGTTCCTCCCCAAAGTATTTCTATTGGAATGGCAAGGGAAGGTCCTTTGTACCCAATCTGGTTGGGAGCTCTTAGGATGTTCAACAGTGTGTAGTGTGTTGTCTTTTTCTTGAAAGAGTTGGTTGGAAAGAAGATATGGCTATTCAGGATCTACAGAGTTGAGAATGGAGAAGGAATGTTCTGATGGTATCAGAGTCCATGATTCAGGTCTTGCTGGAGCCCAGATCCATCCCAACTCAGTCAGATGGTGCAGCAGGACCCTTGCGTATTTCTGGGAGATAAACCCAAGGGTTGGACTGAAAAGGCAGCAGGAGTTAGATCATGAAGGGGTGGGGGGGAGCTTTGGTGTCATCCTGAGGACAAAGGAAAGTCATTTAGGGAGCAGCTTAGTAAGGGAGAGGCCTGGTCAGATTTGTGTTTTTGAAAGACCATTCTGATAGGCAAGACTTACTGGGAAGGGGCAGGGGTGGGAGAGGAAAGGCTGGTGGCAGGGGAGCTGGTGAGAATGCTGATCTCATCCTTGGCCCAGTTGTAACCTGGCAGGAGAGGCTCGAACTTTGGAGTGAGACCCTGTGAGTTCCAATCACAGCCCCACGTCCCAGTTGCTGTTTGACTCTGGGCAAGTATGTGAGCTCTGATGTGTGCTGGAGGAAGAAAAAGGTGGGATTGGTGAGAGAAATCAAATTTCATGTGGTCATTAAATCACTCTTGAGCTGGGTACCAGAGATCCAGGTTCTAATTCTAGAAAGTCTGAGAAAACACCGTGTACATAGAAACCCATGCCAACCCACCCCCTTTCCAACCTCAGCCAGCTACCTGCAGCGGTTCCTGCTCATCTTCCATGAACTGACTCTGATGGAGGACGTGGCAGGCAGGGGGTGTCTTCCAGGGACCAGGGCGAGGGGAAGCAGGGTGGCTGAGCCAGCCCTAGAGAGAGATGCCATTGTGCCCAGCGGGGCCCCAGGCCATCCCTCACCCCCAGGCTAGCCCTAAACCACAGGCCACGTCCTGTTTCTCAGAAATACTGCCATTTCCCAGAGCCCAGCATTTGTGGGGGGACAAAGGGAGGTGACGTGACAGCTGCGAGGAGGAGGAAACATCCCCAGGAAACCTGGAGGCCAGGCCTGACATTGTGAAGGATGATCACGTTTCAAGGCCAGAAAGCTACCTGGGAAGGTTGAGTGGAATGAGGGCTCCGAGCCCAGGTCTGTGGTGCCTGCCCCTGCCCAGGACCCGGCCCCATCCTGTGCTCTGGGACCCATGAGGATACAGAATCCTATCACATAAAGGTAGAGAGTGGAAAGGTAGATGATAGAGACTGGGAAGGGTGCAGGGAGCGGGAGGATGAAGAACACTGGGCTGAAGGTACAGACATGCAGTAAGACAGAAGGATTCCATTCAGTGATTGATAGCACGGTAAGGTGACTGTACTTAACAAAAATGTATTCAGGTGATGGACACCCTAAATACCTTGACTTGATCACTGTGCGTTATATACACATTATATACATGCAGCAAAATTTCTCGTGTACCCTATGAAGTTGCACAAAAAAAGTTAAAAAAAACAAAATTAAGACTTTAGGATATAGAATCGTAGACCTCAGTTGGAATCCAACTGTCCTTTTGTTATTGTGACCTTGGTGAGTGACCTTCTCTCCCTGGAGGCTTAGTTCCCTTGTCTGATATGGGTAACAAGCCCCACCTCACTGGGCTGTGCTAGGGATCAGATGGGACAGTGGATTTGAATGTGCTTTGTTAACCAATGGCCAGGAGGGATATCACTACCTCAGCTGGAGCTCTGGCTGTGCCCAGCCGGGCCACTGATGGGACAGTGGATCCCATGGGACTCCCTGCTGGAGCCTTGGGGAGCCCCATGGTGGGGCATGGCTGGTCAGATCTGGGAGCCCTCCACTCCCCTTTCATCACACTCACAGGGAGATGAGTAGGGTTATGCAGCAAGTTAGAGGCCAATGAAGAATGGATTTTAACCTGTCCCTAAATCTTGCCTTCATCCATCCTCACTCCTATTTCTCCTAATCTTCCCTCTCCTGGGGCATCTCCTCATCACAGACTTGCTCCCAGCCAGAAGGCTGTCTTCTTCAAACCCATGTGCAGTCAGCCATGGGCCTGCCTCTCTTCTTTATTGCCAGCTTTCTTAAAATGCTTGTTTCCTCACTTCCCAGAAACCATCTCAGCACCTAAAACCCAGCTCCCACCTCTCAGCTCTTCTGACTTTGCTTGCTGCTGTGGCCATTGGAGTCTCCTTGTCTCGATGAAGGTCTCTTTGCTGGCCTTGCCCCTGGTCCTCTCAGCACCCTGCTCCCCCACCTGTTCCGTCTGCCATGCTGACCCTTTGCTGACGCTCTGGGGTCCGTCCTGCTCCCACTCTGTTTACTCCACCATCTCTCCCAGACCTGTGTCACCCCCTCTCCCAGCTTTAGTTACCACCTACAGGCCAACAGCTGCCAACTCCCCACCTCTAGCCCGGTTTTCTCTCCAGACCTATTAAACCCAGAGGGCGGTGGATACCTCCTGAGACTCAGTGTGTACTCAGCTGAAACTTCTGGCTTCTCCTCCCAGAAGGTATCACCAAGTGAGACACCAGGTACACACCTTGCTCCTCGCTCTCCCTCAATCCCGAATCTAGCCAGTCATCCGCTGTGCCTTGCCCATGACTTCTCTCCTACCCAGGCCAGAGTCATCCTCACATGGATCCTACAGCAGCCACCTCCTACCTGGCCTCAGCCTCACTCTGCCAGGCCCTTCTTTACCTGGCCAGTAGAACCAGTGTTCTCAACCACAAATCTGACCAAAGTATGGAAACTCTCCTGGGCCTACCTGCTAGCCTTCGGGATGCAGTCAGAGCTCTTCAGCTGGCTGTGAAGCCTCACCTCCCTTTGCACGTCGCCCCAAATGATCGTCCAGTGACAGTGAGCTATTTGTGGTTCTGCTGTAACTTGCTATTTTTCACCTTCTACCAAGTTTTCTCTTCCTGTGCCATCACCCACTCTCCTCTCTCTCTCTCCTTTTTTTTTTTTTTTATCTCCTGCTCACCTTCTGAGCCTGCTTGAGTGTCCTCAGTCTGGGTTGGGGCTGTGCCCCTTTGGTCCCTGCCCTGAGCACTCGCAACACTCAGGGGCTCAGATGCCACTCCCTCCTCTATCTCCTCCTCCATCTCCTCCTCCAGACCTGAGGCTCCAAAACACAGGAAGGGCAATTAGCTCCCTACACTGTGTTGGTGCTCTAGCATAAAGCCCACCCAAGAGCAGCACAGAAGATGTTTTATGAACGAATCCATGAAAGAGAAGACAACATGGCAGAGCTGCCTAAAGACTCACGTGGCGAGCCCGTGTTTACACACTCGGAAAGGTCTGGACCAAAGTCAGGAGAGGGCAATGTGCTGAATGTGTCCCCCCGGTGGGAAAGCGAACCTCATAGGCATCCCATAAGCCGTCAGAGAAACCAGGAAGGCAGTTTGGTCTGTAGCATCAGGAAAAGTGTACAGCGAAGTCCACTCCTCTCCAGAGACCCTGGAACTGCCTCTGATGACAGAGCCCTGCCTCCAAACCCCACTTTCCAGGAAACGAGGAGCGGTTCAGGGCACAGATGTGTCAGGGAAAGTATCACTGAAGACATCTGAGCTAGGCTGAAGGATGACCAGAGTTTATCCTGTGAATGGTTAAGCTTTCAGATTCCTGCACTTTAAATGAGGCAAGCTCAGAACCCATCTCTAGAGCTCCAAGTGAACCCTCTGTGTGAGCAAGCCAGGCCAAAATTGTGAGTCGTCGAGGAGGGACAGGCAGAGGCTGTGAGGGGAGAAGGTGAATATCTTCTGACTCAGGGGATGTCGGGAGGTTCCTGCCTGAAACCCCAAACTTTCAAACCCAGACCCTGGGAGCTGGCAGAGGAGTTAGGGGAGGGAGACACTCATCCCTGCTCAATAAGACTTCCCAAACCTTAGTAACACTAGGTTCAAGATTAGGGCTACGGAGGCCAGCTTAGTGGCTCGTGCCTGTAATCTCAGTACTTCGGGAGGCTGAGGCAGAAGGATTGCTTGAGCCCATTAGTTCTAAACCAGCCTGGGCAACATAGCAAGACCCCATCTCTTAAAAAAAAAAAAAAAAAGACCAAGGCTATGGAAACAATGACACCAAGCCCTCTGAGTGGCTGCACAAGTCCAGTCAACAGACTACTGTCCACCATTTCTCTGCAGCTTTGATCAGGCTTGGGTGGGGAGGGGATGGAGAAGCCATGGTTGTGAGAGGGTTGAGACCAGCTGTCCTGAGGCGAGAACCCTGCCTGGGGCCGAAAGACCTGAGTTCTAGCCTTGGCACTGTGAGGCTTTGGGGAAGACATGCGGTGGTCCCGAGCCCATCTCCTCCTCTCTAAAATGTGGGTAGTGCCTATGCCATTCACCTTTAGTGAAATCATGGGCATTAAAACATCTTTGAAATTGTAAGGATTTGTACACGTCGGCAGGATAAATAATTGATGGTGTCTTTATTTTATTATTAATATTTTTAGAGATGGAGTCTTGCTCTGTTGCCCAGGCTGGAGTGCAGTGGCATGATCTCAGCTCACTGCAACCTCTGCCTCCTGGGTTCAAGCAATCCTCGTGCCTCAACTTCCCAAGTAGCTGGGATTACAGGCGTGCACCACCACGCCTGGCTAATTTTTGTATTTTTAGTAGAAATGGGGTTTCACCATGTTGGCTAGGCTGTTCTCGAACTCCTGGCCTCAGATGATCCACCCACCCTCGGCCTCCCAAAGTGCTGGGATTGTAGGCATGAGCCACCACCACGCCTGGCCCTGATGGTATCTTTAATAGTAACTGTTGGGCCTTCTCAGAGCATGGTGCCACTTGGCAATCTGACCTCCCAGTCTTGGAAATCCTCTGAGGTGAGGCTATCTGGGCTTGTGACACTGGCCACACTGTGGAACTGGGGAAGGAGTGCTAGCCTGGAGCGAGAGATCTGGCTTCCAACTCCAGATCTGCTAATAAGCAGCTCTGCAGCTTCGGGCAAATGACTGCCCGCTGCTCCTCCCTAACTGGGTTTCCTTGTTGTAGGGTGTGAAGAGAGTAGTGAGGATCCCAGGAATATTTGCTGGGAAAGTGCTTTAAGGCTCAATTAGCGCCCTCCCCTGGCTAATTAGAATCATTCCTCTTTCTGAGGCTCAGTGTCAAAGAGCTGTGGGAGGGGGGCTGCCCAGAAAAGCAGGAGGCGCTGCAGCTGGGGGACCTGGGTGAGGAGGCTGGGAAGCTAGCCCTGGCTCCGGTGACAACTCACTGTGAGGACCGGGACCATTCTCTGTCCCTTCTGGATCTTGGTTTCCATCCCTGTAAAATGGGGATAACCAGGCCTGACTTGTGGAGTTGCTGGGAGAGCATGCAGGAGACTGGATATGAACCCAGAAGGCAGGGTTGAGGGTAATGCAACTTCTTATTTATTAATATATAATAGCAACAATTATAAAACTCATATCTGCAACTGTTTAGGTCTTTGTTATAATGTCTTGGTCACTTTGTCTGGACTGGCCGTGACCTTCAGCTCCGGGGTCTGGGCTAGGAAGACGTTCCAGTGGCCTGCATTGGAGGAGGGCAGAAAAGAGAAGGGTGCCTATGTCTGCACGTGCACAACAGAGGCAGGGGCTGGGGGTTGGAAAAGCCTTGGGCCAGGAGGAAGTGCAAGGGCCAGGGTTTGGAGCCCACAGGGAGCCTGGAGGTGAGTGTCCCATCACACGGCTGGGGCACATGACTCAGCTTTCAAACAATCTTGGGGGACAGAGCTGGTTTCCTGACACCTGTTGGTAATACTCCCTTCTGTGACCTCCCCGACCCGACCCGAAGCCCCACCTGGGTCCATCTTCCTAAGAGTAAAGTATAGAAGGAAAGTGGGAAATGTTCCAGTAGAGAGGGAGTGGGCAGCACACAGGTTTGGGGGCTCAGACCTCCCCACTCCACAGCCCTGTCTCTCTCCACCCCCAAGACCAAATCCAGCCAGCTCTGCTTCACCTTCCCGCTCTGGAGTTGGGAAATCTCTGGCGCAGACACCCACTGGATTCCTGTGCTGGGAACTGACGTCTGTGGCTGACAGCCCCTCCTCCCAGCACCAGCAGCCTGGGAACTCCCCGAGAGGCTCTGGCCTGTGTCCTTGCCTTCTTCCCCAGGCCCCATTCCTCAGCAAGCTCCTACCTTCGTGGGGGCCAGCGAGCAGCCGGAAGTGCTGTGCCTCTTTCTGGAAGTCTTGCTTCCTGACTTTCTTGATCTGAGTCAAGCGGAAGATCCCTGAGGGCAGAGACAAGGACATGAGCAGGAAAGGCAAAAACTTAGTCAGTGAAAAGTGAAACAGGGTGACTTAGCACAGAATGGACCCAGTCACTCCCTCCCCCACCCCTATTCTGATCAGACACAAAATCCTGCTGATGACATTTCCTCAATATTTTGAATCCATTCTCCTACCTCGCTGCCACTAGCCTCACTCAGGCCCCTGTTGTCTTGTCTGGGTCACTACACTAGAGTCCTAACCCCTTTCACTCCCCCTCTAATCTGCAGTCCTAGCTGTGGTCATTAGAACATGTATACATCACCCTGTCATTCCCATTCCCTGACGTCCTGTCACCTCCACGGTGAAGCCTGTGTTCTTCCATCTGTTCTCTCTGTCGACCCTGCTCCTGTCACCTGCACCATCCTGCTCTCACAACACCCACCTATCCCCAGTGCAGGGAGGGAAGGAGGCGGAAGGCAGGAAGGAGAGAAGGAAGAAAGGAAAGAGAAGGAAGGAAAAAGGAAAGGAGGGCAGGAAGGGAGGAAGGAAGGTTGGCTGGCTCATGTGGACTGGTCACACTTTTCTCAGGGCATAGAACATATGATAAACATCAATAGGCATGCTTATTCAGATACCAAAGAACGAGCAAGTGGCAGAGTAATAGTGGCTTGCCTGTGCCCTAGCCCTAACCAAATACTTGATGTCCCCTGAGGAGGCAGGCCTTTTCAAATGCCATTCCCTCTCCTGGAATACCTTCTACTATTGCCTTCTATTTCTACTTCTTTTTTTTTTTTTAGACAGAGTTTTTGCTCTTGTTGCCCAGGCTAGAGTACAATGGCGTGATCTCGGCTCACTGCAACCTCTGCCTCCTGGGTTCAAGCAATCCTCCTGCCTCAGCCTCCTGAGTAGCTTGGATTACAGGTGCCCGCCACCACGCCTGGCTAACTGTGTGTGTGTGTGTGTGTGTGTGTGTCTGTATTTTTAGTAGAGACTGGGTTTTCACATGTTAGCCAGGCTGGTCTCGAACTCTGACCTCAAATGATCCACCTGCCTTGGCCTCCCAAAGCACAAGCTGGGATTACAGGCGTGAGCCACTGCACCTGGTCACTACTTCTACTATTGGCACCAAATGAACTCCTACCTATGCTACAAGCCTTACCTGGGAAGTCTTCCCTAATCCACCCAAGGCAATTCCTCCTTGGGGCACCCACAGCACCTGGCTTCCATCTGTGATTGTGCCTGTTTCTAATGTGCTCTCACTGTGTCTACTCCTGCTCCCTCTACCAGACTGGGGACTCCCAGAGGGCTCTCCTCTCTGGGTCTCTTGAGCCTGGCCCACATTAGGCATGTAGAATGAATGAATCCCTGGATGGATGGATGGATGGATGGATGGATGGATGGATGGATGGTTGGGCAGATGAACAAGTACACACACACACACCACACACCCAGTCTAGGCCAGGCCTCAAGGGGGAATGAGGTATTAGCTGGATCCCCTGATGTTTGCATCTCATGGGGAGCTGGCCACTGGCACCACACATGGCTCTGAGGCCCTGAGCACATGGGCTGTGAGGCTGTACCAGCTGTTACCCACCAAGGTCTCTGGCCAGAAAGAACAGATGCAACCAGCAAGGCCTCTGCTAGGCCAACATCGCCTTTAAGAAGACCAAGAACTGGCCTTGCTTTATGGGAATCAGCATGGGATTCCTGCCAAGGGGAACAGAAAACCCTGATCCTGGGACTGAGTTCCAGGAATCAGGAAATGTCCAGCACTGTCCATGGACCACCCAGCCCAGATGCCAAGGACCAGGATATGGAAGAAACTCCAAAGGCCCAGGGACTATATCATAGCGGCAGGCAACAAGCATGAGATGAGATGGGGAGAGATGAGATGCGGCTGGGTCCTGTGGCACAGGCCTGCCACTGCATGCTCCCAAGTTACAGAAAAATTGGAGAGAAGGTGGCAGGGATGAGGGCGGGTTCCCACACTGTGGTCTGTAAAACATAATTGAAAGGACTGGGTCTCTGGCCTGGAATCAAGAGCTAGCCTGAGGGTCATGGTTGTGCCTCTTGCCCTTTGAAGGGCTGTGGCAGGTCTGAGGGCAGGTGGGCTTTGTGGATCCTCAATGCAGAGCAGGGACCAATGGGTGAGTCCAGGGACACAGGATAGGCTCAGCTCAGTGTGAAGTCAGATGCCCTTTGGGCTGAGCAATTCACAGTGTTGGAAGTGAGTCACATATCTGGTGTGGGAGTGGGGGTATGCACAGTCAGGCACCAGACATCATCAGGCCATCAGGAGGCTGCAGGGGGGCTTCCTTCCTAGGCAGGGCTTGGAATTGAGACCCTTGACATCCTTTCTACTGTGAAACTTTAAAATCTAAAAGGCCCTTAACCCTAAGCCAACTATCTGGTTAGATTCTGGGGCTGGCCCCTCGTGGTGTGGCCTCACCTAGCATCTGCCTGCTCACTTTGTTTCTGTTCCTTGGATTGGGGAAACAGTGAGTGGTTCCCACTGACAATCAGCCCTGGGGAGTGTTTGTTTTAACTCCCACGGTCTGGGACAGGGAGGGAACAGGGAGGCTGATGGGGCATTTAGGCAACCCACAGGGTGAGGAGATGGGGTGCGGTTTGCTAGTGACAGGATGGCAGGGCCTGGCATTGTGAAGTTGTTTTTCCTTTTCTGCTGGGCCAGTGGCAATGAGATTGGCTATGAGCTATGTCCCCACTGTGCCATCCTGGCACACCTTGGCCATCCTCCCTAAAAGCACAAAGTCACTTCTATGGAGGTGGCACCGGGGACAGTCAGATCTGGATTTGAATCTTTGCTTTACTGCTTAAACTGCGTGACTTTGTGTAAGTCATTTGACCTCTCAGACTCAGTTTTCTTACCTGCAAAATGGGGGCATGAATACATGTCCCTTAGGTTTCTTAAGAGGATTAAATGAGATACATTATATATAGTGCCTGCTACACACCAGTCACAGAGCACAGGGCATATGGGCATGAGCTCCGGAACCAGTGTTTGAGGCTTTCGCTGTCATCCTGGATGCAGTGTACCCTTCTTGCCTCTTTATTTACTTATTTATTTTAATTTTTAGGTACACTATCTGTTCATTGGCTCTTTACATCACTGAGGCCCATTCTCCACGAAGCCTTCCGTGACCAGCTCAGCTCCCAGTAAGCTCCGCTGCACCCGGGTCACTAAGCCATGACCTCCTAAAGACAGAGGCTGGGGCCTATTATGCTCCATGTCGCGGCACTTAGTTGCGGGCAGCAGAGGGAGAGAGGCCCAGAGTAAATATGTGGCCAAAACCTGCCCAGGGACTGATGGAATCTTTTTATTATATATATTTTTTGAGATGGAGTCTCACTCTGTCACCCAGGCTGGAGTGCGGTGGCATGATCTTAGTTCACTGCAACCTCCTCCTGGGCTCAAGTGATTCTCCTGCCTCAGCCTCCCAAGTAGCTGGGATTACAGGCGCCCACCACACCCGGCTAATTTTTGTATTTTTAGTAGAGATGGGGTTTCACCATGTTGGCCAAACTCCTGGGCTCAAGTGATCCACCCATCTTGGCCTCCCAAAGTGCTGAGATTACAGGTGTGAGCCACCGGGCCCAGCCGGGACTGATGGAATCTTAAGGCTCAAAAAATTTTAAGGGTTACTGAATCTAACTCCCCAGCTGCAGACAGAATCCCCACCAGCCCCTGCTTGCACGCTTCTCGTAAGTGGAGCTTGCTCCCTCCCTTCCACTGGCAGAAGCCTCTAAGCATGAGGAAGTTCTTCCTGTCTTGGAGCTGAAAGCTGCCTCTCTGCATTTCTCACCAACCCAATGTGGTGGCATGAGAAGACTAACATTTCTAGTGCCTGCTGTATGTCAGGGGCTGCACTGATGTCATGTCATTTAATCCTCCAAAAACCCTCTTCCCTACTTTACAGAAGAGAAACCTGAGGCCCAGAGAGATCACGTGACTGCCCAAGGCCACACAGCTAAGGTATAGCACAGTCTGGATTCAAACTGGCAGAGCTGGGATTCGAACCCAAAGCCCCTGCTTGTTGTTTGACCCTTGTGGTCACTCAGAACACGGCTGCTCCCTCTGCCTGGGACAGCCCTTCAGAGCCACGAAGCCAGCAGTCCTGTCCCCCTGAGTCTTCTCTTCTCCAGGCTGAACAGCTCCACTTTCTTCGTCCATTCCTCCTACGACAGGGGGCAGAGTAGAGCAGGGAAAGAGCCGCATCTGACGCCACAAGACATGGGCTCTAGCTCCCGTCCTCCACTTACTGGCTGTGTGGCCTTGGGCCAGGTACTTCACCTCTCTGAGCCTCAGTTTCCTCATCTGTAAAATGGGGATAATAATACCTAACTCTCAGGATCGTTGAGGATCAAATGAGATAGTGAATGTGAAAGCACTTTGTAAACTCCAAAGTGCTACACACATTGGTTATTATTATCATTGTCATTTTTCTTATCATTCCCTCTTCCACCCCCACCCCGCCAGCCAAAACCATCAGTAGAGGAAAGGAACTTTAGAGATAATTCACACTTAAAAGAGTTTAGTTTGGATCATGGCTTAACAGTTCACTCTACCCAGAGGACTTATGTTTTACAAGAAAGGCCACAAGACTGAACTTTCAACAATTTCTTCATCAATGAAAACCCGCTGGGTGTGGTGGCTCATGCCTGTAATCCCAGCACTTTGGGAGGCTGATGCTGGAGGATCACTTGAGTCCAGGAGTTCGAGACTAGCCTGGGCAACATGGCAAAACCCCATCTCTACAAAAAAAAAAAAAAAAAAAAAATACAAAAATTAGCTGGGCGTGGTGACCGCAGCTACTCAGGAGGCTGAGATGGGAGGAGCGCTTGAGCCCAGGAGGATGAGGTTACAGTAAGCTAAGATCATGCCACTGCATTCCAGCCTGGGTGACTGAGACCCTGTCTCAAAAAAAAAAAAAAAAAAAAAAAAAAAGTAGAGAAAACTCCTCTTGACCTTAAGTTGGCGATAGCAACAGACTGTTGAAGAGGGTGGGTTTCTCACCGAATGAGAACTATGGTTCTGATGTCCACTTACCTGGGAGTGATAAGATCCACCACTTTAAAAAGACTGAACACAGCCAGCCTCCAGGCCCTCCTACTTTGAGGATGCTGTGAGGGCCCTTCTGCCTGAGAAGACCGTCCCCACTCCCCCACCCCCAGTGCTAAAATCCTGCCATTAGACATCTATCTATTTCTCCCGGGCAGGCATCACCCTGCCTGGCTCCTCACAAGGTGCAACAGCGCCTTCCTCCCAGGAGAGGGAGCACTATCGAGCCTTGGCATCAGCAGGAGGAGCTTATCAGAACTGTAGAGAATCAGTCAGGCTCACTATCTCCCTGCATCTTGGAATCAGGGGCTCTTAAACCTGGTGGGGCAGCCAGAGGCACCTGATCAGCAAAATGTCCCTAAGTCCCCTGTGGGGTCTGGGGCACGGGAAGGGGGACTGGCCAGAGGTACACACTACTGGGAGTGGGCAAACACTCACCTTTTACCAGCTTCCAGAGGTAGATCTCCACCAGGTCTGAGGCCTCGTGTTCCAGGGCAAAGCGACGCAGGTTGTCTGGGCTTGGGGATACCGACGTGTGAACGAGAACCCGGCCTGGTGCCTTGGGACACCTGGTAGAACTGATCTCACTGTGGCCAGGGTCCGCCTTGTCCTCTGGAGAGACAAGAAGCTCATGAAGTTGTTCAATAAACAGTGGCTGTACCTCTTCAAAGCTCTAACCTTCTAAAATGTTGTGACTTCATGGAATCTGGAACATTATTTGATTCTGTGTTAACAACCTCTGAATCTATTATCCTGACACCACATGGTTCTATCCATTTGATATTTTCATCTGACATTCTCCACTTCTGTGTGTCTGACATGTCCTGCATCCTGTGGCACTGTTGCATGCCCTTCCATGTCTGAGATGTTCCAAGTGTCTGTGGCCTTGGGGAGAGAGGCCCAGGGTTCACTCTGGCCGGCACCCAGGGTTCACTCCGGCCAGGGTTCACTCTCGCCTGTGTACCTGGGCAAATCTTGCAGCATTTCCCAGCCACTTTCTCGGGGTGACGACAGGGGTACTCGGTGGGACAGGTCACACGCTGGCAGTCCTGGCGGCCATCCTCACAGGTGCATAGGATGCAGGGCAGGGGGCCGAAAGCACGAAAGGCCGGGTGCCACACCTCCCCGTGGGAGTACGTCTTCCCGCCATGCACGCAGGCTGAATGAGGGTGAGAAAGGAGGAGGATCAGGACCACAGACCTGGCCAGGGCCTCTGGTCCAGCAGCAGGTGGGGTAGGCCCTTGGGGAGTCCTCACTTTACCAGTCCAGCCTAGCCACACTGCCTGCAAAGCATAGGCCAGGGTATAAAACCTGTCCCCTCTCCCTGACACTGCCCACTGTAGCACTCAGAGCTGAGATGGGCCCAGAAGGAACTTGCTGAAGATGGAGAGTCCTCCCTCGCCCTTCAGGGCACTTCTGCGGGAGCAAGGAGAGTGCTGATCTTGTGGTAGAACTGAGATCAACTTTTGTCACCACCTGGTCATGTGAGCTCTGGCAGGTCCCTTCCCCCCTCTGCCTCAGTGTCCCATCTGAACGAGGCAGGGCCAGGACTCAGTAGCGCCACAGCTCTTCCTTCTCCAGCAATCGGGGCACTCTGCAGGGAGGACTCTTCTCCCCTTCTGTGGCCATGGCTGCCCATTTGGCCACCTTCTTTACTTCATCCCCACTGTCCTCCTGCAACCTCACTCTGCTCCCTCCTTCCTTTGTCAAAAACTGTCCCTCAGCACACTTCCTTATATTAAAGTCATTTATTTATTTTATTTTATTTTTTTTGAGACGGAGTCTTGCTGTGTCTCCTGGGCTGGAGTGCAGTGGCCAGATCTCAGCTCACTGCAAGCTCCGCCTCCCGGGTTTTACGCCATTCTCCTGCCTCAGCCTCCGGAGTCGCTGGGACTACAGGCGCCCGCCACCTCGCCCGGCTAGTTTTTTGTATTTTTTAGTAGAGACGGGGTTTCACCTTGTTAGCCAGGATGGTCTCGATCTCCTGACCTCATGATCCGCCCGTCTCGGCCTCCCAAAGTGCTGGGATTACAGGCTTGAGCCACCGCGCCCGGCCGTTAAAGTCATTTATTTACTTGTCTGCCTCCCCAACTAGTCTATGAGCCCCTCAAGGGCAGAGACCATTTTCCATTTCCCATCTATCTGTTCTGTCTGCCCCTCTTCCCAGCAAAGATGCGGTAGATGCTAAAAAAAAAAAAAAATCTTGTACTGTTCCAGGACTAGTTGTCTCTAACTCAGTACTCTGAACCTCAGTGTCATCTGTCAAATGGGGGCTTCAACCTGATGATCTTTAAGAGCACCTTCATTCAGTTTTGGCATTCTCCGAGTCTACAAGCTCATGGCCAAGTTGGAATTGGGGAACTGCTGAGTGGGGAGTACAGGGGGTTGGGGGTGGGAGGTGGGAGCAGTCAGGGCCCTCCTTCCCTGCCTCACAGACTGGAGGAGGGTCCAGTCCCCACCTTTCTTATGTTTCTCCTTCAGGACAATCTTGACGGTCGTGCTGCCTGCCCCCTTGGGTCGGAAGTGGCGAGGGATGAAGCTCAGAGGGGCACTGAGGCCAGTGGGGGCTGGGGTGCCCGGGCCTCTCTTTCTCCCAGCATCACTGGAACACGGATCCTGAGGATGTCTCTGCAAATAGCAGGAAGGATGAAGGTCACTGACTGAGCATAGCAGGCCCCATCTGGGGCGGGAACAGCAAGATAGGCTGCAGCAAGAGGCTGCGGGGAGACCCCAGCATGACTTCCCAGAGAAGAGAGGGCAGAGGCCAGAGACAGAAAGATCTGGATGAGGTCTAAGATGTCTTCAGACAGTTCGATCTTTGAAAGCTCTCAGAGGATAGTGATTTGGAAATCTGGCCTCCACGAAGCCTTTCTTGGGCCTTGATTTGAGAAACAGAAGGTGAGCATGCAGTGAGGATGCACGGCAGGCAGTTCTCCTTTGCAGAGATTTAGTTGGTGGCTGGACAAGAGGATGGCCCTCTGAAGACTGCATCAGGCCCCAGAATCCCATGGGGTGTGAAGACCAAGAGCAGGCCCCATCCAGACCCAGACAAAGGGTCTCTGAAGCTTAGGACCCCTTTCCTGAACCCCTGGGATCCAAAACCCCCAGACCCTGTCCCTCCAGACCAGGTCTTGAGAGGGCTGTCAGTGACAGCAACAGGGGTGTGATGAGGACAGCTCAGTTTAGGGAGTGGGCAGCTCCCGGCCACAGGAGAGGAGCAAGTGGGCTTGGGACAGGGACCAGAGCCTATTATCTCCCTAGCTGACCTGGAGCCACACACATTCCTTCTAGAGCCCATTCCTGCCTGGTACAGTCCCTGCATCAGTTCTCTGATGGCCCAGAGCCTGAACTCGCAAGAGCTCCCAGAGTAGAAACTGTCCCAGGCCCCAGCACGGGCTCAGGCACATAGGATACTCCCGGGAGATGTGTGTTGAGTGGAATAAAGGCAAGAAGGAATCAAACAGCTCAGTCTCCTAATGCTTGCTCCAGTCACCCAACCCATCAGTAAATAGCTGATCAGAGCCTGGAACTCAACCTGGGTGGGTTTCACTTACGCACTGCCTCCTAGGAAGAGGACAGGAAGGAAAGTGGAGGGAATGGTGGCTCAGGTCCTGTAGTACCCCCAGTTCTCAGGTCTCAGGTCCCTACCTGAGAAGGCCTAGCCTAGGTGGGGAGGGCAGCAGGATGAGCTGGCAGAGGAGAAGGGTGCGGTTATGAGCTCAGGCTCCTGGGGAATCTCTGGGAAGGGGAGGCAGCCTCTAGTCTCCCAAAGACCAGGAGACCCAGGCTGAAAGAGCAGGTGGAGTTGTTCATGTGGCAGACATAGCAGAGAGGACCCGTCAGGGACTTGAATCAGTGTGTGAGCCCATTCTCTATCTCCTTCCTCTCAGACCAGAGACAACTGGCCAGCTAAGCCCATCTTAACCTAGACCAAGCTTCAGAGGGGCCAAGATATAGGTGGGTACAGACAGGCAGGCTCTAAAGAACCAGTACCTCAGGAACTGGGTGGGGAAGGCTGGCCCAAGTTAGAGGCCATTCCCTGGGAGGAAGGTGCCTGAACTAAGGGGAGACACAGGCTGTAAATGGAACAGTGCCAAGGTGTTTCTCTAGAGGAAAATGAGGAAGTTTGGGGCCTGCTGCTGCCCTGCGTGGTGACCTGTTCCCTCAGGGCACTCCTTGCCTATCAACCATGATGGGACCCCACGATGTGAGGCTAAAGAGAGGGGCTAGAACATAGTGGAGGTTCACGTAGCTGACCCAGGGGACAAACAAGAAATGAAGACAATAACTGGTATTGCCTGCCCCAGAGTCATGAGATTTAGGCCCTGGATCCCCGCCCCCTGCCCCGCACCCCATCAGTAAGGCTGTGCACTCACCACCCCGCGGAGCGACTGCACACTGTCCTCTTCAGCCGATTGCTCACTTGCCTCATCTGAAAACTCAAAGGGAAGCTGGGTCAGCCTCAGGCTTCCCAGCTTTGCTGGCTAGATAGAGCCCTGAGGCCTCCGCCTATAGGCTCCGCCCATTCCCAAGGCCTGTTGTCACACCTGCAGCCCCAGCCCACTAGCCGGCTCCTTTGCCCCAGTGGGGGCTTCTTCCACTTCCCATTACAGCCTCTCTTCATCCTGGTTGGGATGATGAAGCCCCCTACAACTGGGTTGCTGCCTCAGTTTCCCTGTACTGACCTCCTGGTCACCATTAGGACCGAACTCCTTGAAACAGAGCATCTTGTTTGGTCCTTACTGAAACTCACCTCTCTGGGACACTGGGCCATACCCTTCAGTATTTACCATGGATGGCCCGAAGGCCCAGAGTCCCATCCCTGCAGCCTGCATAGATGCAGTTTCCTGGACAGCCACACTTGAAGTCACCAGGCCTTGGTTTACACTCCCAGGACCCCACACTCCAGCCCCTTGGTCCCTCCAGCCTGAGGATGCTGCCAGTCCCTATTCCCCTGGGAAACCAGCACATAAAGCCGTTTGGAGCCCTGCAGCTTCCTAAACCCGAGTGGACCTCTCTCTCCTTAGCCCTTGCCTCACTCCACAGTCTGGTTCCCACCAGTCGTTCTCGCTTCAAAGACCCAGAACATTAGAATTAGACTGTGTTAGAAATCACAGGGCACAACTGAGGCCCAGAGAAGGGAAGCAATTTGTGGAGTTAGTTGGAAGAACCAGGACTAAACTGGAGTCACCTGATCCCTAGTCCAGTGCTCCTTCCAAAACGCCAACATCTGGGGACGCATCCACTGTGGAGCACTCCCCTACCTGAGTGCCACCTCCTCCAGGAGGCTTTCCTTGACCACCCCAGCGTGCAGGGAACAGTCCAACCACTTCATTCTGCTCAAGCCTAGCCTGCCCTTCACTAGCTGATGTGTTGCCTCCCTGTTTTATGAGGTTCTACCTGGGTTCTGTATGGAAGACATGTTCTGATCCCTGGCGAGCCCAATACCGTGACCAGCTCTGCCGTGAGGAAGGCAGGATGAGACGTAGTCCTCACCTGTACTAGACCCCTCTCACATGCCACGTATGGTCCTCTCAGCTCATCTGATTGCAGGGGCTTTGTGCCCCCATGGCAGGCACCGCAGCAGCAGCCCCCCTGCACAGGCTCCCCAACACTTCCCTCAGGCTCAGCCCCACAGTGTCCCTCCCTCAAGTCCGCAGCTCCGGTCCACATCCCCTGCCCCCACTCCTTACCCCAGCCCACTCCTGCCTCTGCTCCCAGGGCTACTTAGCACCCACCCATGCATGCACCGCAAGGAAGTCCCACGCATGGATGAGTCTTTGGGCTCAGTGGAGAGAGAGTTGGTGGCTGGTGGACATATTCTTACTGCTTCCTCTACCACCCCAGACTTTTCTGAGAAGCAGGGACTACTTAGAGCAATAGGTCACTTTTGTTTGGTTAGCAAGCAAAGGCCAGCCCCTGGACATATTCCTGTATTGCTTCTCTCTCCTTACCTGCTTCACTCCACCTTTCCCTCTTTCCTCCCCCAAGGACTGCAATAAAAATAAGTAGCACATCAGCTTCTGCCAGGCTCTGCTTTCTGGGGGGTGCAGACTAAGCTACCACCCTGGAGGAAAGAGCCATCTGCTACATGCTGGGTGTCCCCTGCAGTTCCTCATGGCTCTAACAGTCTATGGCTAGGCCCATGGAGTGGAGGGGTGGGTGAGCGCTGCCAGATGGAGGGACAGACTCACCTTTGCAGGCTTGGCAGCAGGAGTCTGGCAGTGGGAGGGGTGCGGGGCAGCCTGGTTCGGGGCAGGTCGTGAGGCCGCAGTAGATCTGGCCCTCCTGACAGATAGAGCAAACCAGCTGGGAAATGAGCTCTGACGAGGGTTAGCCTTGGGGACTAGAGACACCCGCTTCCCTCGGAGTGAATGGTCTTGAGGTCTCTCCTATGGTGGGGAGGGGAAGCAGCAGCATCTCCTGGGCAAGGCCCAGCCAGCTCAGAGGAGGGGTCCCCCATGCCCTCCCAGCCCCACTTCCAGGCCCTGCAGGTAACATCCAGCCTTCAGCTTCCGACTCACTCACAGCCAGTTTGTCCCTAGGTGCCACCTGGTGAGGCGGGAATCTCCCTATCCTACAGATGAGGAGCTGGAGCGGGGCCTGAGCCATCTCAAGTTAGAAGGACAGTTGGGGCCCAGTCCTCAAGCTTTTCCCACTGAAATCAACGTCATGGGAGGGGGACGGGTAGGTGATACCTGGGCTCATCTTGCTCTTTACTGAAAGCCCTTGGTCTCCAGCTTTGGGATCCAGCCTTGAAAGGCAAGACCGCAGGGGAAGGGGCCTTCTGGGGGTCTGGGGCCAGTCGCCCTTTGGTGGTCACCTCTTTCCTCCAGGCCTGAGATCCCTCCTCTGTCAAGTGGGGTCACACCCATCTGGGGTGTGAAGATCCAGCGAGGGAATGGTTGTGAAAAGCACAAGGCACAACGTGCCTGGGGGGAAGTGCTGTTGCCTTGAGACCTTTCCCTGTTCCCTTTCCAGAGGGTCTGAGGAGTGAGTGTTCTGGTCCCTCGGGTGAGGCCAGAAGTCACGCCAGTCTCATATAATCAGGGATGAGAAGAAAGAAGGGAAGGCCCAAGTACCCAGGGAGAATGAACAGAGGAATCCTGGGAATGCTGTCACCACCCACCACCCACCACCCAGCATTTCTGTCTCCTGCCACAGCCCCTCCTCATCCAGGCCTCATCCTTTCAGGGGAGGCACAGGGAAAGGAACATTGGCTTTGGAGCCAGGTGGCCTTGGGTCTGAATTCTGGTTCTATCACTTACTAGCTGTGTGATCTCAGGCAAGTCACTTAACTGTTCTGAACCCCAGTTTCCTCATCTGAAAAACAGAAATAGTGATATCCTTCCCCTAGGGTCATTCGGATACTGTCTATAAACCAGGCATTTCTATGAACCTGGTGACACAATAGACTACTGCAAAAGGCTCACACCCTGCCAAAGGTAATCGCTTACTAGGTTGATTTATAAGTAATCACTCCTCGTTATTTGCAGGCTGTTTGCTCTGCAGCACAGAAACTTGAAGATTCAGAGACTCAGACTGATGGGACCCTGTCACTGAAAAGATGGGGAGGCAGGCCCAAAAGAAGTGACTTGTTCGAGGTCACACAGGGAACTGGGACAGTGCTGGAGCTCAAACACAGGTTTCTGATACCTCGTCTGGAGAGAACATTAATGATCATTTGGTCAGACTCCCTTACGCACTCAGAGGCCTGAGTGTGGTATTCAGGTAGGAAGGAAATCGGGAGGACAGGGGCTTCTCCTGCCAATTCATGGATGAGTTGCCAAGCCAAGGGTTAAAAATGACATGCTGAATAGGAAGGCCATGCCTAGACCACAGTTCCCTTACAAGGAGGAGGCTGAAGACTTTCTAGAGGCGGCCCTGGGTAGCTTCAGTCTCTGTCCCATGATAACACTGGGAGTCAGCCCTGCCTGCCCCGAGGTCCAGCTCTAACAATAGGCAGGAGGAGTCTAAGTAGCTTCATATTAATTTCCATTTACTACAGATAATCTGGCCCTGTCTCTGTCCCCCAGGACTGATAACTGATCATTTGCATATTCATTCTTTCATTCAACAATCATTACAGATGTCTTCTGTGCTTTAGGCCCTGGACTGACAGCAGAGGATAAAGAAATGAAACACATATGTTTCCTCCCCTCAAGGAATGCAGCATCTACTGGGGGAAACAGAAGGCTCAGGAAGGTATGGAAGCTCACAGAATGGTCACCTGACCCAGCTAGGGACAGGACATTCCAAACCCCAGATGTTCCCTTTCCCCTGAGCCCATTCATTTTGCTTTGGCCAGGAGGGACAATCCCCCAGTCCGCAGTCCAGGCTACTGTGTTCTTTGCAGGCCCAGAGCGCTGGCCTGTGCTGAAGGGAAGGCAGGAGTTCTTACGGTGCAGCTGCAGAGCACACACTGGTTGGGCAGGCGGGAGGGGAACAGCTCATGGGCACTGAAGATCTCTCCGTGCTGGTACATGGTCCCATTGTGCTGGCAGGACTTTGGTGGGGCCCGGAGCCCAGAAGGAGTGTGAGGTTCTGCAGTTGGGGAGGGGCAGGAGGAAGATTAAAATGAGGTTTCATGTGAATCTAAAAACCGTTGCTGAAATTAACGAGGCCACTTTTCTGAAGACTTTGCATTTGACCCCAACTTTGAAATTTAAACCAAGCTCTGGCCTGGGCCTTGCCAGCCATTCCCCATATCAGCTAAGAGGTCCCTCTGATACCTACATCTGACTGTGTCCCTCCCTCCCATGACCCCTACCACGGCCCTCTAGCCCCCTCAGTGTCTGAGCCAGCCCCAGTGAGAGCAAGAAGGTAAAGCCAGCAGCCTCATTTTCCGCTCAGTGGTGCCAAGTTAGTGGGGCTCCACAAGCTCCATGAGGGCTCATGGGGCACTTCTCAGTGCCAGGCACTGTTCTAGGTGCTGGGGATACAGCAGTGAGCAAAAGAGTCCCTGCCCTCACAGGGTTACATTCTAGTGGCGCCAGCTGGGATGATTGTCCCTGTGCTTGTGTAAATTCCTGTCATTCACTGGCCCCCAGAGTCCCCCTCCCCATCACCTGCCCATCGGTCCATCCTTATCCTGCCAGGTGGAGGGGTAAGCCTCTGGTCCCGAGAGAACCCACTCATTCATTCAAGACTCCTTTACTAAGCCCTCCTCTGTTCCAGGCACCATGCTAGGCATTGGGAATGGAGCAATGAGTAAGATTCGGCCCTTGCCGTCAAGAAAGTGAAACTCAAAAATTAGGGGTATGGTGGCTCACACCTGTAATCCTAGCACTTTGGGAGGCCGAGGTGAGAGGATCACTTGACTCTAGGAGTTCGAGACTGGCCTGGGCAACATGGTGAGACTCTATCTCTACAAAAAAAAAAAACATGATTTTTAATTCTTTTTTCTTTTTTTCTTTCTTTCTTTGAGACAGGGTCTCTCTCTGTCACCAGGCTGGAGTGCAGTGGCATGATCTTGGCTCACTGTAATCTCTGCCTCCCAGGTTCAAGCGATTCTCCTGTCTCAGCCTCCCAAGTAGCTGGGACTACAGTCGCCCGCCACCACACCCAGCTAATTTTTTTGTATTTTTAGTAGAGATGGGGTTTCACCATGTTGGCCAGGATGGTCTCAATCTCTTGACCTTGTGATCTACCCACCTCAGTCTCCCAAAGTGCTGGGATTACAGGCGCGAGCCATCGCGCCCAGCCAAAAAATTTTTTTAATTTAAAAAAAAGAAGTTTGAAATCTAATTAGGCAGAAAGACAAGCCACAAGCAATGATGCTGTAGCAGGTAAGGATAGAAGCACAGAAGTTGTGACAGCAGAGAAGAGGAGCCTCTAACTCAGCCGGGAAGGAGTGGCCAGGGAAGACTTCCTGAAGGGCCAATGGCAAGCAGAGTCTTGAACTGTAGAGCCAAGAAGGCAGAGGAGCAGGGGATGGAAAGAGAGAGGGAGTGAAGAGCATTTTAGCAACAAGAGGCCTGGGCCAAGCACAGGGGGAAACCCAAAGTCAGCAAGGAGAGCTGAGGCCCCTGGAGTCAGCATCAGACACGAGGACACTCCTTCACTGTGCAGGATGAAGCTGAGAGCCACTGTTCCCCTCGGGGACCCGCAGCCAGAAATCTCTATGACCCATATCAGGGCCACGAGTCAGATCCCTACTGGGCTCCCCGCTGGAAAATGAGCCCCTCTCCATACCAGCTCACCAGGAAAGCCCTGATTCCAGAGCCTGGACCCGAGACCAGAATCTAAAGCTTCTTCTTCACCACTTTCTTGATGCTTCTAAACATCAATTTTCTTCTCAACCTCCCCTCCCACCTCCGAGTTGGCCTCCCCTCTGACTGCCCCTCACTGGACACTTGCTTTTGCCAGTTTCTTCCCAGACCACCTCTCCTTTCTCTGACCTCTTCTTCCTGGAATCTCATTCTCAGAGGCTTAGAATCTTAAAATCATGGAATCATAGACATTGAGCATCAGGACACATAGAGTCCCTGAATTTCAGCAGTGCGAGGAATCTCAGAGAACAGGGCCTGACTCCTTTAGTCCTTCTCAGCCCCCCAGTGGTAATTCTAGGGTCTCCCCATAGGACCTTCAAGCCCAAGATCACTCACCTTCACTTCCCAGACTGTGCCCACACCCTCCAGCCCTGGCAGGCCCGAGAGAGACAAGAGCCCAAGTGTGCCAGTCAGCAGGCCAAGCAAGGCCCTGTTTCCTGCAGCTACTTTCTGCATGTCCTCCCTCCCCTGCCATGCACACCTACTTAAGGACACGAAGTCTCTGCTACCCCAGCACTGCCTGCGGGTCTGGGATATTTCCTCCCTTGAGTACCTTTGTGTGTTTACACCTCTGATGGGGAGAGACTGCCCCTCTCCTTGCAGAGTTCTCCCTCAGCTAGAGGGCTACACCGGGAGTAGGAGAAAGGTCAGTGGATGATGGGGAGGAGCATGGCTACTTACCCACACACCTGGGACAGCACTGCTGTGGCTCTGTCACAGGCTGGGGGCAGTGGACAGGCGGACAGTGGAGGCGGTAACAACTCACATGGGCGCTCTGAAGGGGACACAAGGGTCAGCCCTGGTTCAAAGAACCATCATCTTCCACCTGTACCTGTCCTTTCCCAAAACTCCCACCCCAACGGCAGAAGTCTGTACTTGTAGTAAGCCTGTGATTGGACTGAAAACAATGAACTCAAGTGCGCCCAGTCCCTCCCCGTTCCTGCCCACCAAGGGGATCTCACTTGGCCCACACATCCACGTGCCTCCCCTACCCTGGAGGAGGTCAGATCTGTCCATGGACTTGCTTAAACACTGTGTCCCCTTCACAGAGAAAGACAAGGAAAAGCCTAGAGTTGTTTGACATTGATCTTAATGCTTTGACTGCGCTATTTTAACTCTGGGGCTTGGTCCTTTTAACTCTGGGCCTGAGCCTTGTGGTCAAGAAAGGAATGAAACATGAGGACACGTGACCGGGAGGGGGTGTGAGACGAAAAACCTAATGTAGAGAAGATGGATGGCTTTATGATCCAGCCCCTAAATCTCTGGGGGGTTTGGGTAATCCTGCACAAAGCCTTTGGAGTTGGCACCACCGAAGGAGAGGCCTGAAGTTCCTTCTCTTTTTCAAGTATAGCAAGTGAAAGAACTGGGCAGGGGAATGTATGCAGAGAGAGACAAGCAGAAACCAACGGACAGTGGCCACCACCCCTCATGGGGGTCTTCCCAGCTCTCCAGGCAGTTTTTCTTTGGCCCCTCAGCCTTCCCGCACCTTGTTCTTCACTCTGTTACAAAGGTCACTCTGCTGTATTGTGATGAACCATTTACACCTGTGTTACCAATTCAACCACGAATTCCAAAGAATAGTAGGCATAGGGCCTTGCTCCAAGTTAGTGGCTGCTGGAGTCTGAATGAATACATGAGTGAGTGAATAAATGAGAGTAAGGAAAGGAGGGGTCGATGGTCCTCTCCTAGATGAATGGAGCCTGCTTTGTTCACGATTCTGAGGTTGGCAAAGTTTGTTTCTATCCCTGCTTCTCCCCCTGGTTCCTTCCCCCTGCCCTCTCCCTGGACCTGAGTTCCCTGATAGCACTTCAGAGGCAGCCTCTTGCCCCATGGAAGGCCCTTGAATGGCCCTATGCCTTCTCGGGTCACTGCTTCCCAAGATGGCCAGAGGTAATTGCAAGGACTAGTCAGTGCTAAGGGGCATCCCAGAGTCCACAGAATTGGGCTAAGCTCTAATAGGGGCCTTCTAGAGTCCCAACACACATGGGGGATTAACAAATGTCTAGAGGATAAACTACACGCTAGACATCTGAGGCTCCCAGATGAGAAACTAGGATGGAGTGCAAGGGACTGTGTGGCCTGAAGAGTTAGAATCGGTCTCTTGATTCTGGCCTTGGAGGAGCCAAGGATGGCGATGATTATTAGCACCACAAAGCAGGAAATAGGATGGAGACAGGTTAGTGGTGAAAGGGCAGGTAAGGCACGTCGAAAAGCCCTTTGCAGTCACAGGGAACCTCTCAGGAAGTCATAGCCTCCATTTATTGAGTGGCTACTGAGGTAGGGCCTTTACGTTATATAAAAATCATCCCACTTTATATTCTCAACACCCCTAGAGGAAGGTACCATACTATTAGTCATACTTTTTAAATGAGAAAAGAGCCGTGAAAGGTTAAGTTGCCTAAGATCACACAGCAGGTAAAAACTGTCACCAGGGCCCGTGCACTTTCCACGATGCTGAGCTGCCTCTGGTGGGTAGTAGGTGTGGACTCATTCATGCTCAATATTTGCTGCAGGTCTACTGGGTGCCAGGCCCTCTCCTGAGCACTAGGGATGTAGCAGTGAGTGGGGCAAACAACGTTTCTGCCCTCCCGGAGCTCACATTCTAGCAGTGAAAGATAGACTATTAAAGAAGTAAGCAAGGGCCGGGCACAGTGGCTCACGCCTATAATCCCAGCACTTTGGGAGGCTGAGGCGGGGGGATCACTTAAGGTCAGGAGTTTGAGACCATCCTGGCCAACAGGGCAAAACCCTGTCTCTACTAAAAATACAAAAATTAGCCAGGCAGTAGCAGCCTGCCTGTAATCCCAGCTACTTGGGAGGCTGAGGCAGAAGTATTGCTTAAACCTAGGAGTGGAGGTTACAGTGAGCTGAGATTATGCCATGGCACTCCAGCCTGGGCGACAGAGTGAGACTCCATCTCAAAAAAAAAAAAAAAAAAAAAAAAAAGAAAGAAAGGAAAAGTAAACAAGTAGGAACAAGAAGATTTCAGATGTTAAATTTATTATATATAATAAAATAGAGGACCTGGTGTGGTGGCTCTCACCTGTAATCCCAGCACTTTGGGATGCCAAGGTGGGCAGATGGCTTGAGGTCAGGTGTTTGAGACCAGCCTGGACAACATGGTAAAACCCTGTCTCTACTAAAAATATGAAAATTAGCCTGGCATGGTGGTGCGTGCCTATAATCCCAGCTACTCAGAAGGTTGAGGCATGAGAATCACTTGAACTTGGGAGGCAGAGTTAGTAGTGAGCCGAGATCGTGCCACTGCACTAGCCTGGGTGACAGAGTGAGACTCTGTCTCAAAATCAATCAATCAATCCATAATAAATAAATAAATAAATAAATAGAAGAATATTATTTCATTAATAGGGGTAGACTATGTTAGAAACAGCTGTCAGGGAAGGCCTTATAAGGAGGTAACATTTGTGTTACGAACTGGGAGATCAGAAGGAACTGTTCGTGAGAAGATCTGAGGGAAGAACATTCCAAGTGGAGGAAACAAGTTGGAATGAGGCTCAAGTGTTGGAAAAACTGACAGAGGTCAGTGTGGCTGCAGCAGAGGGAGCAGGTATGAAATGAAATTGGAGAATAAGGCCGGGCGCGGTGGCTCATGCCTGTAATCCCAGCACTTTGGGAGGCCGAGACGGGCAGATCATGAGGTCAAGAGATGGTGATCATCCTGGCCGAGGTGGTGAAACTCTGTCTGTACTAAAAATACAAAAATTAGCTGGGCGTGGCAGCGGGTGCTTGTAGTCCCAGCTACTCGGGAGGCTGAGGCAGGAGAATCACTTGAACCCGGGAGGCGGAGGTTGCAGTGAGCCGGGATTGCTCCACTGCACTCCAGCCTGGTAGCCTGGTGACAGAGCATGACTCCATCTCAAAAAAAGAAAAGAAAAGAAAAGAAATTGGAGAATAAGACAGAAGCAGAGCCCTCAGCAGGGAATTTGAATTTTACTTTAGGTCCAACGAAAAGCTACTGGAGGTTTTTTTTTTCTTTTCTCTCCTTTTTTCCCCAAATCAGAACATGACAATCAGCACACAGTCTCTGCATGCCTGTCAATGAGTTCATCATCTGTTACTGGAGGGTTTTAAGAGCGGAATGACATGATCAGTTTCATGCTGAGAAAAGACCATTCTCACAGGGCACGGTAGCTCACTCCTATAATCCCAGCACTTTGGGAGGCTGAGTGAGGCGGGTGGATTTCTTGAGCTGAGGAGTTTGAGACCAGCCTGGGCAACCTGGTGAAATCCTGTCTCTACAAAAAATACAAAAATTAGCTGGGCATGGTGGCATGCATCTGTGGTCCTAGCTACTCAGGTGGCTGAGGTGGGAGGATTGCCTCAGCCTGGGAAGTCAAGGCTGCAGTGAGCTGAGATTGCACCACTGAACTCCAGCCTGGGTACCAGAGTGAGATCCTGTCTCAAAAAAAAAAAAAAAAAAAAAAAAAAAACAGACCATTCTGCCTGCCACATGGAGAATGGATTTAGAGGGGGAAACAGGAAGACCTGTTGGGAGGCTTGTGTGGCAACCCAGGAAAGAGATGACAGATGATGGTGGCTTGGATTACGGGGAGCAGTGATGGTGGAGAGAAGTGGAGGGACTGAGGGTATATTTTGCAGATAACAGCACAAGTCCTCTGGGCTGAGGAAACTGTATGTGAACTCTGGGAAAGGAGAAATGAATTAACTCCAATGGCTCAAAAAACTTGGACTTTGTCAACTGGACCACATGATATGTCTGGAATTTTCTGTTATGATTTCCTTTCTGTTCTCTGGCTATATTTCATAAAGTCCTTCTTGAAAACGCTGATTGGCCTCAGATGTGCCAAGGCAAATCGAGGGGAGGCAGTCATGATGGGGGTTGTGTCCCCATTTCTACTTGGGGCCAACATAGTAGAAGCAGTGGTGAGTCGGGGGAAAGACGCCAGGAGGAGTGGGACCCCAGTGTCAAAGTCAGGAGGGGGCTAAGCCACCCCTCTGCCACCCCACAGGATCGCCTCCAGAGCTCTTTCTGCTCCCACCCCAGAGGGTTCTGTTTTAATAAGGGAGACTCTTAGAGGCCTTCCGCATTCCTCTCTTGGCTCTGTGCAGGGAAAGAGAGGGGCTGGGAGGCTGGCTCGGGCTAGGAGCTAGCTACCCCTCCCTCCAAGCACCGACACCCAGACAAAGAAAGCTGGGGACATCCACACTGGGTTCCAGGCAGCTGAGCTAAAACCAAGCATTTTTCAAGCCTCCTAAGCCACTTCCTCCTCTTCTGCCCCTCCAATCTCATACCTTGCTTGTGAATTCTGGACCACATGGGGGTCTCATTTATTCTACACAGTTGATTTTACAAGGCCCTGTGGAGGTGCTGCATTGTTATGGGGTACGGTGGGGTGGGAGGAGATGGAAAACAAAGACATGGTCTCTACCTCAGGTGGTTCAGCCTTTGGCAGGGAATCATGCCAGGCATGAGTGAGGGCCCAGCAAGTCCTAGTCTCAGAGGTTCAGTCTAGGAGGGGCAGTAACTATGCTGCTGGTCAATAGTGACCAGGAGAAAGGGGCAGAGAAACTTCCGTGGGATCCCAGAAGAAGAAAATTCTTCCAGGTGGAGGTCATTTTCCCATTTGGGCAAATCCCTGAGGAATAAGTAATTGGGCTAGTGGAGGTGGGGGAACACATCCTAAGGCAGGGCCCAAGTGGCTGGAGGAAATAGTACATGAAAAGGAGGGAATGGGAGATAAGGTCAAAAAGGCTCTGTCTTGGGCTGCATGGGAGGCAGGGAGACTGGCACCACTGTGAGGTGGAAAGAAAGCTGGAATGTGAGACGGGAGACCAGGGTCCTCATCCCAACCCAGCCACTAATGTTTGTGTGACTTATCTTTGGGAGGTACACAGTAGCCATCTAATCCTATATATTGAGTACTCAGTAGTGAAATGGCTTTTCCCAAGTCCCTCAGCTGCTGCTGACAGCACAGTTCTAGAAGGCCTGGTCCTCCCTCCGGGGTGACTTCTCTGGAGGGTTCTCAGATATCCCTGACACAGGTGGCAAGGTGACCAGAGGAACCTACCTCCGAGCAGGTACAGCGCAGGCAGTACATCAGGCCTTGTGGCTCCAAGTAGGGGTGCCAGCTCTCGCCGGGGGAGTATCTCTTTCCATGGAAAAGGCAGAACATGTCTGGGCCTGGCAAACCGACCAGTGCCACGTTAGTCCCAGGAGGCTCCAGCCCAAAGACCCTGTCTCATTTCTCCTTCTTTCTGGCTCTAGAAGAGATGTCATCTGGGCCACTCAGGCAAAAGAGAATCTGCTGGACAACTGGACATGCTCTCCTAGGCAGGGGGCCAGAAGGTCTGAGTTTGAATCTCGGCTTGACCACACACTTACTGTGCGACACTGGGCATGCCACTGTCTCTGAACCTTAATGCTTATCTCACAGGGAGTTAGGGAATCAAGCAGTGAAATGCTGTACAGATTTATATCATGGTAACATTAATTATTATGATTAGATGAATGAGGCCCAGAGAGGGTAAGTTATACCTGAGGGCCACACAGCAAGTCAGCCACCGGGCAGGGATGACAGCATCAGTCTCCTGACTCAGTCCCATGTTCCTCTGCCCTCACAGTCACGCTTGTTTCCTTTTTATTTGTCCCATTTGGCTTATTTAGTACATCATCACACCCTTCCCTCCTTTTCTACCCCTTTCCTCTCTCATCCTGCTCCCTTGTACACACACACACACACACACACACACACGTATACACATTCTCTGGCTCCTGTAGCCCACCTTTTGAACAAAGCCCTCCTGGTGTGAAGATCACCAGGCACCTGTGTAGAGGAGGGTTGGCAGGGATGGGGCCCAAGGCCATGGTGCTGGGAGCTTTCTTGCTTTCACACTTTACTATGTCCTTATATTTTGGTGAGCCATGATGGAAAGGTTGTTAGGAAACTGACTTTCAAGTATCTTTAAAAATGGTCGTTGCTACTACTGTGATTTGTGATTGGCACATCAACGGACTTTTTTGCAATCGTACATCAGTTGTCAATATCTGGATGAATGCTTCTAAGAATTACTAAAGTCATTTGTTCCATGGGTTGGCTACCTCTCCTACAATCCTGCATTCCTGAAACCTCTGCCTCTCTCACCTCTCGTAACCTATTGATCCACTCCTGCTCCCACATCCTACCCACTTATCACCAGCCCTGGGTCACACCTCCCAGCCCAGCACTGCAGCCTCGTGCCCCGCCCCTCTGCCTCCCGCCCTATTCTCCCCAACCCTCCTCTACACAGGTACCTGGTGATCTTCACGCCAGCAAGGAAAAACATTCCATTGCCTGAGCTCTTTTCAGGAGGAACTGGGAGGCCCAGCACAAGCTAAGTGCCAGTAAAGGTTTGTTGAATTAAATGAGATTGAAATATGGAGAAGGGAACCAACATTTATTGACTATCTTCTCTTTGCCGAACTCCTTACAGAAGTTAGTTATCTCATTAACATTGTTGTTTTGACCATTAAATTAGATAACGCTTGTAAAGTGCTTACCCAGTCCAGTTTCTGACCCTTAGTTGAATGCTATTATTATGATAATTGCGGTAACAGTCACAAAGCCACTGCAAAATGGACGTTGTCATCTTCTGGAATAGATGACAGTATCCATCTTGCAGTGGCTTTGTGACTGTTACCACAATTATGAGAAGGCTCACAGAGAATATGCTACTTGCCTCTAGTCCTCCGCTAGGATTTCAACCCAGGACTCCTGCCTCCAAAGCAGAGCTCCTTTCTCTTCACCTCATCTCCTATGGCTTTTTACCCAATTCCAGGGCCTAAAGGCTCAACTGCCTTCTCTCTCTGCCCCACCGGCCACCATCCCCAACTCCCTAGCTTATTCTTTTAGTCCCCTGTTGGTCTAAAATGGAGAAGTTGCCTCTCATGCCTCCTGCTTCTCATTTTCCAGAGTTAAGCATCTTGGAAACATGGGTTCTCACACTTCCTAAATCACATTCTCTTAGACTTTGAAACAGAATTGCAGAGCATTGAAAGCAGTAATGAGCTCGGTGGGGTGAGCGGAGAGCTCACATTCAGTGCAGGAATTCCCTCTCAGCACTGGGGGCTGGGCTGGCGTGCAGCCCCTGCCTGACACACGCCTTCAGGGAACAGGAGCTTATGGGCCATTCCTAACCATTAGAAGGTTTTCTTTGTAAGGAGCTGGAGGTGGCCTCTCTCTGGTTCCTCGCATTGCTCCTACTCTGCCCTCTTGGGCCTCCTAGAACAAAGATTTGAGACTGCTGTCACGATGCCTTCAGTCTGTGCTTTGAGGGTCGCTGAGAGCAGGAACACATGACTTAGTTCCCTCGCCATTCCCTTCCCAGCTCCCCAAAGTGGAGCTCACATTCCCAGCAAGCCAGCAAGGCCCGGCTGGCCCGTATCAAATGAGCTGTGTTTATCTCTCAGCCTCCACTGGCAGAGAGGGTGGGACATGGGCCCAGCTGGGGTGCTGGTCAGAGCCAGCCCAACTCTCCAAGGAGTGAATAATGTCTTTCTTCCTCAGTCCCCTCCTCCCACCAGGGAGGGGGCGATTGCAACACTGCCACCACCTTAGGTCTCAGCCTGTTGCTGAAGAAACCCTGTCTTACCTTCCTTGGGGCAGCCCTGGAGCCCAGGCCTCTGTGCCAGTTGGCACCCCCTTCACCTCACTGCCTGCTCAGAGCATGAAGACAGAAAGAGTGTCTCAGCCAATGCCCAGGCAGGAGGCCCCTTCTCCCCACCAATAGACCTGGCAGAGGCTGAGAATGTGGGGGGCCTGGCAGGAGGCCTCCAGTGGCCACAATCCCCACCCCACCATACCCTAGAAGGTGACAGGCACAAGGAAGGGTGGCATGGCCTGGAGCTCTCTCAAGTGAGATGAGTGCCCACGGCCATGCCAAAACCAAGCAGAAGGAAGAACTGCCAGGCGGCGACAGGCCGCCTCAGTTTCTGCAGTGCTGGCACTAGCCCCAACCCTTGAACATGGCCAGTGGAAACAGTTTTAGTTCTTTAAGCCACAGCTTCACTATGTGACATTCAGAGACTCATCCTCCTTTCTCTGAGCCTCAGTTTCCCATCCGCAAAATAAGAGAAGGGGGTAAGCTATGATCTTCAGAGATTTTCTGCATAGTTTATGAATCCATGATTTCAACATTTGAAGACTCCAAAATTCTAGGATTCTAAGATTCAGGATTTTGAGAATTCCATGTTTCTAAGAACCTATATTTCCTTAGAATACAAAGCTTCTAGAATTGTCCAATGTTGTGGTTCTAAGATTTGATCATTGCAAGATTCTATGATTCTTGGATGTGTTGATGGTCTCATACATCCTAGGCTCTCAGAACCTCCAAAGTCGGTTAGGATGAAGTTCAGGGGAACAGTAGGACCAGTCCTGAGTGACACAGGAGTGTCACCTGAGTGTGAAGGAGGTAAAGTTTGTCTCACATCTCACTCCCTTCCCATACAGTTCCTTTGGCCCTCTGTGGCATTCCCACCCCTACCCTGGCCTTGGACCTGCCCTGATTCCTCTCCCTCCCCACCACCACGTCTCATCCCACCTGTGCCCATGCATCCCTCCCCATCTCAGAGACCAAGCATGCCTTTTCTCAGGGACCTTTTGGAGTCAGATCGGCTGGGGTTCAAATTCTGGATTTGGCTTTTATTTGCAGCCTGAATTTAGACAAGTTACCTAACCATTCCGGCCCACTGTTTCCACATCTATTAAATGGAACTAGTAACAATCTTATCTCTCAGAATTACTGTAGAATTAAGTTAGATAATACATGTAATACACCTAGTGCCTGACATATATTATGTGCTCAACTAAATAGGTTTAAAAAAACCAGATCTGGGCACTGACCCCAGACTTCCTTAATCCCTTAATAGTTTGTTTCCTGCGGTGTTTCTTTGACTCCCAGAATTCTCTGTGGTCATCCCCAGGCACCTATTAGGGGACGAACATCATAGCACACACTAAGGCCAAATCTCCCCGGTCTCATTTACAACTGCACCAACCCTGATTCTGGTGGCCTCCTGCATTCTTCTAGCCCCACTCACAAGCCAGATCAGTCTGCCTCAACTCGCCTCATGCCCACAGACCTTGGGCGGGGATACAGAGACGAAAGTGGCTCAGAAGTTGGAGGAGAGAATGGGAAGGCAGACGTGAGAGGCAAGAGACCAGTCTGGAAAGAGAAGCAGAGGCTTACGGAGGGCTTCGAGAGCCCAGGAGACAAAGGAAAGCCATGGAAAAGCTTTAAACTGGGGAGTCCCATGATCAGATTTGCATTTTAGAATCATCACTGTGCTCACAGGAATGGAGAACTGATTGGAGGGCAAGACTGGAGGCAGAGAGACCACGGAGGGGCTGTTGCAGTCATCCTGTTCTGAGATCATGCTGGACCTGTACCAAGATGGAAGTTGTGCTGATGGGCAAAAGTACAGATTTGAGAAACACTTAGGAGGTACAATGGGCAGGCTTTGGGACAGACTGGATAGGATATGGGTAGAGAGGGCAAAGGAGCCGCCAAGGACAGGATTGAGGTTTCGGGACTGAACACATATGTGAGTGTGGGGCACTTGGCATAACAGGCAGTAAACATTATTATCATTAGTAATACAGTAGTCCCCCCCCATCCTTGGTGATACATTCCAAGACCCCCAGTGGATGCCTGAAACCACAGTTTGTACTGAACCCTAGATAGACCATGCATAGATTTCTTTTGCCTTCTTTACAATTTCACAGATAGAAGATTCACCCTTACTGTAGATCTTAGCAAACTCACTATACCATTTTTTTCCTTTCCTTATGAATTGAGAACTTCTACCTTTTTACTTAAAGAAAGCACTTTATGGCTTCTCTTTGGCATATCCAAATTGCTGGCATTGCTACTCGTGCTTTGGCGCCATTATGAAGTAAAATAAGGATTCCTTGAACACAAGCCCTGCAATACTTCAACAGTTGATCTGATCACTGAGACAGCTACTAAGTGATTAACAGGTGGGGAGCATCTACAGTGTGGACACGCTGGAAAAGGGACGATTTACGTTCTGGATGGGACACAGAGCGATGGCAACAGAATTCACTATGCCACTCAGAATGATGTGCAACTTAAAACGTATGAATTCTTCATTTCTGGAATTTCCAATTTAATATTTTGGACCAAGGTTAATCATAGGTAACGGAGACCTCAGAAATTGAAACCATGAATACAGGGGGACTGCTACAGTAATATTACTTCCCATTATCATTTATTTATTGAACTTCTTGTATGTCAAATATTATACACATCCATGGGCCTGGTACATGACTTAAATAAAACAAAGTCACCTCCTGAAGGAGCTCACAGCCTAGTGAAGAAGACATATAGATACAATACATTCAGTCTGACAAACGCTATGATGGTGTGAGCATAGGGTCTTCAGGCGAGGCTTTTCTAGGAACATGCCTGAGTTGGATCTTGGAGAAATTAACAAGATGCAGGAGGGGAAGGACTTCTTAGGCACTGGGTACTAGATGCAAAGGCACAGAGGTGGGAGTGGATGTGGTTCACGAAGGACATGGAGGCTTCTCTTTGGCATATACAAAGTGCTAGACACTAGCTCCCTTTCCCACAGGAAGTGTCCACTTGGATAGGCCACAGCTAAAGCTCTTTACCTGTCTCAACAGATTTAAAGTGGCTGGACTTAGCTGATCTAATCTGAATTCTGGACAGCAATGTTTACCAGACAGATTCTAAATGTCACTGTGTCATCCCAAGCCCATCATGAGCTGGCTCCTGCCTGCTTTTCCAGCAAAACTTTTTGTGGTGGCCCTGTTTTCAGCCTCATCTCCTCTTGCTAAATTCCTCACTCTTCCACCAGCCCCCAGGCCTCCTCCTACTGTGCCTTCAAACATGCTGTTTCCTCCACCTGGAATGGGATTCTCCATCTCCAGTGTTTGACCACTCCTTCCCATTCTTCAAAATGCAGCTTAGATGCTACCCTTTTTGTGAAACAGTCCCAAACTTCCAGCCACTGGCCTTTCCTGCAGAACTGAGTTCAGCCCTCATTACAGTGCTCATCATAAATGGATTAGAGGCACTTCTTAAGTAAGCTTTGCTTCCTAACTAAACTGTGACCTTCTTGGGAGCCAGGACCAGATCTCATTAAGTTTTGTGCTCAATGTAGAGCCTACATAGATAGAGTTGGTGCCTGATGAACGAAATCAATGATGAAAGAACAGAGTTAACAAAGAGGGAGAGATTCTGGAAGAGGAGCCAATTGATGGTCCTTAATCCTGGAAGCCTCTTTCATTCTTTTTTTTTTTTTTGCTCTGTCACCAGGCTGGAGTACAGTGGCACAATCTCGGCTCACTGCAATCTCCGCCTCCCAGGTTCAAGCTATTCTCCTGCCTCAGCCTCCCAAGTAGCTGAGACTACAGGTGCGAGCCACCACGCCCAGCTAATTTTTGTATTTTTAGTAGAGACAGAGTTTCACCATGTTGGCCAGGATGATCTCAGTCTCTTGACCTCGTGATCCACCCGCCACAGCCTCTCAAAGTGCTGGGATTACATGCTTGAGCCACCGCGCCTGGCCCTGGAAGCCTCTTTCTTTAACGAAAGGAGTAGTTCATTATATGGGAAGAGGGCCAATTCCCTTTCAGCACTTTTGCCTTGCCACCTAACAGAAATTAGCTTCTGACAACCCCCGCTTTCCAGCCCCCTGCCATCTGAATGCTCAAACCACTGGCCAAACCAAATGACAACATGTACAAAAAGGTCAGGAGCCCAGAGCAGCTAAGGGGATGAGTGATTCCATGATCTTCACACATAAGTCAAAATTTCCAAACTGTCTCCATCCAAGTTCCAAGTTCATCCCACAGTCTGGCTTGAAACTCTCATGCTGTGATAAAAGGTCTTTTATGGGGTCAGTTAGGAGGGGTTAGTGTGGTTGAGAATTCTTCCCCAATAGGAAGCAGAAAAGACAACTAGAAAGAAGCTTCTGGGCTGGAGAGGAGGCTGGACAAGACCATGGAAAGGGCATCAGGAGGGGCCGGGGTGAGAGGAGAGAGGTCTGGAATTGTGGCTGGCCTGTCCCCAGCCTGCAAGAACTCAGGAAACCTGAGTGAGCCAGCCTGCCCAGGAATGTAGAACGTTTACATCTCTTCCCTCACACCCACACAGCCATACTTTCTCTATTTATTTATAATCCCCTCTTCACACAAACAAGCTTGCTCCCCTCTGAGACATAAGCCCTGCTCTGGGCTCTGGCACCCGGTGGGAGAGGCCTCTTAAGGAAACCTGAAGAAAAGCCTCAGCTCCTCAGGGGCTGAGCTGTGCACCCTGGGGAAAGGAACTGCATTTCTCTGAACCTGACTTTTTCCTCTGGCACATGACAGACATACAGGAGCATAGAAGGGCCTCTAGGGAGAGAACTGTCAAACCAGGAAAGGCAGCTCTGTTACCTCTTAGAGGGCAGGAAGCAGGGTGGGGACTGTTCACATTCTCTTTTGCCTTTGACATATATGCTTAGATTCATAGAATCGTAGAAAGCTACTCAGAGACATCTAGTCCCCTGTTTTCTTTCTGGGAAATTGAGTCCCAGAGAGAGATCGGGCCTTGCCTAAGCTTGATTCACTCCAGCACAAACTTCAATGCCAGTTGTCAGATGTGGAGAGAATGCTTACAGAGACACCCATCCCCTACTAGGCAGGACTAGAAAAAATGGCTTTAACTTGTAAACAGAAGGCTTCTGACGAGATACAAAAAAGAACTCCTGAGTACAAGAATGAAGATGGGGTCCTGGACAGAGGTAGGGGGACGCCTGAAATGATCCTGTGCTATACCTTCCAGGGGCACCACTGTCACGCCAGTCCTTTTCTTTGAGAATATGAAGGATTCAAGGTCCCTCTCCCAGAGCCGGGCGCCATGGTTGGCGGCCGGGGGAACTTGAGAGGCCAGTCCTGGAACAGGTGCAACAGCTGGAGCAACTGCGCAGCTGTTGCCTGGCTCAGGCTCAGCAGCCTGCACGCCAGTGAGTGAGGCAGAGACCTCTGCTGGTGAGAGAGGAGAGGTGCAGAACGGCCCAGTCAGATCCAGAGAGGTCAGCCTGGAGCCGGACTTCAGGCCTTCACTTAGGTGCTCCCCACTGCCTCACACAGACCTGCACAGGTAGATGGGGATGCAACTAAGCTGAACAGAAAAGCAGAGTCCCCTCTGGTAGGTCTCCCACTACCTCCACTGCCACAGGCCATCCAGGCACTTTTTTCTGGTGTCTGAGGGTCTGCCTGTCCACTCCTCCCTGTCAGGGCAGGAGTACTACCCTCCCACATCCCTATTCCAAAGGCCAGAGTGGACTCGGAATCAAGGCAACCGTATCTTAGGGTTTTGGAGACTTAGAATCACGAGGTGTTAAAACTAGAATTATCCTCAATAATCATTCACTAGAGTCCAACCATCTTATTTTACAAGGGGGAAAACTGAGAGGCAGAGAAAGGCAACCTGTCCAGGGTCACAGTTGGAATTGATGGCACAGCCAGGGCTGGATCTCTGACTTTCTGATTCCAGGTTTGCCCTCTGCATCACATCCTACCAGGGGGGCTCCCTTCCTGTCCCATGCCTGCATCTAGTCTAGGGCCTGGAATCCATCACCTGGGAATGAAAGCTTGGATTCCCATAATACACAAAACCCTTGAAGAAAAAAGATGGTTTTTTTTTTTTTTTTCTGAGCAGGGTCTCACCGTGACACCCAGGTTGGAGTGTAGTGGTGCAATCACAGCTCACTGCAGCCCCGATCTTCTGGGCTCAAGCAATACTTCCACCTCAGTCTCCCAAATAGCTGGGACCACAGATATGTGCCACCATGCCAGGATAATTGCTTTATATTTTCTAGAGATAGGGTCTTGATATGTTTCTCAGGCTGGTCTCAAACTCCTGGGCTCAAGTAATCCATCCACCTTGGCCTTAAGTGCTGAGATTAAAGGTGTGAGCCACTGCGCCCAGCCCCATGTTTTTACTTGGTAACTGACTCTCTCCTGAAAGCAGGATTGGATGGAGGGAGGGAAGAGAAAGTAGAACATACTAGACACCTACAAGGGACAACTAGGGAAGTGAAACAAAGAGAGGAGCTGAGAGGAGTAAGGCAGAAAGCACTGCAGAGGGAGGTAAGAAGATAGTAGACCTCTGGTGGACACTCATCCACAAAGGGCTGATTATCTAGAGTGACCAGCATCGCCCATGTCTGTGGCTCAGCCTGGGGCTGGGACCAGTACCAGTCAGTAACCAGGTCAGGGACCCAGCCTGGGTAAGGAGTCTTGTATAGGGGTGGAATTGGTATTCAACCTGTGGCCGAGGTTGGAGGATTAGGGCTTGGCTTGTGGCTGGAATTGAAACAGTCTGTATTGGGATTAGGGCTCAATCTATGGCTGGAAATAGAACCAAAGAGAGAATAATTTTTGTTTGAATAGCCTGAGGAGCAAATTGTTACCTGTGTTCACAGGCCCTTGGCATTCTTCAGGGCTCCGGCACCTCAGGAGCCTGATACCACACAGACTTGAAAATTTCCATCTGTTAGCACAGTTTCTGAAACACCTAAGACATCACCAGATTTCTGACCCACAACAGGCTTGAGATCTCACTGAAGCTAAGATGAGGACCTTTGTAAGAGACCTTCAAATAGCATCTTGGCAAATGACTATAGGATCCTTTCTAGATTCATAGGTTGTCAGCACTAAACAAAATGAGGCTCAGATAAAGAAGTGGTATGTCCCAACTCACACAGCCAATAAGTGACAAATCAGGGTCCAGGATCCAGGTCTGTTCTGTTTTTTTTTTTTTTTTTTTTTTTTTTAAGAGATGAGGTCTCACTGTGTTCCCCAAGCTGGCCTTGAACTCCTGAGCTCAAGGATTCCTCTCCCTCTCAGTCTGCCAAGTAGCTGGTGACTGGAACTACAGGTGTGTACCACTGTGCCTGGCTTTTGTTCTTTTCTTTAATAAATTTGCTGTATGACCTTGGGCAACTCATTCTTCCTTTCTGGGCTTCAATTTAACTCTAAGTATAGGTACATCGATGGGTAGAAGCAGATGGTTTTTGATAGTTTCACCAGTTCTAACATCCAGTAATCTTAACATTCCCCAATGAGTGCCAATCCACCTCATCCTAATGAGTTGGCTCCAAGTCTTTTTCTCACATGTCTGGAGCTCTGTATTTACAAAGCTGTAGGGAGAGAGATGGAATACTGGCAGGACCTGCTGAGAGGTACAGAGCTGAAGGCCAGGGAGGCACAGAGGAGGGAGATCAGACTGGATCAAGTCACCACGGAGAGTTTGCTTGAAGAGCTATGACCTAAGCAAGGCCATGAAAGGCTGACAAGATATAGGAAGCAAAGAAGCGGGGTGTGGGTAGGATAAGAGTCTGGTTCTAGGACATCTATCTAAGATGCATCAAGGGCAATGATATCTGGAGAAAAAATCGCATGGACTAAGAACAAGGTGTGAAGTGGATGGGAGGCAGGCATGGAGGGTATCCTGTGCAAAGTCTCTTTTAAGAAATAGAAGGCAGGTGTTAGGAGGAAACATTCAGGGTTTGAGGAAGAGATATTTATTGAGTACACAGCATTGTGCTGGGCACTTTATTACCTCCTTTAATCCTCCCAAGAACCTTTCAAGTTCTGGATTAGTATCTCTCTTAGACAGATGAGGATATTGAGGCTCAGAGAAGTTATGACTTACCAAAAGTCACACAGCTATAAGGGGCACAGCCAGGACTTGAATCCAACACTGAGCTAATTCCATTACTTGTAAAGGAAAGACTTCTATGAGGCTTATGCTGCTGGCAGGCCAGAGACACTCAGCCTGCTCTCATGAGTAGAAACAAGACTGTAACAAAGCCCAGCACTACCAGCTCCAGAATGTCACGTGCAAAAGAAAGACATAGATGGAGGAGCTGAGCTGGGGAGAGGAAAGAGCACCAGACTAGGAGTTGGGAATGCGGGTTCTTAATCGCAGGCTGTGCCATGTATGACCTGAAGAAACCAACTGCCTCTCGTTGGCCTCAGATTCCCTATGGGTATTTCAGGGTTTGAATGAAGCTCCTTTCTTCTGATTAAGAGAATGTGGGCCGGGCGTGGTGGCTCAAGCCTGTAATCCCAGCACTTTGGGAGGCCGAGACGGGCGGATCACGAGGTCAGGAGATCGAGACCATCCTGGCTAATACGGTGAAACCCCGTCTCTACTAAAAAAAAAATACAAAAAACTAGCCGGGCGACAAGGCGGGCGCCTGTAGTCCCAGCTACTCGGGAGGCTGAGGCAGTAGAATGGCGTAAACCCGGGAGGCAGAGCTTGCAGTGAGCTGAGAACCGGCCACTGCACTCCAGCCTGGGCGGCAGAGCAAGACTCCGTCTCAGGAAGAAAAAAAAAAAATAAAGAGAATGTGGTTTGGTTTCCCATCCTCACAATATTCTAAGAGATTGGCAGGGCATGGGGAGGGGGCCCACCAGCCTATTGTGGGGGCAGTGAGGAAACTGAGGCTCAGACTGATGATGTAAACTGTTTGATGTTACACTGTATCTACGTGGAAAAGCATAATTGGGACCTGATTTTTTTTGGAAGCTATCAAGCACCAGTCTTGTGCTAGCCGCTTTACCTATTTTCTCTAATTTAATCCTATCAACTCTCCTAGGATTTTTACTTCCGCTTTATAGATTAGGAAACCCAGGATCAGAGAGGTGCTCTCCATGACGGCCTCTCAGCAGCTGTCATTCAGCGGGGCTGGGATGGTGAAGACGCTGGTCTATCTCGCTGTGCCCTGCCTCCTCCCAGAGTCTCACGCTGCAGATTCAGGGTTCCTTCTAGACACTGTGAGGCGGGGAATAAAGCATGGGATCTGGAACTAGAGTTCTGGCTTTGGATGGCTTACTAGCTCTGTAAGTTTTAGCAAGTTCCTCCTCCTTACTCAGCGTAAGTTTTCTCACCTGTAAAGTGCGAATGATAATACCCACCTCACTGGAGAGTTGCGAGGATCAAAAGAGAGAAAGGAATGGGAAGGTTATCCTAATTACCTCTCATTTCTGTCGAATCACTCTTTCCAAAGGCAAAAGGCCTTTTCTTCTCCATCACACTCCTTACCTTTAGCCAGACATGCCCGACTCCCTCCTAGGAACAGTAAGTCCTCCCCCAACCCAAAGCACAGTGCCCTGCCCTCTCCCCCGCTGCCCTCGGTGCCCCTCCTCAGGTCCCTGGTAGCAGCCCTCTCTCGGTTCTGAGTCGTGTGGAGTTCCTCCGGTTCCCCGGCCCATACTGGTCCTCATGGAGTCTCCACCCCTCCGGCACAGGTGCTGCCTAGACGGCTGTCAGAAGAGCTTGGGGTCCGGGTCCTGGCGCTGTCCCGCACATTTCAGGGGCCGCATCCCTCCTCTGCCCACCCAGTCTCCCGGTCTACTTACGAGCTCGAGCGTGGGAGTCCAGAGGAAACCAGAGCAGCGCGAGTCCCAGCAAGGAGGAGAGGACCCTCACCTCGGGAACCATCCTTCCTTTCCCCAGGGTCAGGCCGCTGGTCCGGGAGCGGAGTCGGGAGGGAGACGAAAAGGACACTGAGGCACAGGGGCCACAGATCAACCCACAGATCTCGGGAGGGCTGCTGCTAGAGCGGGGTCGGAGAAGGGTCAGGAAGCAGCGGTGGGCAGGAAAGGAGGGCAGAAAGAGAGGACTAAGGTGGGAAGAAGAGAAAGGTGGAAAGAGAACGCGGGGAAAGGAGGGAGAGATGGAGAGACGGAGGAAGGTCCGGCAGGAGGGAGAAGCGATCAAAGAAAGGGGGAAGGTGAGAAGGAGAGGAGGAGAAAGCAGGGAGAGGACCGGCGGCTGCCGAGCGCGCAGCGCCGGGCGAGGCGCGCGGGACCAGCGGGTGTTCCGGGCGCCTGGGCTAGAGGCGGCCGGCGCCCCCTGCTCGGTGGGCTCGGGGTCGGGCCGCCTGGTCCTGGGGCCTGGCGGGGCGGCGGTCCAGGCGTCGGCGGCGGCGAGGCGGCCGCGGAGGGAGGCTGAGCGCGGGCCGGCTGTGCTCGCCAAGGGCTCCAGGCGCCGCGCTCGGGCGCATTTGTACTTTGCCGCGGGAAGCAGGCAGCCCGGCCTGGCGCTGGCCTAGCGCTGGCGCCTCCTCTGGGACACCGCGGGCTCGGTGGATTGGCCACCCGAGAAACAGGCCCACTTTTTCCCCTCCTCTCTCGTGCGGGTCTCCCGGACAGACGCTCCAGGCGCGGCGCCGAGTGGAGGCGAGGGGGCTGCGGAGGGGGAAGGGGGCACCCGGGCCACAGGGTTTAACCCCTGACTCTCCGCGACGCCCAGAATGCAGGAGGGCAGAGTCGAGGGAGACCTCAGGTGGAACTTTCAGGTGGGGAATGCTGAGCTGTCGGGGCTGCGGGTACCGGGAAGGCTCAGGGTAAGGCGCTCGGCGGTGCGTGCCAGGAACTCAGCAGATGGATGGAATGAAAACACTGGCGTTCTTAATTCAGTTTGTGGTCCTCAGCACGCCACCTAAGAGTCTGTTTCCCCAGCTTTAAAATGGGCATTTTAATATTTTAAAATATCTTTACTATCTTCCCACGATTGTTGCTAAGATGAAATAAGGTAATGAACGTCGAAGCACTCACCCCACAAAGAGAAAGGGTCCTAATTCCAGGTGCCTACAATACCAGTTGCCTCTGTTCCCACTCCGTCTGCCCATGCGCCATTCTCAGGTTGAAAGGCGGCCCATAGGGATCCTGTGTCTTCCCCTGGAGGTCTTCCCCTGCTCCCTACTCCCACTCCCGAATCAAGGCAAGATCTCTCCTTTGCCTTTGCAAGTGAGGGCTGTACTTCTCTGGGAGTGATGGTCACCTTCAGTCATCTTTAGGGAGAGCTGGTTGTCAAAGAGTTTTCTTTCCCACCAGAAGGGGAGTTCCCTGAGATAGGGCCCTGACACCCCCAGCCCACAACTGGTGCTCCATCTCTTGTGTTGAATGAATACATGCTCTAATAGGACCCTAAGAAGAGAATAACCAACTCTGGCCAGACCAGAAACACACAGACTCTGAAATCAAAAGGGCAGAGTCGTTGTCCTGGCTCCATCCCTAACTTGTTGGGCTACTTTGAGTAAATACATCTATCCTTGCTTTGGACCTCATCTTTCTGCCCAGCTTCTCTTGAAGAGCTACTGGAGACTCCAAAGAGTGCCAGAGGAGTATGAGGTGGGAAGGGATGCTGAGCCATATCCCACTCTGGTAGGGAATCATATTTCCGGCTTTAAACACTTGGCTGGCTGGCTGTAAAGGTATCTTTCTGGGCCAAGGCTGGGCTCCCCATTGCACTGTGCTTTCAGGGTATTACCCCCAACATCTCCACCCCACAAAAGAAAGCAGTAGGAGGAACCAGTGATCCCCAAACTGGCCCTTCCTAGGGCTCTCAGGATCAGGGACAAACATGATCTGTCCAGCGCCCTTCAGGCTTAACTTCTACTCTAATCTGGCCAGTCTCTTCCTTTCCCTTGAGTATTCTTTATTTTAACAGATAATGCAAACTTATGCATGTCACCATGCTTCCTTTTTTGCCTTTGCTTCCAGGGAGCTCAGAGTTAAATCCCGTGCTGCTTAATTGCATAAACAATGTCATCCCAAGGGTCTGGGACAGTGATCTTTTCCTTTCTCCATCTTTGTTTAAAATGTGCTGTGCACATATATTGGTGTCTTAGATGTAAGAAGTGGATTAAGATGAGGTTCCCCCGCATCCTGCCCATCATACTTCAAAATAGGCCTCCACCATCTCAGCCCTCCTGTCCATCCCCATTATCCTCAGAGTTGAGGCCATCTTCATTCTTTTTCTTTTTTTGAGATGGAGTTTTGCTCTTGTCGCCCAGGCTGGAGTGTAATGGCGTGATCTTGGTTCACTGCAACCTCTGCCTCCAGTTTCAAGTGATTCTTCTGCCTCGGCCTCACGAATAGCTGGGATTACAGGTGTGAGCCACCGTGCCTGGCCATCTTCATTCCTTGCTTGAACTTTCCCAACAGCCTCTTAACAGGTCTCCTCCCGCTAATCTGGATCCCTCCTATCTATTTTCCTCACACCTGCCGTGAGAACTATGCTGATCATTTCTACTGACAAATCTGATCACATCACTTTCCCACAAAAAACCTATTATTCACTTCCTATCATTTATAGATTAAAATCTAAAATTGTCAGCACTGAATTGAACACCATGCATATTTTAGTTCCAATCTACCATTGCCACCTACCCTACACTTTGGCCAACTGCTTACCTCCCCAAACTGACCATGCGTCGTCGCACCTCCATATCCCCGCACATGTTTTCCTTCTGCCTGGACTCTTTGTCTTCCTCCATCTAGTGAATCCCGTTTAACTTTCCAAAGGTCACCTCCACTCTGAGGTCTTCCCTGAGTCCCCCAGGCAAAGTCAATGTTTGGTCTTTGTGTTTCCCATTGCACTTTGAATTGTAGCTTTTGGAGTGTAAGTATTCATTTGCATTTTTACCCTGCACTGTGAGTGCAGGTGCCTTTTAAAATTTATATCTGTAATTTGAGCATTTAGCAAAGTCCTTAACACACAAAGATACTGAATAAATAATTGCTACATGAGTGAGTGAAGACCTCAGTGATTGGAAAAGCCTTCAGCCCACTATTGGCCTCAGCTTTAGTCAATGATTGACATAAGAAACAAACACTTGAAAGTTTCTGTGTCAGGCCGGTCGCAGTGGCTCACACCTGTAATCCCAGCACTTTGGGAGGCTGAGGTGGGAGGATTGCTTGAGCCTAGGAGTTTAAGACAAGCCTGGGCAACAAAGTGAGACCCCCCAACTTCGTCTGCACAAAAAGTAAAAAAAATTAGCTCAGCATAGTGGCACGCACCTGTAGCCGTAGCTACTCTGAAGGCTGAGGCAGGAGGATTGCTTGAGCCCAGGAGGTTGAGGCAGCAGTGAGCCGTGTTCGCACCACTGCGCTCCAGAGCAAGACTCTGTCTCAAAAAGATAAAAAAGAAAGAAAGTCTCTGTGTCTTCTGTAGAATTACTATTGAAGAGAGTTGTCCATATATTATTTAATATCTTTTTAAAAAGGAGACTGAATAAATTCTTCCAAAATCTAGTCAGAAAAAAAAAAAAAAAATGCATCTCCCCACAGCAATCTGTTGCACCAAGAGTTTATCTGGCATCTGCTTGCTTCCTTCATAGCGAGCTTGCTCATTGCCTGCCAAGGCAGCCCATTCCACTGTTGGACAGCTCTGTTAGAAAGTTCTTTATATTAAACTGAAATCTGATTCTCTGTGACTGCCTGCGTTGCCCCTCGCTCTGTCCCCAGGGCTATGCAGAACAAGCCAAGTCCTTTTGTCTTTTGAGAGCTCTCTAGAGATTTGGGGCAGAGAACCCCTCTTCCATACCTTCACCTTTACCAGTCTGGGTCCCGGGACCCCTCATGCCACATTAAACATTTTCTTCAAATGTGCCAAGCTCTTGGCCCTCCATGCCTCTGCAAACACTGTTTCTTTGCCCTGGAATGCCCTCTCTGTACCCACTTTGATTTGTCTGGCAAGCTTACTTATTTTTCAAGGGTTACTAAGATAATTGCTAACTCCTTCACTCATGCAACAATTATTGAGTGCAAATTCTGGGCCAGACATAGTGCTAGGTGCTAGGGACACAGTGGAGAACAAGACAGACACCGAAGCTTATATTCTAGGGGCTCTGAATCCTCTTTTCTGGTCTCTGAGTTAGCTCCATTCCCCTCTATACTTCTTTGTTATAGCACTTATTACAGTGTATTTTCAATAGGTTTTGTGTCACCTCCGCTATAGTGAGTTCTTTGAGAACATAGACTACTATTTAATATCTTCCCTAGCCTTCAACACACAGCTTTGCACATATTTGCTGCTAAATAAAGGTTTGTTGAATAATATCCTAGTTCCTTCAAACAGTCCTCTTGTGAATGCTATTTGTGACTGAAAGGCCACTTCCTCCGCTGCAGGTTGCTTAATTACGTAAAATTACCATAGCGATAAGGATCATAGGGATCAGTGTCAAGGAGAGACTTAGCCTAGTCCGTTTAATTCTGTCCATAAGATTCTAAAAGAAGATTCACCACAAGAAGATTACATAATAGAGACTCTACACCAGTGGTGTGCTGGTAAGTGTTTAACAACAGGTTCTCCAGGGGATAAAAAGTTTTGTTTTTTACAGTTGCCAACGTCTGTGGTATAAATACTCCCACTGTGGCCAATTCACGCTACCAATGTGACATCACTGAAAGCGCAGTGGAGAGGCACAGTGAGAGAACGTTATACAGTATTTCCTCCCTATCGACATAGTAGATGTAAATAACCTCAAGAACATTGAGAGTAGTAATTAGGAAGTGATGACTCCGTTTTTATTATCTCTGTTTTAAGTGTAACTTATTTAATTATATGTTATGTTATTTAATTTTTAGGAATGATTGTGTTCAATAACCAGCTTGCAACATTTCTAAAAATTTAACCCCTGGCTCTTCTTAGCTGGTAAAAGCCAGCTCTAGTACACTGCTTTTACATGATTAGGTGCTGAAAAGCAATGAACAAATAGACTCTTTAAAGCTGGGTTCAGCCAGTGGTGGTGGCATGTCTGTAGTCCCAGCTTCTCTGGAGGCTGATGTGGGAGGATCACTTTGAGACCAGCCTGGGCAACATTATGAAACCCTGTATCATTTAAATAAATAAGTACGCCGGGCACAGTGGCTCACGCCTGTAATCCCAGCACTTTGGGAGGCCGAGGCTGGCGGATCACGAGGTCAGGAGATCGAGACCGTCCTGGCTCACACGATGAAACTCCGTCTCTACTAAAAACACAAAAAATTAGCCAGGCGAGGTGGCGGGCGCCTGTAGTCCTAGCTACTCGGGAGGCTGAGGCAGGAGAATGGCGTGAATCTGGGAGGCGGAGTTTGCAGTGAGCCGAGATCACACCACTGCACTCCAGCCTGGGTGACAGAGCGAGACTCCATCTCAAATAAATAAGTAAATAAATAAATAAAGCTGGGTCCAATTTATTTACATTAGGAGAAAAGTCTTATTTAAAGGACCTTCAAAGTTAATTTATTTGTGAACAATTCCTACCCTACTCCCACCCCTCAACTGAGTCAGTTACTCACCTATATAACAAATATTTATTTAGAACTTACTATCATTTTTGTATTTATTTGGCTCTCCAGATATTGTGCCTATAGTTGGCCTAAATAAAAATGTTTGTAGAATGGATGAATGAATCCTCAACGCCTGAAATAGTGCCTGGTGCATTGTGGGTGCTCGATCAGTATCTATGTGAGTGAGTGAGTGGATCTTCTTAAAGTGAGGCTCATCCGTATGTACATGGGTTTCCATATGGCTATGTGAATATTCCTAAGTCTTTTTTCTCCCTCATTGAGCCCTCTGTTCCCAGGACAATCTGTACACAGCAAGAGGAGGAAGTATCAGGAAACCAGAATGGGGAACACATAGCCCTTAATGTCAGAGAGCCCTCATGAGGAAAACTGAGTGGGGACATTGTCTTCAGCAGAAGACATGGAGTGGGATCATCATTCTTCTAGAGTCGTAAGCTCTGCCACTGGCTAGAGGCCTCCTCTACTGGAGCATCCTCACTTACCAAGTACCAAAGAGAGAGGACCTTGCTCTCTTACCTCCTCCACATTCAGTGGACTTTTGAAAAGCAGTTTGTTCTCAGACACTTCTTTCAATAGGTCTGTAAGGATGCAGTTAGAGCACCAGAAAACAGTGCCATACAACTTGGGTCACGTAGTCGGAAGGTGGCAGGCACTATATCCACTCAAAGGTGGGAATGAAGAGCCACCAGAATTATCTTTTAAAAATGCAAATCAGGCCAGGTGCCATATCTCATGCCTGTAATCCCAACACTTTGGGAGGCTGAGGTGGGAGGATTGCTTGAGCCCGGGAGTTTGAGACCAGCCTGGGCAACAAAATGAGACCCCGTCTCTACAAAAAACTTAAACATTAGCTGGCCATGATGGTGTGTAGCTGTAGTCCCAGCTACTTGGGAGGCTGAGGCAGGAAAATTGCTTGAGCCTGGAAAGTCAAGGCTGCAGTGAGTCATGATTGCACCACTGCACTCCAGCCTGGACGACAGGGTGAGACCCCATCTCTGGGAAAAAAAAAAAAAAAAGTAAAGTAAATTAGTGAAGTCACTTCCTTGCTTAAAACCTTTCCATTGCACTTAGAATAAAATCCAAAGGCTGGGTGCAGTGGCTCATGCCTATAATCCCAGCACTTTGGGAGGCCAAGGTGGGAGGATCACTTGAGTCCAGGAGTTTGTGACCAGCCTGGTCAACATCGTGAGATCTCATTTCTACAAAAAATTAAAAAATTAGCCAAGCATAGTGGCATAAGCCTGTAGTCCTAGCTACTCTGGAGGCTGAGGTGGGAGGATTGATTGAGCCTGGGAGGTGGAGGCTGCAGTGAGCCAACATCGCACAACTGCATTCCAGCCCGGACAACAGAGCAAGGCCCTGTCTCTAAATAAATAAATAAATAAATAAAAAAGAATAAAATCCAAATCATTTGCCAAATATGTAAATCCTTCCATGCTCTGGCCCTGTCTACACTCTGACTTCAGAACACTCTCCCTGTGCTCACTACGCTCTAGTACATGGGCCTTCTTTTTGTCCCTGGGGTACATCAAGCTGCCCAGTTCCTCCTCAGCGATTTTCCTCTTGCTAGTTCTCCTGCTTGGAATGCTCTTCCCTCAACTTTTTCTACAGATAACACTTCATTCAGTTCAAATGTCACTTCTTTAGTGATGTTTCCCTGGTCCAACCTATGTAATGATGCCTGCTTTTGAGTACTTTTCTATCTTATTGCCTTGTTTTCTTTCCTTTTCTTATAATTCTCGGAAACATATTTTTTCACTTGTATATTATCTGTCTCCTCCATGAGCACAAAAGCTCTGCGACAGCCTAGACTTTAATTTTCTTTTTTTTTCTTTCTTTCTTTCTTTTTTTTTTAAGACAGCATCTCACTATGTTGCTCAGTCTGGTCTCAAACTCCTGGGCTCAAGCCATCCTTCTGTCTTGACATCCAAAAGTACCGGGACCACAGGTGTGAGACGCTGTGTCTGGCCGTGGACTTTAATTTTTGATCACTGCTATATCCCTAGCTCCTGGAACAATGCCTAATACATAACAGATTTTTGTATGTGTGTGTGAACCTAACTTCAAGATTTTATTGTCTTTACAATAAAAAAAAGATGAAGCTTTGAACTAGGTCACTTGGCCCTTTTCTTCCTATCTACCCCCAGTTTAAAACGCTTGCTTCTCTTAATAGTCAGCCTTCTCTTAGCTCTGCAGTTGGGCTCATTGCACTCAAGGCTCAGCACAGTCTTTTTTGTGGTTTTAACCTTTTTCTGGAAAATTGGCTTAGTCTGCCCACCCTAGCCACTCTGCTTCTTGTTATAATGCTGCTTTCCCTGGACATACAGTGGATCCTTACCCTTCTTGTACTGTGTCGGTTTGTGGGGTTGGTGCTTGCTTCACTTCTTATGGAAAGTCTGGCAGGTTTTAGGAATGTTCACCATGTTTGCAGGAGTGCTATTGACATAGAAAGTGAATTTTAAAAAGAAATGGAGGATGGAATATTTATCTGTATTATCTGATTCATGTGAGGAGTGAACCCTAGATTCCAGACCCCAAACCCTTGGAATTCACCCACATTAGTATTTTCATCATCACTATTATTGTCCTTACTTTTATTATCATCCCACCACCATCATTCTCAATAACAGCGCTGCATGGCACGTGGGAGTATTTAATGTTTGTTGAATGACTGAATAAATGAATAGCAACTTTACAGCTGACCTTGGACTTCCTTTTTAGTCTTCTTTACTCCTCCTCCTCTGCCCCAGTCCAGCTTCTTATCTATACTGTGTGTAGCTACTCAGAGTCATTTTCAGTGAACACATGCCTCCATGCCTCCATGTGTTGGCTTACTCTGCTATTCCTTCTATTTGTAATTCCCATTTTCCTTCTCTGATGAGTTCGCATTCTTCCTTTAGGACCCAATACTGTATCCCATTCAGGTATGTAGTCACTTCCTCTCCTGTGCTTCCATATTGCCTTTTCTACACCTTCTGTCTTGAGTTAAATGCTCATGGCTTAAATTATAGGTGTTTGTTGGTGTATCTGTTTCCCTCCCTAGATAGGGAGCATCGTGAGGGCAGAGGTGGTATATTTCATCTGTGTGTTATCAGGAACCATTATTGGACTTGCCACGTAGCAGTTTAGCAACATTTGTTGAAATCTTCGTTTTTGTATTGGGCATACAGGTTGCCTTGCAGAACAGTGTGCTACAGGAGAAGATGTACAGTGTTGGTCAGAACATGGTCCCTTGCCCCAAGTTCTTACAATCTAATTGGGAGAGAATCTTTTCATAGAGATACAGCATTGAAACTCGATGTATTCTAGAATTAAATATGAGACTGGAGAAAGCTTGGTGTGGAACATGTGTAGAACTGGAGTAGTGAGTCAAAAGACTTGTTTTCTAGTTTCTACTTTACCAGTCACTCACTATGTGGCTTTGGCAAATTATTTCCCCTCTTTGGACCTTGGTTTTCTTCTCTTGAAACAAAAAGGTTTGATTGGGAAGCCTTGGATGATTTCTAAATCCAGTTACAGCTCTGACATTCTGATTCTAGAGTTTGGAAACTGGGTGGAGGAGACTGCGTAGGCTCAGTTTGCCCCCTGGTGGTCAAACTGAGGAACATCACAGACCCAGGAGATGCCTGCAGGCATTTCCCAGGGATGGGATTGCGGAGCACAGAGCCAAGTAAACAACGAACTCTGGGACGATGACCATTCTAGAACAGAACCCATCAGGTTTCTCGTTGATCACTAGTAGATTGGTATAGAAGCCTGTCTTCCTTCAGGACAAAGGAACTTGGGAGATCATGCTTTCTGTTCTCAGCCTCCGGCTGAACCCATCTCTCCCCTGTTTCTTTCCAAAGTAGACAAAGTCAATCTCTGAGTGATTATTTTGTAGCTCCCCTGACTTTTTCTTCTGCTCCCATCACAGCGCTCTCTTCTGAGGCAAATCCTCCATTCTGCTCAATGTAACTATTCGTCTATTTATTTATGACAAGAAGCAGTTTTCACTCTTCTCATTCTTTTCCTGGGGCAGGTCCATGACCCACTCCTTATTGGAGATTTGGACCAAAGTGAAGGTAGTAGGATTTCTTTGATGAGAATGGGAAAATACAGCGACTCTGCGAGAATACGAAATGTGATTTACAGTGTAAAAGGTGAGCAATACTAGCACAGAAAGTTTTGTCTTTTAGATATTTCACTCTGAGTGCAGCTGGGTAAGGCCATTTGCCAATTTCTTTCCCCTCTTATTCTCTATATCTTGAACCTAAAGGATTTCTTAAAGCCACCTCTATCCTCTTATAAAACAAAAAGAACAACTCTACACTATAAATATATACAATTTCTATTTGTCAATTAAAATGTAAAAAACAGCCAGGCACGGTGGCTCATGCCTATAATCCCTGCACTTTGGGAGGCCAAGGCGGGCAGATCACGAGGTCAGGAGTTCAAGACCAGCCTGGTCAATGTGGTGAAATCCCGTGTCTACTAAAAATACAAAAAATTAGCTGGGCATGGTGGCGTGTGCCTGTAGTTCCAGCTACTCAAGAGGCTGAGGCAGAAGAATTGCTTGAATCCAGGAGGTGGAGGTTGCAGTGATCCAAGATCACGCCACTGCACTCCAGCCTGGGCAACAGAGCTAGACTTCGTCTTAAATAAATAAATACATAAATACAACTAAATCAAAGAGGAAACTAATTGGTTGCTTGGAACTTGGGGTCAGAGTCTAGAGGAAGAAGAATAGGGGCCCTGAGTGCAGGGAAAAAAGGAAGAAAGACTGAGGTGAGGAGAGGGAGGTGCAGAGAGGAGTAAGACTAGTTGCCAATTCTAAGTGGATTTATAGGCATCTGGAGGGAAAATGTAAAGAAATTAAAGAATATTTTGCTCCATCGATGTGCTTGTTTGTTAATTAGAATTTTTTTTTCTGACAATGAGTACTTTGAAACTCACTAAACATGAAAGTGTAACTAAGGCGATAACATTGATTCATTCCACAGCAGTTGGAATGTGTCAAACACTGTACCTAATGCTGTTCCTGCTCAAACTGGCCAGCATCCAGACATTGCCTTCCATGTTCACTGCTGAATTCTTAGCTCTTACATAATCCTGCCACATAGTAGGTACTCAATAGATATTTGTTGAATGAACGAATGAATGAATGAACATTAGCTGTACCATACTTTCTCCAGTAATATCTCAACTCTGGGGGTGGGATGAAGCCTGCTTAGATTCTTTTTATTATTCACTGATAATTATAGAATTGATATTTATCCTTATAGAACACAAATCCAGGCTAGGCATGGATTACAGATCACACACCTGTAATTACAGATTACACACCTGTAATCCCAGCACTTGGGAGGTCAAGGAGAGTGAGTCACTTGAGGTCAGGAGTTTGAGACCAGGCTAGCTAACATAGTGAAACCCCGTCTCTACAAAAATACAAAAAAAAAAAAAAAAAAATTCATCTGGGCATGGTGGTGCATGCCTGTAGTCCCAGCTACTCAGGAGGCTGAGGCAGGAGAATTGTTTGAGCCCGGGAGGTGGAAGTTGCAGTGAACCAAGATTGTGCCATTGCATTCTAGCCTGGGTAACAGCAAGACTCCATCTCAAAAAAAAAAAAAAAACAAAAAACCAAGAAACAAAAATACAAATCCGTATGTACCAATCCCTTGGGCCAAATATTAAATCTTTCAATACTTTAGGTTTAAATGAGAGAGGTATATGGTTGCTTAGCATGGCACTTGGCACATGGTAGTTGCTCAATAAATTCTAGTTTCTTTTCTTCTCCGATTTTCTAGCCTCATCTCTAACCTGATGTTCTAGCCACATCAAATTCTTTACCAGTCCCACACAGGTCCCAAACTTTTATGCCTTTGTGCCTTGGCTCTTATTTTCTCTCTGTTTTCCCTTGTATCCATGTTGTGAACTCCCTTCCCTCAGTCTTCAAAAAGGAGCTCAAATGTCCCCTCTTCTGTGAAATCTCCCCAGTTTCTGCTCACCTTTGCCCTCTGCTTCCATGGCACTCTATTTATGTCTGTTGTAGCCCTTGCAATTCTTCTATAACTCTTCTATTTTCTGCTGTATTTTTTTCTACTTTTGCCTCTCTGTTAGGTTTTGACTTTGAGGGGGCAAGGACCAAGTCTTATTTGTATTTGTAGAGTGTTTGGAAAGAGTCTGGAGGAGACTGGGCAGATGACATGACAAACACAGATGGAGGGATTAGATTTGCAAAAAGAATTACCTCTTCCTCTGAAACAAAAGGGAAGGAACTGAAGATGAATAAAAGTAAGGAGGTAGCAAGAATCTTTAAAGCAAAATGGAAGGGGCCAAATCTCAGGGCAGATCTGACTTGAGGAAGAGTACAGGAAGAAGATGCCATCCAAAGAGATGAGGAGGCTAAAGGAGAGATGGCACTGGTGTGGTCTGAGGGGCTGAGCCTTCTCCTTCTTAGATGTGTGAGGTCTCAGGATGGACCCAGCAGCACTTAAGCTGGAGGAAGGGGTCTTGGGCCTGCAGGAAGAAACAGCCTTGTCTCCACCTGGAACTAGGCTGAATGGTCTTGCTCATATCTGAGTCTTTCAGTCCAGCAAGGAGAAGCTGGAGCCATCAGCTGGAGGGAAGAGGGAAGGTTTGTAGTGATGTTAATGAGGAGTGAGAAAGGGTTAGTGGTCGTGGTGGAACCATGCAGAGCTATCTGGGTAGAGGTGCTATGAGAAGGATGGTAGGGAATTCTGACAGCAATACAATCCTCATAAAGCAGCTGGAGGGGAAGCATTGGTACCTGTGGCTACACTGCCACATGTTCCAGTTGGCATCGTACATTCAAGGGAGTCTATGAGTCCTTCTTCCCATGGTGGTCTGTGGTGCAGGTGGGGCCTTAGAGAAAAGCTATTTGGGCTCGTTCTATTCTAGGCTGTTGGCTTAAGCTTCCTGTATCATTTTATAATCTACCAAGCACCCTTAACAACCATTTTTAGGTGACACTTCAGAAACAACAAACTAATGTCTCAGTTAGAGTACTTTGATGTAAACAACAGAGATTGTGAGTCATTTAAGAAAAAATGAAATTTACTGAAAGGATACAAAGAGTTGACAGGAAAACTGCAGTGTCAGATATGGAAAATGGGCTGTAACCTAGGCAGGCTCGGCAACGGGAACCACAGCCAAGTCCGTGCCTCAGGTACAGCCTGGCATGGCCACCCTCACCATTGCAGGGCCACCCCCCTCAACCCCCACCAGGGCCCCCACTGCTGTTGGATACCTACAGTCTCTGTTGCTATGAATAATTCTAAAATTGTCTCTATGTTTTCATGTCACTTGCTGAAGATGCCAACCTCAGAGAAGAGTGGCCAGGTGGCTGAGCCTGGGTCACGTGTCACGTGTCACGTTCTAGCTGTTAGGGGGCAGGGAGAAGAACATCCCTTCAGCTTCAGCTTCCCTAGCCTCATCAATACTATACAGAATGGGGAATTCCCCAAATGGAAAGGAGGTTTGGGCCAGGCATGGTAGCTCATGCCTGTAACCCCAGCACTTTGAGAGGCCGAGGCAGGCAGATTGCTTGGGGTTAGGAGTTCGAGACCAGCCTGAGCAACATGGTGAAATTCCGTCTCTATAAAAAATATGAAAGTTACCAGGGTGTGGTGTCGTGTGCCTGTAGTCCCAGCTACTCAGGAGGCTGAGGTGGGAGGATTGCTTGAGCCTGGGAGGCAGAGGTTGCAGTGAGTCGTGATTGCAGATTGCATCACTGCCCTCCAGCCTGGGCAAAAGAGTGAGACCCTGTCTCAAAAACAAACAAACGAAAAAAAAAAAAAAAAAACAAGAAAAAAAAAAGAAAGAAAAAAAAAGAAAAGGAGGTTTGGATGCATTTTTGTCAGTTGTCAATTTTCATCACAATCCCAGGCTGCTAGGCTTGAAACTTTAGAATCATCCTCATTGCCATTAGCTTCCCACATAGTGACTCTCCAGATTTCTTAGGTGTGCCTTGCTCTCTGTCACCACTATTGCTTTTACTAAGATTACTCAGCAAAGGCATAGAGGAGAGAAGAGGCTGGAAATCGGAAGTTGGACTTCTACAATGTTAGTGCTGGAACGGTCCTTTGAATTTATCTACTGTAGTGGTCTTACCTAGGAGTATTCATTACAATTCTTATGGCACTAAAAAAAAAAAATTCACATCCTGGTATCCCCCACCTGGGTTTCTGGGTTCACTAGATCTAAGGCGGGACTTTGATATATATAGGTTTCTGAGGTGCGTCCCAGGTTGAGAACTGATGAATTTCAATACTCTTTTTTTTTTTTCTTCTTCTTTTTTGAGACGGAGTCTCGCTCTGTCGCCCAGGCTGGAGTGCAGTGGCCCGATCTCAGCTCACTGCACCCTCCGCCTCCCGGGTTCAGGCCATTCTCTTGCCTCAGCCTCCCGAGTAGCTGGGACTGCAGGCGCCTGCCACCGTGCCCGGCTAATTTTTTGTATTTTTAGTAGAGACGGGGTTTCACCGTGTTAACCAGGATGGTCTTTGATCTCCCGACCTCGTGATCCGCCCACCTCAAGCCTCCCAAACTGCTGGGATTACAGGCGTGAGCCACCGCGCCCGGCCTTCAATACTCTTGTTTAAAAGATTGAGGCCCAGGGGGAAGTTAGCTGTTTGAAATACAGCTGCGCCGGGTGCGGCCACTCGCTGTGCCTAGGCTGCGCTCATTTCCCGCGGACGCAGCGGGCCAGGGTTGGGCCGAGCCCGCCGTCAGGCCCGTGATGACTGCCAGGCCAATGCAGAGATGTTGGGCGAGCTCGCCCAGATCTCCTGGCTTCTGGTCCAGTTTTGCTCAGACCTCTTGTTTTTTCCCTCTGCTAAAGGAAATTTTCTATATTTATTTGTATCCAAGAAAGCATGCTATGTTTGTGGCTCAGTTCCTCCAAGAGTAAGTAAACAGATTAAAAGATCCAAGCCATCGAGAGTGAACAGCCTGCACAAACGGCCCCATTTCTAATGATGGTGGGCTTGATCTCTGGATCACAGATCTTCTTTGTCAGAATCCGGGAAAAATGTCTTCAAGAACTTTAAGTTGGGATGGAAGTCCGGAGGACCCACAGATAAAGGATAGCCCAGCCAAGCCCCTACTTCTGTGTCTGGCAGGATTCTGTCTGGGCCTCTGTGCAAACAGGTCTTTGTTTCAATCACTCATTGGCCTTTCTTCAACTCTTGACTGTCCTTTGGCCATCTGATTCTTATCTTGGGAATACATCTCTCTCTCTCTTTTTTGCCCCCTGCTCTCTGAGTTAACCAATCATTCAGCACTGGATTGGTTTACCACTAGCTCTGCACAATCTCATCAAAACCCAGGGCTTCTGATGCCTTCTGTTATACTTATATTATGTTGATTTTTTTTTTTTTTTTTGGAGACAATGTCTTGTTCTGTCGTCCAGGCTGGAATGCAGTGGTGCCATCATGGTTCACTGCAGACTTAACCTCACAGACTCCAGTGATCCTCCTGCCTCAGCCTCCCGAGTACAGGTGAGTGCCACCATGCCCAGCTAATTTCTGTATTTTTTTGTAGAGATGAAGTTTCACCATGTTGCCCAGGCTGGTCTTTAACTCCTGAGCTCAAGCAATCTGTCTGCCTCATCCTCCCAAAGTGCAGGCATGAGCCACCGCCCCCAGCCTATGTTGCTTTTTTACTTTTCTCTCTTTACAAAACTCGTGTTATCCTATAAAGATTTCCACCAGGAAATGTCATTTATTTAATGCTTTCCTGCTCCAAATCTATCCTAGGGCAAAGAAAGCAAAGAATGGGAGAACTACTGCAGCAGAACCACCTTTCCATTAGAGAGGGGTCATTCTTTCTCCTGTAACCTCTGCATCCAGAAAGGGCGCTAGCATCAAAGTCCAAGCACCTCTTCCTAGCTTAAGCAGGAGTAACATGGTCAGAGCTGGCCTTTAGGAAGCAACTCGAAGAGTGTGGAGGATGGATTAGAAGAGGTTGAGAGAGGGGAGACGATCAATCTTTGGCAGCTACTGCCGTAATCTAGGTGAGAGATGATTAGACCTGAATTGGGCAGTGGGGATGGGATGAAGAGGTGGGGAAATAGTCATTTTGTTAGTGGAACTGACAGGACTAAATAACTGATGGTTTGTGGAGATAAGGGAGAAGTTCAAGATGGCTAGGTTTGGAACTTGAGTACCTGGGAGGATGGGACCTTTAACAGAATGAAGGAAATAAGAAGAGCAGTTTTGAAGAGAGGATGGGAGACAGTGACATTAGTTTTGTACATGAGGGATGTAGGGATCTAAGAGGATGTTTCCAACAGGCAGTTGAATATGGAGGGCTGGACTCAGGAGGCCTGGGCTGCAGACAGCAATCTGGGAGCTCCTGAGGGAAGAAAATGTGGACCAGGGCAGCACGCAGAGTGAGAAGGGGACTGAAGCCTGAGCCTAGAGGAACACCCACATGGAAGCCCCAAACACGGGAGACTGAGAAGGAGCCAAGGGTCTGGGAAAAAACCAGGAAAGTGTGGTTTTACCAGCCAAGGGGCACAGTTTCAGGAAGGGACATGGAGAGAGAGGATGAGGAGGTAGCACTGACAAGAGGCTGCTCCTTTTGGCAGCTACCACGGTGGCCCTGGTTTCAGTCGCAAAGCTACCTCCATCCTTAGGAGAGAGCTCAGGCCCTGACATCAAATGAACACTAAGACAGGTTTCTGAGTAACTCACATTCTCCTCAGTTATCAAGGCATTACAGGATAAGTAAACCAAAGTTTAACATCATTCAGAATAGCCAATAAAGCCCCTCAGTTCCCACCTCTTTCAGTTCAGTAAAGGGAAACTGCAAGGACTTTTTGAGAGTGCAGCTGATGACCGGATATATAAAGAATAATAAATATTAATGAAGTATCCCCTGTGGCCAATCAGGTCTGGGGAGAACTCTCTTTGGGCTCACGGAAGCCTCGCCCCTCATGAATATGTAGATAGCGCTGCCCACCGCGCAATGCCCCGCCCGCCACTCTTCTCCCTCGCAACCGACTCTCCCTTCAAACGGGAAACAAGATGGCGGCTGCAGGTCCGAGTACTCGGGCCTCTTCCGCGGCGGCAGCGGCCGCTCTGAGTCGGCGGGGCCGGCGGGGCCGCTGTGACGACATGGCGGCAGCTAAGACTGGGGCCCCAGGCCCGGCTTCTGGACCTTCGCTGTTGGTGTTGTCGCCGCCGTTGCTGCAGCCGCCGCGGCCGGAGGAATCGGGCTGCGCCGGGTGCCTAGGGTCCCCGGGGGAAGCGGCGGCCCTGCCGTGCGGCGACCCGCTGTGCCCAGGCTGCTCCCAACGCGCCGCTGACGCGGCGGACCCGGGTTGCCCTCGCTGCCGCGCCCGCGGCCCAGGCTGGGCCCGCCGTCGGGCCCGCGACGACGGCCAGGCCGACGCAGAGGTGCTGGGCGAGCGCGCCCGCCGCAGCCAACCCGAGCGCTGCCGCCCGCGCCGGGACGGGGGCGCGGCTGCCGCGGGGCCCGGGCCAGACCAAGAGCCGCGTGCCGCGCCTGCGGAGCCAGGTGGAGCTTCCCCACTTCCCCTTGGGGTCTGGAGCGAGGCCGAGCACGCCCCGGCCCGGCCTGGCCTGGTTAGGGGGTGGAGAGTCCCGGGCCCTACTCGGGCGGGTGTGGAGAGTTCTCGTGGGATTGGAACCCGGGCTCTGCCCAGGTGTAGTGTGTTTGTGAATTTTGAACTTCAGAGTTAAGGACGGGCACGTTGCATGCGGAGGGGCGGTGAGGGCTCCCGGCGCCTTACGTAAGTCCAAAGTTTGGAGGGAAACAGAATTGTTGGAACAAGTTAGGGGCAGGTTGGAATTGGTGTGTGGGAGTGGGAGGGGCCATGGATCAGAGAAGTGCTTGGTTTAATGTTGCATGAAGAGTTTGGGGGTCATATTGCTTGGAGAGATGTGGCTCCTGGCCCTGAATGGGTCAGTGAAGGGTGTGGAGAATCCGGAGTTTAGGGAACAGGTTGAATTTGAGGGTGTGAAGGGAGCTTTTCAGACTCGAGAGCAGAGGGGGTTGGAAGCACACATGTGCAGTTGTTTTCATACATGTTGGAAAATGCATGCTTAGCACACAACTTGGCACATAGTGAGGAGGAGTAAGTGACTGCCGTTTATATTGGTAATACTACTACTACTAAGTCCAGTAGTGCCCAACAAAACTGGCTTGGGTTTAAAAGTTTTGGAAACAAAGATTGGGTTGGCAGGGGCTGCTTCGATCTCCTTGGCAGTGTGGGTTTCCTACTGACTTGCTGGCAATTAAAAGTCTGTTGTAAGACTCTTGCCTTGAACTTCTTTCCATTAACACCAGCATCTCGGTTCTGAGCTTTTAGATAGAAAAGTGCCCTGTATAAAATAAAACAAGACTGTGTTATAACTTAGGATCCTTTTGGGGACACACCCAGTCAACATCTACAGCTCTGTTTGATAAAAAATGCTTATCTTGAATGAGATTTTCAAGAAACATAAACCAGGAGAGGCCAGATATTTGCACCTTCTGTTTTGGGAATTCTACCATGTGTTATTTTCGGCAGGGAAAGAGAGGCATTGCTTGTGTATACAGGTGCAGCGTCTAAAAACCACAGGTTCTAGAATGCACTCTGTTTTGATTCAAGCCGCCAGAGACACCTGTCACTATCCTAGGATATCGGGCTATTTTATTCCTGGGGTTGAGGGGGACCTGCATCTTACTTTCTATGTTCCTTGTCACTCCCTTTTTTTTTTTTTTTTTGAGACGGAGTCTCGCACTGTCGCCCGGGTTGGAGTGCAGTGGTGCCATCTCAGCTCACTGCAGCCCCTGCCCCTTCCCCCACCCCGGGTTCAAGTGATTCTTCTGCCTCAGCCTCCCGAGTAGCTGGGATTACAGGTGCCTACCACCACGCCCGGCTATTTTTTTTTTTTTTTTTTTGTATTTTTAGTAGCGATGAGGTTTCACTATGTTGGCCAGGCTGGTCTCAAACTCCTGACCTTGTGATCTGCCCACCTTGGCCTCCCAATTTTTTTTTTTTTTGAGACCGAGTCTCACTCTGTCGCCCAGGCTGGAGTGCAGTGGCGCAATCTCTCAGCTCACTGCAACCTCTGCCTCCCAGGTTCAAGCGATTCTCTTACCTACGCCGTGTAGCTGGGACTACAGGCAGGCGCCACCACGCCCTACTAATTTTTGTAATTTTAGTAGAGACGGGGTTTCGCCGTGTTGGCTAGACTGGTCTCGAACCCCTGGCCTCAAGTGATCCGCTCACCTCTGCCTCCCAAAGTGTTGGGATTACAGGCGTGAGCCACCGTGCTCAGCCCTCGTTATTTCTTTTAAGCTTCACAACATTGCTATGAGATAAGTACTTTTATTTCCATTTTATATATGAAACTGAGGTCCAGAGAGGTTGAGTAACTTGCGTAAGGATGAAAACCCAATTCTATCCTGTTCCTGCTCAAATCAGGGATAAAAACCTCCCCAGACATCCTTATTTTTGTGGATGTGGTGTGATGGTTTCATATGCTACTTAATTTGCTTTAAATTCTGAGGTTATGGTCACAATATAAGACAGTATTTCTCTGGTCTCCCTATTAGTACCAGTGATTATATGGCCATGTAGGATAGAATTTTTCTTTCTTTTTTTTTTTTTCGAGGCAGAGTCTCGCTCTGTCGCCCAGGCTGGCGTGCAGTGGCACGATCTCTGCTCATGCCATTCTCCTGCCTCAGCCTCCCGAGTAGCTGGGACAACAGGTGCCTGCCACCATGCTCAGCTAATTTTTTGTATTTTTAGTAGAGACGGGGTTTCACCGTGTTGGCCGGGATGGTCTCCATCTCCTGACCTTGTGATCTGCCCGTCTGGGCCTCCCAAAGTGCTGGAATTACAGGTGTGAGCCACCACGCCCCGCCCAGAAATTGTCGTTTTGATTTCTAAGCTTGGAGACCTTTGTGAAATACCAGTTCTGAATTTGAACCATGAGAGGGAGTTTGGCTTGATGATTTGTGCAAACTTTTTCCCTTGAAAAAGTTTTTGTCATAAAATTTATCAGTGATTAAGGGAAATTATCTAAAATGAGATTTCAAATTAGAATCTATTGAGTCACTTAGTATTCATCAATTACTTTATATGTTTATTGAGGACCAAAATGAAAAATGTTTTTCGTAAATGTTCTTCTTGTTGGATTGTTTCGTATATGCAGTTATATGCTTATTCAGTGGAAGAATTTTAGAATACAAAAGTATTGCCAAAAGGCTTAGAAAGTATCTTTTAGCTTCAGTGTATTGTCTGATCCTCTTGAAGTTATATACAGTATTTTTAAATTAAAAATTTTAATAGGCAGCGCATTCACAGGATTCAAACAAAAATGTAACAAAGTATACAATGAAAAGATTGCCCTTGGCTGGGCACGGTGGCTCAGGCCTGTAATCCCAGCACTTTTGGAGGCTGAGGTGGGCGGATCACAAGGTCAAGAGATCGAGACCAGTCTGGCCAACATGGTGAAACCTCGTCTCTACTAAAAATACAAAAATTAGCTGGGCATGGTGGCGCGTGCCTGTAGTCCCAGCTACTTGGGAGGCTGTGGCAGGAGAATCTCTTGAACCCAAGAGGCGGAGGTTGTAGTGAGCTGAGATCGTGCCACTGCACTCCAGGCTGGTGACAGAGGGATACTCCGTCTAAAAAAAAACAAAAAAAAAGGTTCTCCCTTACGCCCTTATTTCTCACTCCCATCAAAGATTCTTGGGCTGGGCATGGTGGCTCATGCCTGTAAATCTAGCACTTTGGGAGGCTAAGGCCGGCGGATCACTTGAGGTCAGGAGTTCAAGACCAGTCTGGCTAACATGGTGAAACCCTCTCTCTCCTAAAAATACAAACATTAGCCAGGTGCGGTGGTACACGCCTGTACTTCCAGCTACTGGGGAGCTGAGGTAGGAGAATCGCTTGAACCTGGGCGGCAGAGGCTGCAGTGAGCTGACATCAAGCCACTGCACTCCAGCCTGGTGGCAGAGCAAGGCTCTGTCTCAGGAAAAAAAAAGATTCTTGTTTGTTCTTCACAGTTTATGGATCTACATGAAAATTCAAGTACACTTATTTTTTGCCATTTTTATACAGAAGGTTGTATATTATACACACTGTTCTGTTAACTTTTTTTTTTTTTTGGTTTAACAGTACATCATCAAAGTCCATAGCAGTAGGTTGTATGGAATTTTACTGAATGGATATAGCATAATTTACTTAACCACCTATTGGTGGACATTTTGGTTGTTTCTTGTCTTTTGCTATTATAAATAATGGTTTATAAATAATTATGTAAATGCATATGTGCATTTTTATGGAGAAGTCACCAGTAGCTTTCACCAGAATCTGAACCATTGTTTTAATCTACATCTCTCATTCTACAGAAGAGAAAACTGAGGCCCAGAACAGATAAGAGAATAAGGGTTTACGTGAGTTAATAGGAGATAAAAAAAGGGTCAACAGAAACAGCCTAGTTCACAGTGAAATGTTCATAATAGCTTTAATAAAGAAAACTAATAATACCAGTTTTATAAATATTTACAATATACTTTTATGAGTGGAAGCAGCAACAGAATTACTAGGTTGGCACGAAAGTAATTATGGTTTTTGCCATGACTTTCAATGGCAAAAGCCAAAATTACTTTTGTACCAGCCTAATAGCAATTTTAGTAATATTCGGAGATATATTGCTTAGTTGTATTCTCATCACATAGTTGGATCAATTGATAAAGGAAATGTCAGGCCTGCTGGAAATGAAATTTTGTAGTAAATGCACTGGTATTTAAGTGAAGTTCTTAATTTTATTTTTTTCTTTTGTTGAAGTCCAGTGCCTTTTAGGAATTGCTTTGTCTGGAAAAAGTGTAAAGAGTTTGTGCTTCGTTGAAAATTTTGGTTGCGCTTGTGATATTTTTGTTCTTTGCCAGCCTTTTTGGCAAGCTTTAAGGTTCAGAACCTTAATGACGCCTGTGTATGTGTTTTATTTAATTCTTCTATGCATTGACAGTTGGCTTTTGGATATAGTGTCACTTCTTGTTGATTTGTGAAACTGTGTGTGTAAGGGCTACATCAATGATCATTTCAAAATGAACTCAGACTTCAACTTCATATTCTTTGAGGATCTACAACTCATTGTATATATTGACATATTAAATATTTGGACCATTTTGAGCAATATTCAGGAATTGTGTAGTAAGTGCCTACTCTGTGCCAGGTCTTTGGGAAACATTAGTGAATGAAATATTAAATATCTCTCTCTCATGGAACTTATATTCTAAATTTAGCGACATTCCTTATCTGTTGATCTAAAAAACATACCATACAGGCTTACATAGGTAGATTTTGAACTATACATTGCAGCCACTCTTAAGTTTCATTTAAAAATGATTAATGGATTTTAAGAATTCATTTAGTCTGTTTGAAATCAAGTATGATTATTCCAAATCATACTGCTTTTGAATTTGAAACCAAAACCTTTTTACTTTTTTGGATTCTTTTTCATCTGCTGTGGGTAATGACTGAAGAAAAGCTAGACAAAGGTTGGTGAATCTTTTAAATTGGCAGTTTAAATTTTTTTCTCTTCGTGGTGTTGAAAGTGCTTTTCAGAAATTGAATAGATAGGCCAGGCGCGGTGGCTTACATCTGTAATCCCAGCACTTTGGGAGGCAGAGGTGGGCGGATCACTTGTGGCCAGGGGTTTGAGACCAGCCTGGCCAACATGGGGAAACCCCGTCTATACTAAAAATACAAAAATTAGCCAGGCGTGGTGGTGCATGCTTATAGTCCCAGCTACTCGGGAGGCTGAGGTAGGGATGCGGAGGTTGCAGTGAGCTGAGATTGCGCCACTGCACTCCAGCCTGGGCGACAGAGCGAGACTCTCTCTGAAAAACAAACAAAACATGAAAATTGACTAGATAAAAAACTATTGGATAGTGCCTCACTTATCCCTTCTCATCCCATCTCAACTTCCCTGTTCACTTAGGGTTAACATTTCTGCATTTAAAAAATTTCCCGTTTCTGTGAAAAGCAAGTAGTTCTGGTTTATTACTCAGTTGACAGACAATGTTTGCTATGTGTGCAGCCTAAATTACATTTAGGACTAATGAATAATGAAACCATGTGATTGTAATGCAAGAGGACAGGAATTCCCTAGTCTGTAAGGATTTGTTTAAAATATGTAAAATGACTCATTTCTTTATCCTTAATGACACATATCCGAGAATTTGAAAGTATCCTTATGTGTTATACCAGTGCAGGAAACATTTGCCCTGTGCTAAGATGTTTTTTAAAGCTCTTGAGATTACATGCAACTTTACCAACTAAACATTATTACTATTGAAGAATAGCTCCAACTTACAGAATTCAGGATTGAACAGCAGGAATTTAGGAGATACTTGTTATTCACCAGATGAGAAAGGAGGGGATGTCCATTCCAGGTAGAAGAGCCTGCATGTAGAAAGGCTGGAAGGTGCTTGGGATGTTCAGGGATTGGCAAAAAGCTAAATATAGGTGGAGTGTGGACTGGAGTGGGGAAGTAGAGAAGAGACTGAAAAAGTTAGATCATGAAGGCCATTGTGTATTAGGGTAAAAGAATCTTGGACTTTATCCTATAAAACTCTTCAAGATTTTTAAGTGGTGGAATGACATCATAATGTGCTTTAGAAAGACAATATATATTGGTTGGAAGAGGAAAGGTGTGAGTAGAAACTGGAGGCCGGAAGTCGTTAGGGGACTGTTTTAGTAGTTTAGGCAAGTGATGAAGAGGGCCTGGACTAAAGCATTGGCTGTGGCATTAACTTCAGACATTGATTCATTTAGTAACCATTTGAGGGTCTTCTGTGTGCTAGGCCTAGGCACTGGAGCTGCAAATAGGGGAGGTAAAGCATGGTTCTGTCCCAAAGTGTAGTTGGGAAGATTGGGTTGTAAATATGCAACTGAAATGTGGTATGATAAGTATTGTAACAGCTGTTATGCAAGATATAATTGTAGAAGGCAATATAGTATATATTAATAGAGCAGGCTAATAAAGGAAAATCTGGAGACAGACTACCTGGGTTCAAATTCTAGCTTTGCTATTTATAGCTGTATGTTATTGAACAATCTCTGTGTCTTAGTTTCTTCATTTGGAAAATGGGAATAGTAATAGTATTAAAATCAAAAGGTTGTTGTTAAAGACTAAATGAATTATTACAATGCTTGGCATATAAAGAGCCAGCTCAACAAATGTAAGGTATTTTCACAAAGATGATGATCTAGTTTAGATGGGTCAGGAATGGCTCCAGTAAATGCCAGACATTTGACCATGAGTATTCATTAGGTGGATGACATCAGCATAAAGATGAGAGAGGGAAATCAGTACATTTAAAGGCATAGGAGCATGAAACAAGGAGCGTTCTGGGGATTGTAAGCAGGAGTGGTTAGAGTATAGAGTGCATGTGGGAGAGTGGAAGCACGTGGGACTGCAGAAATGGGCACTTGCTGAATAATAGTGGACTTTGAGTGCAATGCTAAGGAATGAGGATAGACTGAGGAGTTTCAAAGAGGAATTCATCTTTGAACTTTAGAGAGATCACTCCCATGGGAGTGTTGTACCAAAAGGATTGGAGAGCCCAAATTCTCTTTTTAGCAAGATGGCTAAAACTCCTGACACAAATACGCAGAAAAGCTGCATAATAAAGAATGACAGTTCTTTTAAATGCATTCTTGAATATACAGAATAGGAAAATCTCCAGTTTCCAAAACAAAAAAGAACTACAAACCAAAACTGAAAGCCCAAAAGCTGCATAATAAAGAATGACAATTCTTTTAAATACATTCTTGAATATATAGGAAAGATAGGAAAATCTCCAGTTTCCAAAAACAAAAATGGAACTACAAACCAAAACTGTAAGCCCTTGACCCTGTGCTATATTGCCCTGGAGCAGAGTGAGGAGTGTGGAGAAGGGTTATTTCAGGTGTCCTCTTCCTAGCAGGTTGAGTTTTAACCATATGCAAAAAGGAACCAGAACTAAGATTTCTGCATAAAGCTGAGATTTTTTTATGTGCTGCACTCTAGGTGAAAGGGTGGGCTAGAAAAATAATCTTCCTTGTTACACAAGGAGACGACAAGAAATCTTGTCTTGATTTACTTGAGCTCTATGCAAAGAGAAAATGAAAAAAGTTTGCCTGGGAAATTGAAGCACAAGATCTATACTTTGCTTACATTTGGGAACTGGGTTTATATTATATGGCCCAGAAATTAATATAAAAACAGACTTCAAGCTAGTGATACATCTGGGTCACCTGGAGACAGGAAAAACAAGACTTTGAGAGGTACATCCATACCTTAGACCACAAGGGATTCTTACAGAAGAAATAAGCCCAACTGAAGATGAACTTATGATTAAAAATGATGACACATGAGGAAATGGCTTTGTACCACAAATGAGAGTCAGCAGAAGGAGCAAGCAGGAGGATTATAGCTCCAAGAACTGGAATAAGAGAGTGACAATTTGAGAGATAATTTAAATTAGCGTATTTTAAGTGGCTAAAGACTTTAAAGAATTGACATCCCAAGAAATGAATAAAGCATTATGAAACAGGCACATTTGAAAAAGAATGAAACATAGTGAAAAATATAGTCACTGAGGTTAAAAATCTCATAAATAAGTGAAACAATAGTTTACACAGATGAAGAGAGATTAGTAAGGTGGGACATAGACATGAGGAAATTCTCAGGAATACAAATGAATAAAGGAAAATTTGAAAGAAGGTGAAGAAAAATGAGAAGGACAAATCAAGAAGATCCAACATGTAATAGTACTTCCAGGAGGAAAAAAAAAAATGTGGAGGAGGTGTGGAATTTGAAGAGAAGATGACTTGATAATTTTTTAGAATTAGTAAAAGTCCTGAATCCTTAGGTTCGAGTCTCATGAGGCCCTAGCAAGACGTTTTTTGTTTTTGTTTTGAGACAAGGTCTTGCTCTGTAGCTCAGGCTTGAGTACAGTGGTGTGATTATAGCTTGCTACAGTCTTGACCTCCCAGGCTCAAGTGATCCTCCCACCTTGGCCTCCCAAAGTGTTGACTTTACAGGCGTGAGCCACTGCACCTGTAAGAATTAACAACAGAAAAGCAGCAACAAAACCCCACAACTAAACACATTGCAGTGAAACTTCAGAACACCAAAGACTATTAAGTATAACCAAAAAGGAAAGACAAAGGAGCAGTAATCAGACTGAGAGCATATATCTTTTAACCTATAAGAGAGACCAGAAGAAAATTGAATAATATCTTCAGCCTTGAGAGAGATCTGAATTTCACACTCAGGTAAGTTATAAGAGTAAGGGCGCTGGGCGAGGTAGCGCATGCCTGTAGTCCCAGCACTTTGGGAGGCCGAGGTGGGCGGATCGCCTCAGGTCAGGAGTTCAAGACCAGCCTGACATGTTGAAACCCTGTCTCTACTAAATATAAAAAATTAGCCGGGCGTGGTGGCGCATGCCTGTAATCACTGGGAGGCTGAGGCAGGAGAATTGCTTGAACCCAGGACGCGGTGAGCTGAAATCACACCACTGCACTCCAGCCTGGGCAAACATGAGCAAAACTCCATCTCAAAAAAAAAAAAAAAAAAAAAGTAAGGGCAAAATAAAAATATTTTCAGACAGGAAAAAGAGAATTTACCACATTTTCTAAAAGTACTATTATAAACAAAGCATATAGTGCAGGAAGAAAAATGTAACTTAGGGGAGAAAATAGAATATAAGAAGTTGTGGTGAAGAAAGAAGTCAGTAGGTAGTCTAAGCTAGTGTTGACTGTATAAAACAAAATAATTATGACTGATGTGTAGGGGCTAAAACCAAGGTAAAACTAAAATACTGGGTAAGGATAAAATGTAAGCAGGGAGAAAAGTGATTCTCATTACAGATTTCTAAAGTTCTATCTATACATAACGTAGTTCAATAAGAAGATAGAGATATTGATCAACTTTAGGCTTTAAGTCAGATGGCACATTAAACATTTACAGTAGACTGGACGTGGTGGCTCATCCTAATCTCATCACTTTGGGAGGCTGAGGTGGGAGGATCATTTGAGTCCAGGAGTTCCAGACCAACCTGGGCAAAAAAATGAGACCCTGTCTCTCATTTAGCCAGATGATAAATCAAGTTAGCCAGATGTGGTGGTATGTGCCTGTGGTCCCAGCAATACAGGAGGCTGAGGCAGGAGGATTGCTTGAGCCCAGGAGGTCGAGGCTGGAGTGAGCTGTGTTCGTGTCACTGCACTCCAACCTAGGTGACAGAGCGAGATCCTGTCTCAAAACGATGGGGTTAATCCTGAAAAGAAATACAATATATAGCTTGATCTACTACGCATATATAGAACCATACACCTCCTAGATTAGAGAACATGCATTCTTTTTAAACAAATATGCAACATTTATGTAATTTTCATAGATTCATTTAGGCACAAAGGAAGTTTTGACAAATACGAAAGATATATAAACCATCTTATCTGACTGTAGTATAATAAAATTAGAAATTAATAATGAAAAGATAACTAATTCCCCCTCCAATTCATGTTTGGAAATTGAAAAAAATAAAATTTAAATAATGTTGGTAAAGAACAAAACCAGCTGGGTGTGGTGGCTCACGCCTGCAATCCTAGCACTTTGGGAGGCCAAGGCAGGTGGATCATCTGAGGTCAGGAATTTGAGACCAGTCTGGTCAACATGGTGAAACCCTGTCTCTACTAAAAATACACAAAATTAGCCAAGTGTGGTGGCAGGTGCCTGTAATCCCAGCTGCTTGGGAGGCTGAGGAAGGAGAATTGCTTGAACCTAGAATATGGAGATTATAGTGAGCTGAGACCGCACCATTGCACTCCAGCCTGGGCAACAACTCCGGCCTGGGCAATGTCTCAAAAAAAAAAAAAAAAAGAGAACAAAACCAAGGGATCAACTGAAGAAGTTAAAAAAGTAACAGCAGATTAAACCCAAAGGAAGTAGAAGATAGGAAAGAATAAAGAGCAGAAATTAATGGAATAGAAAGCAAAAGAATTAGCAAGGCCAAAATCTAATTCATTGAAAAGATTAATGTAAGATCTATAACCCTAACCGCTGGCAAGATTGATCAAAGAAAAGGCATAAATGTTAGGAATGAAAAAGGGAATACAACTACAGATATAATGAAGATTTTAAAAAACCTATAAATATAGAATATGGAAAACTTTCTGCCCATGAATTTGAAAAATTGGATAAAATAGTTTTGTGGAAAAGTATAACATCATAGCTGACTCAAGAATATATAGAAAATAGGACTAGAAATGTAACTAATTAGCAAAGAGTAAAATCTGCCCACTAAGTAATACCACCACGTGGACACAATGAACCAAATGCAGAACATGGGGAAACTAAGGGACAAATGACCCACTTTCTTACACAAATAAATTACAGAAAAAAAGCAATAGGGGGCGACCCATCGATTAAAAGATACAACTAGTTTAAGTGTATGAACTTACTTGGGTCTTGATTTGAAAAAACTATATGAAAACATTTGATGAGAATTTGAATGCCAGCTGGATATTTGTTGGTTAATTAAAGACTTACATTTTTAGTGTGACAGTAGTTTTCTGGTTATATATTTTAAAATAATCATTCTCTTAGATGTTAAAAATGTTTATAGCTAAGATGATATGATGTCTGGGATTTGCTTCAAAATAACTTCAAATTTGTTCCAGGAGATAGGGAGCAGGTATTGATTAGGGGAGGACAGAAAATAAGATTGCTAATGATTGATGACTGAAGCTGGATGATTTGTGGTAGTTCATTTTACTGGTTTCTCTAATAATATATTTATTTGAAACTTTTCCATTGAAAAAGCAAGAAGAAATACTGTCCATTGAAGAAGTACCAGGCACAGATGGTTACCCAAATATTGAAGGATGAATGGTTCCAGGGAATAAACAAAATGTTTCCAGACTTGTTTTGGGGGCTTTTACAACTTGATAACAAATTCACACAAAAACTGTATGAAAAAGGAAAAGTATAGGCAACTCTCATGAACAGATATTTTTTTTTTATTTTTTATCTTTTTATTTCATTTTTTTTCTATTTTTTTGTGGAGATGGGGGTCTCACTGTGTTGCTCAGGCTGGTCTTAACTTCTGACCTCAAGCGATCCTCCTGCCTCTGCTTCCCAAAGTGCTGGGATTACAGGCGTGAATCACCACACCTGGCATGAGCACAGATTTTTAAAATCTCAGGTGAAACATAGACTGAATCTAGTAGTATATTTCTAGAAAATCACAACCAAGTAGCAGTTATTTGAAGAATAGGAGTTTGGCTTAACATTAAGAATCTAATGTAATTCACCATGTTAACAAACTAAAGGAGAGTAAAACTATATGGTCATTGCAATAGATGGCTCAAAATAGCATTTGACAAAATTTATCATTCATTATTTTTAAAAAACTAGAACTTGTGGAATAGGAGAAAGAAACTTTCTTTTTTTATTTTTTATTCTTTTGAGACAGAGTCTTACTCTGTTGCCCAGGCTGGAGTTCAGTGGTGTGATTTGGGCTCACTGCAACCTCCACCTGCCAGGTTCAATCAAGCCTCCTGAGTAGCTGGGACTACAGGCATGAGCTACCACATCCGGCTAATTCTTTTTTATTTTTAGTTTTTTTGAGACGGAGTCTTGCTCTGTCACCCAGGCTGGTGTGCAGTGGCACAATCTCGGCTCACTGCAACCTGCACCTCCCGGGTTCATGCCATTCTCCTGCCTCAGCCTCCTGAGTAGCTTGGACTACAGGTGCCCACCACCATGCCTGGTCAATTTTTTGTATTTTTTTTTTTTTTTTTAGTAGAGACAGGGTTTTACCATGTTAGCCAGGATGGTCTCAATCTCCTGACCCTGTGATCTGCCCTCCTCGGCCTCCCAATTCTTTTTTTTTTTTTAAAAATAGAGATGGGGTTTCGCTATGTTGCCAGGGCAGGTCTTGATCTCCTGTCTTCAGTGTATCCTCCTGCCTTGGCCTGTCCAGAGTGTTGAGATTACAGGTGTGAGCCACTGTACCCAGCCACTGTCTTTGCTTTTAAAGTGGAATTTATTAATAAGGATGATTAGTGGCCAAGAATAGTCAAGACCATTTTGAAGAACATGATGGGTGGATTTGCTTTCTCAAATATCAAGCTGTTTAAAGCCATATTAATTAAGACAGTGAGGTATTAGTATCAGGGTGGTTGAATAACTAATTTTAAAATTAAAGAGCATAGAAACATGCCCTCATATGTTTAAATTTGGTGGATAATGGGTGGCCATTACAAGGCACTGGGGTAAAGGTGTCATTTTTACTTGTCATGGGTAGTTAGCTAACCTTACAGAAAACAAGAAAAAAAAATAGATCTTTAGCACCATATACAAAAAATTATTTGTAGAACCAGGCATGGTGGCTCACGCCTGTAATCCCATCACTTCGGGAGGCTGAGGTGGGCGGATCACTCAAGGTCAGGAGTTTGCGACCAGCCTGGCCAACATGGTGAAACCCTGTCTCTGTTAAAAATACAAAAATTAGCCAGGCGTGGTGGCGCATGCCTGTAGTCCCAGCTACTCAGGAGGTGCAGGCAGGAGATTCACTTTAACCCGGGAAGCAGAGGCTGTAATGAGCTGAGATCATGCCACTGCACTCCAGCCTGGGTGACAGAGCTAGACCCTGTCTCAAAAAAAAAAAAAAAAAAGTTGTAAATGGATTAAAAGTCAAACTGTAAAACTTAGAAAATGCTAGGAGTATCTCTATGAAAATGGAGTAGAGAAGGACTTTCAAACAAACACAAAACATAAAGACTGATAATATGACCACATTAAAATTAAAAATTGGGCCGGGCATGGTGGCTCTTGCCTATAATCCCAGCACTTTGGGAGGTTGAGGTGGGAGGATTGCTTTAAGCCAGGAGTTCAATAGCAGCCTAGGCAACATAGGGAGACCTTGTCTCTACAAAAAATATAAAAATGTAGGCAGTCGTGGTGGGGCGTGCCTGTAGACCCAGCTATTCAGGAGGCTGAGGTGGAAGGATACTTTGAGTCCAGGAGTTTCAGGCTGCAGTGAGCACTCTAACCTGGGTGACAGAAGCGACACCCTGCCTCAAAAGAAACAGAAAACAACAAACACACCAGAAACAGAAAAAGAGATTAAGAAGACCAACCAGAGGCTGGGAGAAGATATTTGCAGTGAAATAACTGACAAAAGATTGATATCCAACATATATGAACTACAGATCACTAAGACAGATACCTTATTAGAAAAATGGTGAGAAGATTTGAATAGGCATTTCATAGAAGAAGGAAACTGAAAGGCCAGTAAACATCTGGAATGATACACAACATCATTAGTAATCAGGGAAATGCAAATTAAACCAGTGATGCGATGCTATCAGACTGCTATAATTTGTAATTGATTAATTATAATTAATGAGCACATATATACTGCTGGAGGAGTATAAGTTGCCATGCAACCACGTTGGAGAGCAGTTTGGCCATATCTAGTAAGGTTGAAGAGATTCCTTGCTATGCCGAGATTCCATTAATAGGTGTGTGCCATAGTGAAACTCTTGTGTACATATGCACACACACAATGATGCTCACATTACAGCACTGTAGTACTGGAAAATGTAGTAACAGTTGTCTTTGATAAGAGAAGGGATAAATTAGTTTCTACGGCTGTTACAATGAATGAACTGGGTATTTATATATCAACATGGATAAATCTGGAAAAATATTTGCAAAAGGAAAAGTTGCAAAAGAATATGTATCCTTTGATGCCATTTATATAAGTGCAAAAGATAGGAATCATTTCAATAGGTTGAGTGAGAAATGAAGAAATAATCACCCAATATAGACTCGACTCTGCCTGTACCCCCAACAAGGTCTCCCTCTGTCATCCAGGCTGGAGTTCAGTGGTGAAATCATGGTGCACTACAGCCTCTACTTTTCAGGCTCAATCGATTCTCCCACCTCCAAAGTAGCTGGGACTATAGGCATGTGCCACCACGCCCGGCTAATTTTTTGTGTTTTTAGTACTATGCAGGGTCTCACCATGTTGCCCAGGCTGGTCTTGAACTCCTGGGTTCAAGCAGTCCTCCTGCCTCAGTCTCTCAAAGTGCTGGGATTACAGGTGTGAGCCACCATGCCTGGCTTTAGACTACTGTTTCACAGTTTGATAATGAAAGGAAGGAAATAGAGTGCATGAAAAAGGGAAAGTACAATTGTAAGAACCAAGAGCAGAACAGATTTTACTCAGAATTTGAATTCAGGGTACTCTTGGAGAGCCCATTCCTGGGCTTTGGGCAGAACTTGAGAATCTAAGCGATAGCCATCATATTTCTTTTTTTGATGTATACTGCAGGAACAGTAAGCTGCCAGTTTGCTTATAAATTGCCACTAGCTTTTCCAAGGACTGGAAATATTTGTCTCATCTTGGTAGAAAGCAGGTTATGGATATAAGAATTATAGTTCATAGGAGAAGGTAGAGGCCAGGCTTAGTATTACTGAAGCCATTTGTTCATTTTAGCTGTAGATGTGAAAGATATCCCCCAAATTGTTAAATTATGGGGATACATGGTTACTGACATCTATACATATCTACCAGTAGCTCTTTATTTTTTCAAAATAATTGCTTGCAGTTCCTCTGTGAATAATGTACATGAATATGTTTATTTCCTGTGTTACATAGTACTTTGCATACATATAGCCTCTTGGCTAGTGTGTTTTCATTAAATGACTAGGAATAACAGAATTCTATAATAAATCAATTAAATCAGTACACTTTAATCTTACAGTTGCAGGTTTCTCTTACCCATTATTTCTTCTTTCATTATTGAACTCCTGGGTTCAAGCAATCCTCCTGCCTCAGTCTCTCAAAGTGCTGGGATTACAGGTGTGAGCCACCATGCCCAGCCTCCATGTGCATTTTTGATACTTAGTCATACTAACATTAAGGTAACTTGTTGGGGAAATACTAGTTGTAGTAATTTTTTTTTTTTTTTTTTTTACCATCACTTAAAGTAGATTTGGGCTAGTTTTGTATAGTCTTGGGCTTGGCTTGCTTTTGAGTCTTTGGCTCTGTCTACTACAGATTGAATATCCCTAACTGAAAATCTGAAATCCAAAATGTGCCCAAATCTGAAACTCTACGTGCTGACATGACAAGTGGAAAATTCTACATATAAGTACTTAACACAGACTTTGTTTCATGCACAAAACGATTTTAATTATTAGCTGGTCACAATGGCTTGTGCCTGTAATCCCAGCTACTCTGGAGGCTGAGGTGGGATGATCACTTGAGGCCAGGAGTTCAAGACCAGCCTGGGCAATATAAGGAGACCCTTGTCTCTACAAAAGTAAAAAAAAAAATTAGCCAGGTGTGTTGGTGCACGCCTATAGTTCCAGCTACTCAGGAGGCTGAGGTGAGAGGATTGCTTGAGCCCAGGAGTTTGGGGCTGCAGAGAGCTATGATTGTATCACTATACTCTAACCTGGGTGACAAGGCAAGACTATGTCTTTAAAAAAAAATAAAATATACAAAATTACCTCCAGGCTATGTATATAAGGTATATATGGAACATAAATGGGCTGGGCGTGGTGGCTCATGCCTATGATCCCAATACTTTGGGAGGCCGAGGTAGGAGGATTGCCAAGGCCAGCTTGGGCAACATCAAGACCTTCTCTCTACAAAATAGTTTAAAACAAGAAAACATAAATCAATTTCGTATTTAGACTTGGTTTCTATCCTTAAGAAAACTCATTACGTATATACAAATATTAAAAAATCTGAAGAAAGTCGGAAACACTGATGGTCCCCAACATTTCAGATAAGGGATACTCATTCTGTATTCAGCGTTGCGAAAATGCTTCTGTAATGTATTAACTAGTCTGGAAAATAGAAAGTTTTAACTTTCTTGATGTAATTTGAATTAGTTCTATGAATGATTCCTTTGCCTGATCTAAGGGAAAAATGGGTCTTTAAAAAAAAAAAAATCACCTTTATTTATGCAGGTCATGTGTTTTAGGGAAGGGCAATGAATTTGAAATCAGAAAATCTGGATTTGAATCTCAGTTCTGCCAGTTTTTCTCATTGCCCCTGACAAAGCTGCTTAATTAACATCCTTGAGAGGTTTCAGTTTTCTGGTCTGTAAAAAGTAAATACTACAACCACACAGGGTTATTGTAAAGCTTAAATAAGAATATGTGTGGAAACCCCTAGCACAGTACTTGGCACTTAATCCTTCAGTAAATGTTAATTTACTAGGGATGCTGTGTTTTTTGTTTTTTGTTTTTTGTTTTAAACTTTATGTATTGAGCTGTGCTGGGCCCTATACTGTGAACCTCTTTTTTGCCCTATGCGTTGCATAGCCAACTGCCTGGTTGAAATTCTGCTCCCTCAGTTACTTAGCTAATTTTTTGACTTTGAGTAGAACATTTAGTTTTTCTGAGCCTCAGCTTCCATATTTGTAAGTGGAGATAATAATAGTAACAGCCTCAAAGGATTATTGTAAGGTTTAAATAGGATAATCAATATTAAGTGTTTCATAGTGATATTTAAACAGTAAAATCAGATTAATGGGATAAGATTAGCATTTTTTTAAAGGAATAGAATACATATTAGCATAATAAACCATTTGTTTCAGTTTCACATGTATTTGATCATGAACTGGGGATTGATGTAAAATGTATTTCTTATTGTGGATTGTATTAAAAGGTCCAAAGCTATTGGTTAGGTACTAATAGTCCATAGTATGTCATCAATAAATGTTAGTAACAATAGAAATATTTAATCTGTAATGGAGATGTACTGTCAAAATAGATACATATTGGTTTGGGAATCCAGTCATACAAATATTTTATCACATTTGCTAGTGAAAAAGTACTTGTTTTTTGTACTTTCTAAGAACTTAAACTGAGCTTTTGGTGACTAGGAGATTTGGCCTGAAATGCCGAGACCTGGGGTAGGATTTGGGGAGGATGGCCTAAATTTCCATGGTGCTGCAGTATCTGGCATGTAGTAGGTTCATAAATATTTGTGTGATAAATGACTTTATTGTAGCCTCAGTTCAGAATTTCTCAACTAGTCGATCTTTAACACCAACCTGATCAATTCATTGACTGAGATTTACTGTTGTGTTGCATTTCTTTCTCTAATACCTCTCTAAAGCCTCTCATATGTGTTTATCAGCTTAGATGACTTGATTATAGCACTTAGGATAATATAAAATAAGATGATAATTGTATAGTATAAGCTAAATATGAATGAAAGGAGGAAGAAAGATGGTCATTTGTGCAAATGCACCACCGGGCCAGTTTTCTTTGTGAGCTTGCCTGGATGTTTCACCTACTGAATCCCAGGCACAATAATATTCTTACATGTTTACTTTTCTGATGAGGTCAGAAGGGTTGTAAAATGCCTGCAGGAGAGAGAAAATTTTTCACTAAATACTTCAGTATAAAAACATTTTGCATCCTAAATAGCATTCTGGAAAGGACACAGGATTGGAAGTTAGTGGATCTGAGTTTGCATACTGGTTCTATCACTTAGTAGCTGTGTGGCTTTGGGCAAGCCTCTTAAACTCCGTGCCTAAATTTCTTCTTTTTTAGTATGAGGATAATGGGAGTTATTTTGCAGAGTTGTGAGGATTAAATGAAATGATATGTGTAAAGTGCTTATAGAAAGTAAATACCTGATAAATGTTAACTTTTATTATTTCATTTTGTACACCCTCATGGAGTACATACCACATATTTGCGCCAAGCACTCTGCCAGGTGCTAGGGATACAAAGATGAGTAAGACACAAACCTCTGTGAAAGAATGTTAAGCTAAAGCTGTCCAGGTGTGGTGGCTCATGCCTGTAATCCCAGCACTTTGGGAGGCTGAGGCAGGCAGATCACTTGAGGCCAGGAGTTCGAGACCAGCCTGGCCAACATGGTGAAACCCTGTCTCTGCTAAACACACACACACACACACAAATTAGCCAGGCATGGTGGCATACGCCTATAATTCCGGCTACTCAGGAGGCTGAGGCAGCAGGATCGCCTGAACCCAGGAGATTGAGGCTGCAGTGAGCCAAGATGACACCACTGCACTCCAGCCTGGATGACAGTGAGACCCTGTTTCAGAAAAAAAAAAAAAAAAAAAGGCTGAAGCTGAGCCAATTTATCCCAGATTGATAACTTAAATAAGGCTAGTATTAGATATTTTAATTTTAAAGATCCCTAGTTTTTAGGCTAAGTAAAGATTCTGTTTGTATATCAGATTCAACTTATTCATTGAACTCTTTTCTGCTTATATTGTATATGTACCCTGGGGTACCTTGGAAGTCTTTCTTGGTGACTTTATTAAGAGCAGTTTTGGTAATGTGGTAGGCCAAAGAAAAGGCCCTAATAGAGTGGGTTACGGTGAGAATTAGAAATGAGAAAGCAAGGCTGGGTGCGGTGGCTCACGCCTGTAATCCTAGCACTTTGGGAGGCCGAGCTGGGCGGATCACTTGAGGTCAGGAGTTTGAGACCAGCCTGGCCAACATGGTGAAACCCCGTCTCTACTAAGAAATACAAAAAAAATTAGCCAGGCATGGCGGTACAATCCTGTCTACTTGAGAGGCTGAGGTGGGAGGATTGCTTGAACCTGGGAGGCAGAGGTTGCAGTGAGCCGACAGAGGGAGACTCCATCTAAAGACTGGGTGACAGACACTGGACGACAGAGCGAGACTCCATCTCAAACAAAGAAGAAATGAGAAAGCAGAAACAGTGAATATAATATTTAGGCAATTCTTTGGAGGAATTTGCAGTAATGGGGGCAGATAAATGGGTCAGTACCTACAGCAGGGACAAGAGCCCAAGAATGTTTTATTTTTAAGATAGATGATATCAAGTCATGTTTGTATTTTAGATTTGTATATTATAGTAGAGAGAAAGAAATTGATGCTGCTGGAGAGCCTGGAGGAAATGGAATGAGCTAAGTCAATGAAGAGGTAAAGGAAGATGAGGTCTGAACACCTGTGGAGGTATTGATCATATACATTAATAGGGATATTTCTCCCATTCTGATTACTTTGTACTCCCTGCTCTCTATTTTTGGACAATTTTTATTTTTATTTTTTGTTCTAGTCAAAGAGGAATAGTTTTGGACAATTTTAATTGTTTGAAAGTTTTCTTTTTTAGTGAAATCAAAATGTGCTTCCCTAGTTTCAGTATTCAAGTATTTAGGACCATGATTACTTCTAAGTTTTTAGATTAAACTTGTCATATTCATCTCTTTGTTCTCTTTTTTTCCTTCCCCAAGATTCTGATCTTATCATATTGCTCAGAGTTCTTGGAATATCATATTCTTTTTGAAGCCTTTCTGATATTCCTCACCTATGATTATTCTGCCTGGAATACTCTTCTTTCTTACCTACCTGGCAAATTTATACTTACCCTTTAAGACCCAAGTGAAACATAAGTGCTCGGTAAAATGTTTTCTCACTCAAACGTGAGTTAATTCTTCCTTCATTTTTGCCACCATTTGATCTTGTGAATCCCTCATTTCACTGGGTTAAAGTTCTTTATTTATATGTCTGTCTCTGGCACTGCACTGAGCTCTTTGAGGTCAGGGATTATGTCTTTAACACTTAATATGTTATCTGGAATGTATTAGACACTCAGTAAATATTTAATGAAGGAAAAATTCCTAAAAAGCTGGGAAGTTTTTCTTTGTATGTCATGATTCCTTAACCATTCTAGTCATCTTTAAATATGCCACTCAGAAAACCTGATACTTTAATGCCTGACCAGAGCCAAGTATAACTTGACTTACTGTCTTCCCATCTGAGTGCTAAATTCTTATTAATGATGCCAAAGGTTGTATTGGCAGGCAAAACAAAAATTGTTCTTTTTTATTTTTTGCATGAACTTCCATCATGCCAGTCTTTCTCCTCACATGTATGTACAACTAAATTTGTAAGCCCGAAGACAACTCATGTTCGGTTTTGGTGTTTATGGACTTATTTTCCCTTCCTTCTGTTTTGCCATTTCTCTTGTAATTTTCTAGTGTTTAGTTCTATAAAACTATTATAATGCAACCTCAAAAGATTGGACTGTGTTAATCTAAAGTTGATGATAATGAGACTTTGACTTTAGTAAATTCACCTTTGCCTTAATTATAAAGAAAAACTTTACAAAATTCAGCTCCCTTCAGAAAATGAATTCTTTAAAAGACCATAGTGCAAAATGATGCTGTCATGAAAGCAGACTTTCTCATTGGTTGATTCAGCAAAAAAAAAAAAAAAAAAAGAAATTGAGCCATTGTCTGACACTGAGACACATACCTAGAGATCATCCCTAACTTCAAGTTAGGAAGTCAGAGGCAAAGTCAAGTAATTATAACACAAGTAGTAAATGTTACTACAATTGAGATAAGTGCAGAATGCCATGAGGGCCTACAGGAAGCTGACACAATTCTCTCTGGGTTAGTGGGAAAGCTTTGCAAAGGAGAGAGCAGTGAACAGGGTTTTGAAGAATGAATAGCAAATCATATAGTGAAAAGGGAACAAAATCATTTTGGGAGGAGGAAGTGGCATATATAAAGTCCTAGTGGAGGCAGGGTATGGCATATCTAGGATTAGGGAGATGTGTGAGGGCTGGGGAGAAAAGGAGTATTGAAGGAATAGTAGAAGATTGGCTGAAGTGGCAGATTGGGTTCTGTTTACAAATCTTGGAGGCAATGGGAAGCCAATAAAGTTATTAAGTGGGAGGGTGGTAGGGTCAGTTCTCTTTATAAAGAATGGGAAGCAATGTGAAAGATAGACGGAAAGACAGAGTCTAAGAGACAGGGAGGCCAGTTACTTACCATTGAATGCCTACCATCTGCACCAAGTAGGTATTAGAGGATTAGGTGAGATGAACAACTGTGTTGAGGTAAGTGCTACTCCCATTTTATGAATGAAGACACAGGCTTAGTAAAGATAAATACTGGTAGGCACATAGTCACTAGGTGACTGCAGGTCTGTCTGGTTCCAAATCCTGCACTTTAAAAAATTCTGGTATCATTCTACCTTGTGGACTAACAGGAATAATTCTTTGCCTCAAACAGGGCAAAACTTAATTCTGAAGGATTTTGTACCATGGTGGTGGTAGATGTGGTAGTGGGGACAACCACATGGTCTTGGTCTGCCTAGGATAAAAGGCCATAAGGTCCAAAGCCTTCATCTTAGCAGCATTCTTATGTCTGTGTTTGACTCCATGACCTCCTTTATCGTGTGCCTCTTGCTGCTTTGACTGTGCTGATCCAGTGTGGGTTACCTAACAACAAAGCCTTGTTGCTGGGGCCATTTCTGGATTCAATAGGAAACCTTATTCACTTTGACTCTACTCTTATCTGATAACCTGCTTTTGCAAATCCTGTTGATCTCGGTTGTCTTAAATTTTTTTTTTTTTTTTTCTGAATCAACCAGTGAGAAAGTCTGCTTTCATGACAGCATCATTTTGCACTATGGTCTTTTAAAGAATTCGTTTTCTGAAGGGAGCTGAATTGTCTTAAATTTTTTTTTTTTTTTTTTTTTTGAGACAGAGTCTTGCTCTGTCGCCCAGGTTGGAGTGCAGTGGCACAATCAAGGCTTATTGCAGCAAGTGATCCACCCACCTCAGCCTCCTGAGTAGCTGGGACTACAAATATGCACCACCATGCTTGGCCAATTTTTTATTTTTTTGTGCAGATGGGGTCTCATTATGTTGCCTGGGCTGGTCTCAAACTGCTAGTCTCAAGAGATTCTCATGCCTTGGCCTCCCAAAGTGATGGGATTACAGGCATGAGCCATGGATTACGCCCAGCCTCAACTGTCTTAATTTGTCTTTCTTGCTAATCCAGAGATTGGCAGACTACGGTCAGCAGGCCAGATGCAGCTTCATCTCATCTTGTGAAAGCATTGCCTCTCCTTCCCAGCCCTGTTCTCTTTCTCCTGTGGACTCTTAACTGCTGCGTTTGTTTGTAAGATTCATTTGGCAGTTATTTTGTGACATTGCATCTGTCATCATTTCCCTAGTTATTTAAAACTATTTTTAAAGCTTTTTATGAATTAGTCTTAGCTAATAAATTGCATTATAAATGTTTTGGGGAAAGAGTTTCATGCCTTTTCTTTTTATATTTTTCTACAGCACCTCCTTTCTTCCTCATTGCTCATTCCCTCTTTAACCTACTAATCTCTAGTGACTGTTTCTATCATTCTTACACATTTACATATGATAACTTGATATGTTATTATGATTTTTTTTTCCATTTGTGAGTTCTACGATTATGTCAGTTTCTTTTTCCAGTATGTTATGGTTGTTTCTGTGTTTAATGGTCTTTCATGTTTGAGATTATAAGGTATACTTAATCTGGTGATGTTGTGCCAAACCCCTGTCAACTCCAGTGGGGATGGCACCAGGTTCAAGAGGCCAAAGAAGAGACTCAGCCAATAAACGCGACATAGAGTTTTCCTGGGGGCTTTACATACAGGGAGAGACTCCAGTGGTGGCAGGCTGGGTGAGAGAACTGCAGCCACTTTCAAAAGGCCTGCAGTTTGTATAGTATTTTTACGTCGCACCCTTTATCTAACAACCTCCACCTGGCCCCCTTCATTCAACTCAAAAGTTAGGACGTCTTATATGGCCCAGGTTCCACTGGACAGGGGCTCAAATGTTCCTCATAGACAAGGAATGAATTTCTGAGTTGGCCACTCCCAGATTCCCTAGCTTGGAACACACATTCAGATGTGTCCACCATATGGGTTATTCTCAGGGTATGCTGACGTTATTGCTATCAGGTGCATTTACCATACAGGTGACTTACATCTTTCACTAACCTAAGCAGTTTCCCATCTTATGAAAGCAATACTGCATATTATTAAAAATATACAGCTTTAGTAACTGAATAATAGTACAAGTATATGGTCTGTTCATAATTAGCCTAACCATTTCTCAGTATTGGACAGGTAGGTTATTCTTGATTTTTATTTTGCAGTTGTTAACAATGTTGCAATGAAAATATTTTTATGTAAAAGTTTTGCTGTATTTCAGATAACTCTCTTAGATCAGTTCCTAGAAATTAAATTACTAGATCAAATGTTACATAGCATTTCATAAGTTCTTGTGTGGGCTGTGGCATTTATGTTTGATTAGTTCTTTGCCAAAGAACAGTTTAAAAACACAGTAGTAATTGGTGGTGTAAATTATAGAACCTAAGTAAGCAGCCTTAGAGTTTGATATTAAATTTTATTAGCTTAGTTCAACTTTCTCTCTGTGTATTTCCTCTTGTTCCTAGGTAAACACTCTTTATATTGCCTATTGTAAATTGTTACTTGTCTTAGGCAAGGGGGTAGGTGAAAATTGCATTAGTTTTAAGACAGCTGGTACTTGGCTATCTATATTCTTGGAGAATCAGAAGGAGTAAACCAAAAAATAGATAAAATGGGAAACACTTTAGTTTGGTTTTATTTTTGTTTTATTTTTTGAGAGGGTTCATTTCTAGCTGATTTTATTTTCTTCTCAAAAAAAGTTATTTACAGTAGTTTGGTTTTAGAGTATATTTGTTGTTCACTCCTGTATTTCTACCTTCCTACTTTTAAATGGTGCATTTATTTTAAACATTGAAGTTTCTCCTTTTACTTTATTTCATTTGACAGTAGTTGTTCAAGGTTTAGTGGATAGTATAAGCAGGTAAATTTGACTGGCTGATTTTTTTTCGGAGATGGGGTTTCCCTACTTTGGGGTTGGCCTCAAACTCGCAGTCCTCCCACTCTAGCATTCTGTGTAGCTGGGACTACAGGCATGTGCCACTGTGCCCTGCTAAGCAGGTAAATATGAGATTAATATGGATAATTGCCTCATTTCTTGTGTATCTCTGCACTTAACATATGTTTCATTGTAAAAGGTGTGCATTCTTTCATTGCCTTCCTTTTGCTGTTGTACACCTCCACCTCTTGCAGTACTTAGGTATTTAGTGTTATAACTCTTTTGACATTCTATAGTTGTTTCACCCAAGTATGTTTTTGCTTTCCTTGTAAGGTTGTACATTTATTTAGGACTTGGATCACCCGCGTTCTGCTTTTTATTATGTCCCTTTTTTGACTCTCAAAGAATGCTCTCTACTTTTGTTTTCTTCTTTGCTGTTCATTCCCTCTTTACCCTCTTAATCTATGGTGACTACATCTTCAAATCTCATCTATCCAGCATTACTGCCCACCCACCCTATCCCAGTCCATTTGACACAACATAGTCATTTCTGCCTTTGCTCGTGAAGTTTCCTTTGCCAGAAATGGCTTTTTCCTTGCTAGTACTTGTTCTTAATGCCTAACATAATTCACCTCCTCCAGGAAGGCTTGCCTTTAAGAATTCAGCCTCGTTGATCCTTTTTCCTTTCCTCAGATTTACATATGTATGCACACTTGCCTTATGTGCATCATTTCATACTTTAAAAAGTGGTGTTAATTTTTGGCTTGTAGTTTCATCATGAAAATCTTATATTCTCCACTGCTTATGAAGTATGTAGATTTTGCTTCTGTCTATGATGAAGTAGATTGTAGCAGACAAAAACTCCTGTTGAGAATAACTAGAAAAGCTTGATTTAAAAAAATCTATATGAAGGCATTGTAAGTTGCCAAGGCAGCCAGGATTTCAGACATTTGTGGATTCTTGGCAAAATGAGAGTGCAGCTATTAAGAGGCAAAAACGTCAGCGGTGCTTTCTTCATGAGACTAAGGATACAAAAATTGTAGTTCAGAGCTGCCAAGGCAACCAGAACCTGAGAGTCCAAGATCCCAAAGAGAAGAGATGTATAGCTTCCTGCCCCCTCCACCTACTTCCCCACTACCTAGCTCCCAGGGTGTTTGCTGATTGTTAACTGTGCAGGGTAAAAGGCTAAGAAGCCTCACAGAAAGCTACTGAAAAGCAAGGCAGACTCTAACAGTTCTCCAGTGTTAAAGAGAAAAAGTTCATGATCTTTCAAGGAAGATAGGCTTGGAAAACACTGATCTCAGTTGGATCTTTGGAGGGCTACAAACTAGGGGAGAATGAGCTGTACAAACTTTATACTGCAGCCAACTTTGAGTCAGCTCATGTCATGTTTGGATTGTGAAGTGATCTGCCCCCTCATTCTGACTGCCTATCAGAGAACATGGTGAATTCTCTGTGGGAATATAACATCATTGAGGGCTGTTACAGTTTTTCATACACAATGAATGACATTCTAACAAAAATTACAGGTAAACCCAGAGACCAGAACAGGAATAAAGCCAGACAGTATAGAAATAGATCCATGTGTCTCCCCATCATCTAATTATTTAATCAGTCTTTATTTGAAGGACATTTAGGTTGTTCCCAGTCTTTAGTATGGTGAGTAATCAGCAGTGAACATTCTTGTATGTGTATATTTGTACACATATATATCTTTAAGATAAAGCATAGCCTTGCTAACTCTTGTCTTATGAAACTTTTTGTTCTCTGCCAACTTGATACAAAAGTGTTTTTAGTTTTTATTTTTCTATACTATGAACTGCTGGTACATGTCCTTTATCCATTGTTGTATGGGGTTGTTAGGCTTATACATATATATAAGGCATAGTGGGTAAGTGCACAGACAGACGCTGGATCTAGATTGCTTGTGTTAAATCATAGCTCTTTCACTTATAGCAGTGGTAGCCTTAGCAAGTTAAACTCTGTGTACCTCAGTGTCCTCATCTGTAAAATGCGGATAACCATAGCACCTTCCCATAGAGTCATTATGAAGTTGAGTTAGTTAATATTCAGGGCTTAGAAATGGGCCTGGCATGCTACATAACTGCCAGCCACTGTAATGATGCTGCTGGTGGTGATAGAGATGGAAATTAATCTTTTATTATATGTGTGGCAAATACTTTTTCCAAGTTCATCTTTTGGCTTTGTTTTATTATCTTATGCTTTGTACAAATTTAAACTGAGTTTTAAGGATGAGTTGTTTTTAGCTTCCTATGAAGCGACTGTGGAGAGTTAAGTGTGGAAACTGAGGGCATTTCAGGCAGAGGCATAGAGGCAGAAATAGCATGGTTTAGAGCAAGAACCATAGTTGTTGATGGAATGTAAAATAGGCAGGGAATGAAGTGGTATGAAGAGGTAGGCAGATCCACGTCATATAGATCGGGGTCCCCAACCCCTGGGCTGCGGACTGGTACCGGTCCATGGCCTATTAGGAACATGGCCACACAGCAAATGAGTGGCAGCATTAGATTCTCATAGGAGCACGAACCCTCTTGTGAACTGTGCATGCAAGGGATCTAGGTAGGCTGTGCTGTCCTATGACAAGCTAATACCTGATGATCTGAGGTGGAACAGTTTCATCTTGAAACGATCTGCTCCCCCCAGAACCCCTACACCAGTCAGTGGAAAAACTGTCTTCCAGAAAACTGGTCCCTTGTGCCAAAAAAGCTGGGGACCACTGATATGGATGGCCTCTTATGTCATGTTGAAATATAAGTGGTATAGCATCAACTCTTGTGATTACAGAAAATTATCTCTGTATGTTTAAAGAAAACACATTAATCCTCAGTTAACCATTTTATAACAGATATTAGTATAACTATATTATATGTAACTATATATTTGTATAGTGCTAAATAATTTGGCAAACAACAGTTTACAAGCTTTTGAATTCAACATTAATTTAATCTTGTCTATAGTACTGATATATGGTTGTATTATTACCAAGTTACACATGAGGAAATTCATGTGCAAAGAGTTATTTATTTATTTATTTTTTAAAATTTGTTCAAAGACAAGTAGCTAGTACGTGGGACTATTCAAATGAGTATCTTGGTCTTGGGACTCAGTAAGTCCAAAATTCTTTTTCATTCTGCTGCACTCATAGAAAATGAATGTACAGGGGTAAAAACTCATGCATACTCAGGTACCAAGGGATGCTTTTCTTCGGATTTGAGAGTTTTTGGGACAGCATCTTCCCATCACAGTTGAGTGAGGTTGTTAAATTTTTAATTTTGCATTGACTGTGGATGCTTTGACAATGACACTTCATTCCTGATGGTTTGATGCAATTAGCAACATGCCTGTCTTGTAGTTTGTTTTGTTTGTTTACCTTTATTAATAAGCAGTCACTCTGACCAAGTGAAAATCCTTTTTCAGGAAGGATCTTCAGGGAACTATAGCTGTTCCTATAATTCACATAAGATTCATTTTAGGTCACTGGCCACAGGTGCATGTCATTCTTAAGGCATCATATCCTTAGAGAATTTCTCTTCCTGTTAAGCATAGTAATAGTCAAAGGATAGGCATTAAGAAAGTACTTCAACTGTTAGATTCATTTATGAATGCTAAGATATTCAGTATGTCAGTGACACCTGAAGTAGTTTCCGGTATTTCTGTTCTGTGAGGTGAAGGAAGGGTGAATTGTTGTTTCTGTGCTGCCAAACACTTAAAAATCCCTGTAAAAGCTGGTAGAAGGATTGGTAGATTTGTGACTAACTCCTCTGGACTGAGGAAGATGATGTTGCCTTTTCTGGTTCTGACTTGATGTCTTGTTGCTCTGCTTTTGTGGTGGGGTAGTATTGCTGTCATTTCACCCACAATTTCCTCTTTTGGGGTGGAGGAAGCTGACATGTGACCCCAGGAAGGAAAGGGAAGTAAAGAGAAAATTAAGAAAAGTAAAGCCTCACATCAGCAGTAACAATTGTTTTATTGTATGTCATTGTTCTTTCTTTATTAAAAATCTGGGAAACTGAAAGCTTCATAATAACTGTCTTGGCGTAATTGATGCTGTTGAATGCATACATGTTCTCCATTCACCTTTAAGAGATGTTATGAGACTTTGATTTGAAAGGGGCAGATCTTCATTTTTCTGGCCTTTTCCCGGTTCCTTTCTCATAGTTGTCCAGGTGGATTGAAACACCACATTTCACAAGGCTTCAAAGAAGTTATTTTGATGTTATACATGCTCTTAATGTAAGTTTGAAATCCTAATAGCATTTTACCTATAATATTATACTTTAATGGAGATTTAAAAAAATTAGAGAAACATACTGATTAGGAAATAAAAGTGAATTCAAAGTATTGTTACTGAATCACTAACTTTAGAAGTTATCTGATGTGTTGTCTTCATTTCTGAGATTGAAACTGTGATCTAAAGAGATTTTCAGTTCATGACATGTGTTGTATGTGTGTGTTGGGAGGTCTCCAAGACCACCCACAGGTTCATTGATTTGCTCGGGGGACTTAAAGGACTCAATACGTAGTTGTATTCTCTGCTATGATTTATTACAGTGAAAAGACACCGAGCAAAATCAGTAGAGGGAGAAGGTGTGTGGGACAAAGTCTGGGGAAAACCAATTACAAGCTTCTGAAGTCCTCTCTCAGTGGAGGCACCCAAGGTGTGCTTAATACCCTAGCGAGGAGTTGTGACAATGTGTGAAATGTTCCCAACCAGGGAAACTCATTAGAGACTTAGTGACTAGGGTTTGTATTAGCTGATCATATAGGCACCCTCTACCTAGCACATGCCAGAATTTCCCCACAGGAAAGCAGATATTTGGCACAATTATATTGTTTCTATAGTTTAGGTACAGTGAACAACTCATCAGTTAAGGAGGGTGGGAACCCTCCTGACATCCAAGTTTCTAGGCACCAGCCAAGGGCAATCCTTGGAAGCAGACCTTTTTAAGGATAGACATCTTCTCCCACTGACGTGTTAGAAAGAAAGAAAAGGTTAGACAGGCCTGCAGTGTCAACTCTTTTCTGCTCTGTGTGTATGTGTGCACTTGTGCATATGCATGCATGCAACATTTAGTGTGCTTTTCATTAAACATTGGCTGTTTTTACTTATTTATTATGGGATTCTTCATTGGTTACTACTACTGTTACTTTTAACTGTGGTCTTCTGCATTCCTGTGAGGTAGCTTGGCCTGCATTTCGATCCCCGTTTGACAGACAGGAAGACTAAGGCAAAGAGAGGCTTCAACATGTGTGTGTGTGTGTGTGTGTGTGTGTGTGTGTGTGTGTGTGTATAAAATTTCCCAAGGCTCCATTTAAGTTTTGACATTTCTAAATACTCTCACTTAATTAACAGAGCAGGTATCTGAACCTAATGTTATGTTCTTTTTGCAAACCCATAAAAAAAAAGGCGAGGATTTTTTTTTTTCTGTCTTAGCATTTTTTAGAGGGTACTGCTAAAATAGAACATAGGATTAAATGTTTAAGTTAATATCACTTTGGACCAATTCACAACCTTTTATGCTTAACTGTTTTAGTATTCAAGAAGTACTTTACTTTCTATGTAATTTTTGAGCTTTTGGCCATGGTGTCATTTACCGTAGCACAGTCCTGTTGGGGTAAAAAATGATCCTTAAAGCATTAAACATTGTTCATCTTAATCCAACTAAACTGATTAATATCAGTACTAATTTTGGTGAATATAAACTGGTACCATACCTCTACCCCTGCCCATCACCTTTTGCAGTCAAATAAGCCAGAGGAATACTAAGATTTCAATCGTTATGCTGAGTTCCTCCTTGGTCTTATATGAACTTTGACATTTTTTAATAAATATCCCAAAGTGAATTTAACTTTTCATGTAATATATCTAGCAAAGTAGTTGGAACATTATCTTTGTTTCTTTTCTGTCTTTTTTTTTTTTTTTTTGAGATGGAGTCTCGTTCTGTGGCCCAGGCTGGAATGCAGTGGTGCAATCTCTGCTCACTGCAAGCTCCGCCTCCCGGGTTCATGCCATTCTCCTGCCTCAGCCTCCCTAGTAGCTGGGACTACAGGCGCCTGCCACCACGCCTGGCTAATTTTTGTATTTTTAGTAGAGACGGGGTTTCACTGTGTTAGCCAGGATGGTCTTGATCTCCTGACCTTGTGATCTGCCTGCCTCAGCCTCTCAAAGTGCTGGGATTACAGGCGTGAGCCACCGCGCCTGGCCTGTTTCTTCTTAAGAGTTGAAGTCTTGTTCTGTTGCCCAGTCTGGAGTGCAGGGGCACAGTCATGGCTCACTACAGCCTCAAACTCCTGGGCTCAAGCAGTCCTTCTGCCACAGCCTCCTGAGTAGCTGGGACTATAGGTGTGCACCATCATGCCTTGCTAATTGTTGGTTTTTTTGTTGTTGTTGTTGTTTAATTTTTGTTTGTTTTTTGCAGAGATGAGGTCTCTGTGTGTTGTTCAGGCTGGTTTCAAACATCTGACCTCAAGAGATCCTCCCTCCTTAGCTTCTCAAATTGCTGGAATTACAGGCATGAGCCACCACACCTGGAGATTGTCTTTGTTTCATATAGATTGTACTTGCAAGTAAGTTGAACCAAACCACAATTTAAAGAATGCTGTCCCAACAATACCAGAGAGAATTTTATACTTAGTAACTTCTGCTGCGTGCCACTCTGCTGGCTGAAATAGTTTGCAAAGTGTTTTTACTCTTACTGCACTCATCTGATCCTTATAATAGCCTGTGATGATAGGTATTCTGATTTTACAGAAAAGGAAGTTGAGACTGACTTATTCAAGGCTTTGAACCTTCTAAGTTGGGGATCAGGCTTACTGTGTAAAAAATGAAGATGTTAAGCTCTTGGAGACATTTTGTGCTAAGTATCAGTGAAGTATTTTAGAGAAAGCAAATTCTCCAACAGTAAGTGAAAATTACCATTTCTAACAGACTATTGCTAAAATATTTTTGGTTTCTTGTGTTGGATAGTATGCTTATTTATAAGCCTGAATAAGATTATGCTCCTTATGTTGCTTCTCAAATAAAAATAAAGATTTATAATTTTTAAAAAGTAGATCTGAGAAGAATCTTATGCATTCTACCAGAAGAAAATGTGATGGAATTTGTTTTTGTATCTTGGCCTAAAGGAAAGTCTGTCCAAATATAATAAAAAATGCAAAAGCCATAAAAGTTTGATTAATATAACTACATAAAAATAACCACTATAAACAAAGTCAACACAAGAGACAAACCGGGAAAAGTATTGCTAGTCATGTAACATAAAGCTGATTTTTCTTAACAAATCAAGAAGAAAATGTTAGTGTAAGTAGGAGTAAGGAAATGCATATGCATATCATATCAAAAGAAATGCAGATTACTCTTAACCATATAGAAATACTCAATTTCACTCATAAAATATAAGCATATAAAATGCAAAATTTCATCTGTTAGATTAGCAAAGCTAAAAGGTTTCCGCACTCATGGTGTTGGAAAAGATGTGAGTAGATCGGCTTCTTGGGAGGCTTAAGGCAGGAGGATCTCTTGAAGCCAGGAGTTTGAGGCCATAGGTGACTATGATTGTGCCTGTGAATAGCCACTGCACTCCCTCCTGGGCAACACTGCGAGGCCTCATCTCTAAAAAAAGTGAAAAGGAGGTGTGAGGAAATGGCACTCCCATGCGTTGCTGGTGGGACTGTAAATTGATATAGGCTTCATGACAGAGGGACAATTTGGTGTTACCTCTCAAAAAGCACATATCCTTTGACCCAGGGATTCTGATTCTAGCAGTTTATCCTATGGATACACCTGCACTCATGTAAAATGATATACATGCAAGATATTCATTACAGCATTCTTTTAATAGTCTCTGGAGATTTAAACTCACCTTGTTATCTGTATTTAGAACTTTTTATTCTTAATATAATTTTATCTTCTCTCTTTTTTTCTTAATCAGTTTTACTAGAGACTGGTTTGTTGGTTATTTCAAGGTACCATGTAAAAAATTGAATTCTGTTGCAATCAACAGAAATCTGCTCTGGCAAATTGAATCAGAAAAGGAACTTATTGAAAAAGAATATTAGGTAGCCCAAAATTACCACCTTGGTAGCTAGAACACTAGGCTGGGAAAATGGCATCCAGGATCAAAGAGTAATACAAATTCTTTGAAATTTTTTGAAGCATCTTTATGACCTAATATATCATCAGTATTTTAAATTGTTTGCCTTAAGAGGTATATATTCTGTTCATTGGGGGTTTAATATATACATAAACATACACACACATGCACATACATATATATATACACACATGACCACATTAATTTAATTGTTCAATTTTTCTGTATATACCTTTTGGTCTGCCTGATCCATTTTGTTTTGTTTTGTTTTGTTTTTTGAAATGGAGTCTCACTGTGTCACCCAGGCTGGAGTACAGTGGCATGATCTCGACTCACTGCAACTTCCGCCTCCTGGGTTCAAGTGATTGTCCTGCCTCAGCCTCCCAAGTAGCTGGGATTACAGGTGCCCACCACCACACCCAGCTAATTTTTTTGTAAATTTAGTAGAGCTGGGGTTTCACCATGTTGACCAGGCTGGTTTTGAACTCCTGGCCTCAAGTGATCTGCCTGCCTTGGCCTCCCAGAGTGCTTGGATTACAGGTATGTGATTGGCCTGATCTATCTGTTTTTAATTGCAGTGTGTTAAAAAATTTCTTAAATTAATTTTTGATTAATTTTTCTATATAGTCATTAATTTTTACTGTGGTGTAGGTTCATACAGGTTTTATCATTGTTACATCTTCTTGATGGGTTGCTCTTGTTTTAAAAAAGATAGTAAGGAAGATTTTATTCCGGGAGGGCCACTACAATGGGGTTTGTAAAAGGGGAGAGAGTCAGCTCAGCTCTAGATGGGTTACCTTTTTAATCATTTTGTATTTCCTTCTTGATTCCTATTAAAGCTTTTCTCCCTGCTTCGCCATGCACTAGCTCTGTAATCTTGGGCTAAGTCATTTAATCCCTCAGTTTTCTTATTGTAAAATGGGCATAATACCTACCTTATCAAGTTTCTGTGATAAGTATCAAGTTTCTTATCACTGAGAAAAAAATGTGTATTTACATTAATATACATGTAGTAGGTTTTCAGTAAATGGATGTAAACTACTCACTTGCCTTAAGGCTTTCCATCCCTTTATTTTTATTTTTTTAAGCATCTAATTTTAACACTATTTGCCTATAATTCTGAATGTGCTTAAGGGACTAAAATAATCATCAGGACTTTTTTATTTTTGAGACAAGGTCTTGTTCTGTTGCCCAGGCTGGAGTGCGGTGGCATGATCTCAGCTCACTGCAGCCTCAACCTCCTGGCCTCAAGTCATCCTCCCACCTCGGCCTCCCAGTAGCTGGGACTACAGGCACATGCTACCACACCTGGATCCTTTTTTATTTTTTGTAGAGATAGGGTCTTACTATGTTGCCCAGGACTTCTTTTTCAAGTGGGTGAAGGTGATGGAATGTTTGCCTCCTGAAGCTAGGGTCTAATAATTCTGTAGTGGTTGGAAAAGGTTTATGTTACTGTTTTCTGTATTTGCTTTAGGTCCAATGTTTCTATCTAAATATCTTCTGCATTACTCAGTATACTAATTAAGAGTCTTTCTAAAATAGTTGATTCCTGTGTGAGGGAAATGCAGGGAAAAAAATAAGATAGTTGAGACAACTGAAAAAGGACAAAAGGCAACTTTCTGGGGAGACTACTTTTCTATAATGAATATTTATCAACCTCAATGGTATGCAGAGTTATTAAGTCTTTAAAATTAATATATATTTAGACCACCAAATATACATTGAAGGTATAAAGAAGTGTCATGTACATTTAAGGAGACAGAAGTGTATACTTTCCTCCACCTTTTTGGTAGTATTTAAGACTTATCATTTATTCTGTTCTTAGCTTTGATTTTTATCATTTATTTATTACATTATTTATGTAACCCACATATATTGTGCCTCTTATGGGTCTGACATCTTGGATTTAAAAATACATAGAAGGGGAAAAGACAGAAGAATTTCAGTTGAGAAAACAGCATAAACGGTTTTAAAATACCGTATGGCATGTATATGTTGTGACAAGATATACATGTGACAAGTCAAGGGTTGAGCTGCACAGTGCTTTAGAAAGATAAAGTTGTGGTCCATCTCTGAAGAATCTTGAATGATGTTGAAAAGTTTTGACTTATAGGCCAGTCAAAATCACTGAAGGCTTTGAGGATAAAAACAAATCAAGTTATATACTGAAAATATACACAAGATTAGATGCAGGTTTTTACAGGAAAATACTTTGGCAGTGTTGAGAAAGAAATGGAAAAATACAGTATTGTGAATAAAACTCCAGCTTATTTTAAATGCCACTCGGTAACACTGAACTCAAGAGCTTTAAATGTAGTTTTTCCTTGAGGTCTTTTAACATATTACCTTATTAGTTAGACCCTTCTAGACAACCATATATGTCCTATACTTCTTTTCCCCCATAGGACTTAGTACAGCAGCCGTAGCACGCACGCGCACACACACACACACACACACACAAACATATACATATACATACACACACTTGTTTGTTTGCTGTCTGTTTCCTTCCACAAGATTATGAGCTGCACGAGAGCAAGGACTTTATTGTGCAGTGCTGCTCCTCAGTTCTTAGAACGGTGCCTGATTTGTCACCTTTGATAAATATTTGTTAAGTGAAAGAATGCATATTCAAATTGAGATGACCACAGTTTCTAATGTGATTTATAGTATGGGGCAGCAGTAGGACAAGATATTGGTTCCTTCCTAGAAAGTCCTGTTAAAAAGTATTTTCTTTTCCCTTTCTTTCAGACTTTATATTCAGAGCACCAATCAAATTAAGCAAGCCTGGGGAACTTCGTGAGGAATATGAAAGCTTGAGAAAGGTATAGTATTATCATGTCATTAATTTTCTTAAAGTAGATTGAAATAATGACACTGAAGAATGCTTAGTGGGAGTCTTGATTTACCAGGTTTTAAAAAATTTATAATGCAGAGCCTTTCTGCACACTGCCTTATACCAGCCTAGTTAGATTTGGAGCTATAATGGAAGTAGAGTAAACCTTAACCCAAGATTACCTTTTTAGTTGTCTTTTCAAAGATGAAGATGTAGTTCACAGAGTCTGTCACATGCCAGCTGCAGTAACTGGCCACCAGAGAGGTATTCTTGGTACTTTTAATAGGTGCCCTTGCTAATAATTGCTTGTATTATTTTTATCGCGCAAGGTTCTTCTAATTACGTGTAGCTGGTGTTACCCGTTATTGCTCACTCTATTAAATACTCCAAAAGAACTGTCATGTAGGTCAGTAAGGGGATAGTGAAATAATTTCCTAGTTAGAAAACATTTGCCATTGGGAAAGCTTTTATCTGTGTCCATATCATCTTATTTATGATGTTTTCAAACTAATTGTCTGGGAATCACCTAGAGAATTAAGAAGTGAAAAAGGTTGGTAATAAGAAGTATGTTGCTAGATGTGTGTCATTCTTTCCCAGCCCTCTCCCTGCACCATCATTCCTCACTCAGCTTTATAGTTGATTAATCATTCTACATGTGAGCATCTAATATTTTGTAAATGTAAGTGATCCACTTAATCTGGATCAAGCATCATCACAAGATAGAGGTGAGACAATAATGCTATTGTCACAGGATGCTTGGGGTGTTGCCTTGCCAGCTGGAAACCTCTGTGGCTGGTGGTGCCTTTGCCCAAGTTTTACTTGGGCCTACTGGGCTCGTTCTGCCCGCACTTTCTGCCAGGCTGTGCTCAGCTCGCACTACCAGCCTGGATCCCATGCCTGCCAAAGGCGAGCCAGGTGCAGAGGGGAGGGGTGCGTAAGCAAGCGAGCATGGGTTCCAGCTGCTGTGCACAGCCAGGCATACTGGCTGCGACTGGGCAGGGAGCTCCAGGTGCTGGCATGGGCACTGGCTCCTGTGAGGCTGTGGCTGGACCAGGCCTACTGCAAGAGGCTTCCACTGCTGGCACTGAGGAACGTGGTGGTGCCTGGAAGCTTGGAGGTGCCAGGAACCGCAGAGCCCCAAGGAGGGTGTCATAGCCCTGGCTCGGGAGCACCTCGGTCTGGGCTCCCTGAAGGGCTGCAGCTCTTCTCTCTTTTCTCGTTGCCCGCAACATGGTGAGTGAGCGACGTGTTTCAGCCATTTGTGTGACAGCTCTTTCTGTCCCGGTCCCAAGCTCTTGTCCCGCGTCCAGAAAGAATGAGGTACGTGGACAACTGGAGGGTGAGTACGGTGAAGAGAAGCTTTACTGAGTGATAGTACAGCTCTCAAGAGACTGAGGTGGGTAGCTCCTTTCCACAGGCAGGTCATCCGGACATCTACTCAGCGCTCAGCTGAGAGGAGATCCATAGTGGGTAGCTCCCCTACACAGGCAGGTCATCACCATGTCTGCTGGAGTCTGGCTGAATCCAGGGCTTTTATGGGCTTCAGGGGGGAGGAAGTGCATACTGATTGGTCCATTGGCAGGCTTGGAAAAAGCACTGTAAGTTCTCACTCCAGTCTGCAGAACTGGCAGCCCAACCGCCGGCTTCAGGTCATCCCCAACTTGAAGGTGGATCCGCCCCTTTCTGCCCAAGAGCCTGTCTACCTCCTGCCACCATCAACCTGCCCTGTACAGTACCCACAGTGCCCAGGCTGTGCCACAGGGCACTTGCAGGCCTGTGCCAACCTGCTCTCAGCACTCCCACAGCCTTCCTCCTGTCCTTTGGGGTGCCCAAAGTCCAGACGGGGCCGAGGTGGCAGGGCACTGGCATGTCAGCACCACCCCGAGTCTGCTCCCACCCAGCCAGGTAGTGACAGTGCCTGGGCTCAGTCACAGCTTTCCTTTGAAATTGGCATGGGTGCTGGGAGTGGGGAGATGCCAGGCAGTGGGAGCAGGCACTTCCGAGCCTGTAGGGGTAGGGGATGGGGTTGGGATCCCCCAAGAGTACAGGGATGCCTGCAGCCATGGCTGGGTGGCTGCAGCTACACCTGGCATGGCAGAGATCCCGCCTCTTCAACTCGGAAGTGGGCATGGCTCCTACTTGTTCCTGGCTCCCACTGACTCCTTCCGGCTCCGTGGAGCGTACAGTCCCAGCTGTGCCTTTCCCACTGCAGCTGGCATCTTCACAGTGCCCACTCCAGGCAGGCTGCTGCTGCCATCACTATCGTGGTGTTTTTCACTGAATGAAAAATCAATGTTTAAAAAGGTCATATTAAAGAGAAAAGATAATAGGAAACTGTGGCTAGTTACTGTATGTTCTTTGATCTTTGCTTGTAAATGAGGGTGTCAAATGTTGACTTGGATCTTCATGCTTCATTTGTATTGGCATTGTGAGGTTTTTGTCTCTTTTAAAACTACTTACAAAGTTTTTTTTCTGTTGAAAAAGAAACTATTTTCAGGGACCACATAAAAAGAACAGGTTCTTAAATAAAATTTCAGAATGTGCACATACAATATTTACTTCTAATATATCTTTTTAAACATTTTGAAAATGTGGAAATTTTGAAGCTCTCAGTTTGAAGGTAATCTTAAAGAAAACAAGGAGTAGGAGGTAGAAAAAGGAGGTAAAGCAAAAGACATAGTAAGAGTAGGGTTTTTTTTTTTTTTTTTTGAGACGGAGTCTTGCTCTGTTGCCCAGGCTGGAGTACAGTGGCGTGATCTTGGCTCACCACAACCTCCGCCTCCTAGGTTCAAGCGATTCTCCTGCCTCAGCCTCCCAAGTAGCTGGGACTACAGGCATGTGCCACCATGCCCAGCTAAATTTTGTACTTGTGAGTAGAGATGGGGTTTCCTTATCTTGGCCAGGCTGGTCTCGAACTCCTGACATCGTGATTCGCCTGCCTCCGCCTCCCAAAGTGCTGGGATTACAGGTGTGAGCCACCACGCCTGGCAAGAGTAGGGGTTTTTATAAACTTTGGGAGAGAAGGAAACCTTGAGGAACTGTGATTTATGTTCCTGTTAGAGGAGAGGTATGGGACGGTGGTTTTAAAAGGGGCTGATGCCATAATGTTTTTGAGTGAAGCTAGGATAATCTCATCCTGTATAAACTGGATTGGATTTGAGAAACACTCATCTATATCATTTGGCTTAAATAAAAGTTAGTTACTGGTCCCTCTCACCCACCCCGAGTACCCAAGTTATCCTACATCGATTGTACAACCTGGAAAATGGAAGTCTAAGCCATAACATTAAAAGGCACTAGTATGGCATATCCATACAATGGCATACTATTCAGCAATAAAAAGGAGTGAACCACTGATACATGCTACCACATGGGTGAACCTCAAAAAGATGGTAAGTGAAAGAAGCAGATATAAGAGATTATATGTTGTTATTCCATTTATAGAAAATGGCCAGAATAGACAAATAGTAGTGACAGATAGGTTAGTGGTCCATTGGGATAGGGTGTGGGAACAGGGATTAACAGTAAATGGGAATGAAGGATTTTATTGAAGTGACATAATGATTTCTAAAACAGATCTCAGTAGATCTTCAGAAGTTTCTGCTGAGCAAAGGAAGATAAGTGGAAATTAATTCTACACAACTCATTATTACTAATTTGATGTGTGATATGCTACTAATATACTTTTCACTTAGTATACGCTATTACTTTAAGTGACAGTAAAAACCTTTATAAAGGCTGTAAAAAGTTAAGAATTTTTATTCCCCTAATTCTAGTTCTTTTAAAAGGTATTATTTTATTTAAAAATCCTAGATTCTATTACCTGTGGGAGATTTGGAAACAAACCAGGCTGGGGTAAGGGACTACTCTAGAACAGTACTGAACCAAGACCGAGGGGTCTACTGAGGACAGGGAGCTGTGTTCTTAACATCCTTTCTAGCCAGAGGCTTTTGAGTTAGTATGCTTACTGAGGTCACTATGAGTTTCTAAATTTTATTCTGTGAATAGCCACATATTTCTAAATATATTTAGATTTTTTTTCTTTCTGCATGTGTTGTAGTTAATTGTCGTTTTTTAATATAAGAAAAATAACGCAAAAATAATCAGAACAAAATGTGAAAGTCCCGTTTTACCTTTCTTCCCACTGTCCTTCCCAGAAGTACCTAGAATCAAGTTTAGTGTTTATCTTAGACCCCTTATATACTTACCTGTGCATGCAGACACATACATATACTTTAGTCTTCTGTATAAATGAGATCATGATATATATTCATTGGTTAATGAAATATTGTGCCACTAGTATATGCTGAGGCACTGGGGATATTACAAACTGCCCTAGCTACTAGGGAGGCTGGGAAGCATATGTTTTAGCTGGGAACATTAACTTCCTAAGTAAAATCAGGGTTCTTTTAGTAAGGAAGGAGAAAATGGATATTGGGTTGGCAACTAGCTGCCTCTGTCTCCTGGGACAACAATGGAAATAAGACTGGTTAGGACACTTTGAGAGTAAGCAGTATGTTGGGTTTAACTGGGGTTGTGATTTTGTCAGAAGTATGATGGAGAGATGCGGTAGATGGACGGGGAAGTGTATACAAGGAAGTTGTTACAGTTTTGGATGATGGATCTAGATTAAGGGGAAAATTGAGTACATAAAGGATGTGATAGGCAGTGAAAGAGTTGTAGGGTCAATGGATTGGAAACTTTGATGGTGAAAATTGTAAAAGTAGGATCGCTAGCATATATAAATAAAGCTGGAAAGCTAGGAAGTGGTGGTCCCAATATAAAAGGCTTAAATGTGAGCCTTGGTAGATAGTTTAGTTATGGATATCACAGTTTAGGGTATGACTATGGAGTAGATAGCTGAAATAAGATGGAGAAAAAGATGTATTTAAAGAGGAGGTGAAGGAACTGAGGGAGTATACCAATATTGAGACCTTCAGGAATGATCACTGGAGTAGTTGGAGAGAAGTTAAAATTTAAGTGCCAAGTTTTTCTGTGAATGAAGGAGAGTGACAGAGAGGGGTCATGAGTGTTACAGTCTAAGGCTAAATACTTCAAAGAAGCTAGGTTGTTCGTTTGTTTGTTTGAAGAGAGAGATTCTCTCTCTGTTACTTAGCCTGGAGCACAGTGGTGGGATCATAGCTCATTGCTGACTTGGATCCTGGGCTCTAAGTGATCCACTTGCATCAGCCTCCTGAGTACCTGGAAGTATAGGAGCACGCCACCATGCCTGGCTACTTGAAAAGTTTTTATATCTGTAGAGATGAGGATCTTGCTGTGTTGTCCAGGCTGGTCTTGAACTGCTGGGCTCAAGCAGTCCTCCTGCCTCTGCCTCCCAAAGTGTCAGGATAACAGGTGTGAGCCACCACACTTGGCCAGATGGAAGAATTTTTGAGAAATAATACAATATATTTGGTGACTTGCTTTTTTCCACTGAACAGCATTTTTTTTTTGCGGGGTGGTGGGGGGAGGGTGGTGTGTGTGTTTTTTCTGGATACTCTGGTTTCCTCCCACATCTCAAAGATGTGCACATTAGGTGAATTGGCATATCTATATTGTCCTAGTCTGAGTGAGTGGGTATGTGTGTGAGTGTGCCCTGTCATGGAATGGTGTCCAGTCAAGGGTTTGTTCTTATCTTATGCCCTGAGCTGCTGGGATAGGCTCTGGCCACCTGTAACCCTGAACTGGAATAAATAGGTTAGGAAACGAGTGAATAAATGAGTACAAATTTTTGTAAAATAACAATTTGTGAAGTATATGATAATCATACAAATGGAGAACAATGAACTATGTAGTACGAAAGTGCTCAGTGAGCCTATCATATCTGTCATTGTTTTTGCACTGCATAGTGGTAGGAGGTGCTCTTTAGAGTTTTTTTTTTTTTGCAAACATGTATTCTTTGATTTAACGCATCACTACTGCAACCTCTATCACTCACTGATTCACCAAAATTGGGCAAATAATTATCTTGCTTGTTTTTATTTTTCTTAAATGTATGTGTAGCTCTCATTCATCTCAGTGTTTCATATTAGAGGTAGTTGGGTCTTTATTTAGAAGTTTGGTGTTTTTTTGTGAATCGAAATATGCTGTAGGAACTTAACTCTTTTATACCAGTTAGCCTATGGTAAAATTGTTTTATTATATGTCATTTGCTTGAAGTTTCAGTTTCTGAGAACCTGTTGACAATGTTAAGAAATGTGTATCTAACAATGGACTTGGATCCAGAATATATAAAGAACTCTTGCTAATCTAACTAGTAAGGTTTAAAAAAAGGACAAAAGATTTGAACAGACATTCCACAAAATAAGATACACTTTCATGCAGTAGTAGTAGGAGTATAAAATATAACCACCATTGGAAACCTTTTGGCTGTTGTTCTATAAATTTAAACATACACTTAACTGTGTGATGCAGCAATTCCACTTGTAGCTATTTAGCCAACCAAAATAAAAACACCTGTCCACAAAATGACATGAATGTCCACAGTAGATTTATTCATAATAGCCCAGAACTAAATAGCAACCCAAATGTCCAACACTTGTGGATAAGCAAATTGTGGTTTATTCATACAATGTGTTATATCTTATCCATAGAAAGAAGTGTCTTATTAGTAAACTCAGTAACATGGATGAATCAGTCTCAGAAGTATCATGCTGAGTGAATGAAACTTAACACAAAGAAATACATCCTGTATATTTTTATAATAGGCAAAACTGATATAGTAATCAGATTAGTGGTAGCCTGGGGCTAAGTGGTTTGGGAGATTGATTGCCAGTAGGTTCAAAAGGACTTTCTGGAGAGGGCAGAAATGTTCCGTATCTTGATTAGGGAAATGATTACATGGATAGATACATTTGACAAAACTCATTGAACTATACATTCCATGTGTGTCATATGTAGGTTATATCTTAACATAAAAAATGAATTCTATGTAGACTGAAAGGTCAAATAATAAGCTCGTTAAAGATAACATGGGAGAATATTCTCATGATAGTGGGGTAAGCAACATTTATAAATGGGATAGAAAAAGCACCAACCATAAGGTAAAAGAGTGATAAATTGAACTGCATTAGAACCTGATACTTCTTGTCTTCAGAAGAGTATAGTTGACCCTTGAATAACAGATATTTGAACTACGTGAGTTTATCTATATGCACATTTTGTTTTTCAACCCTACGGATTGAAAATTAGTATTCATGGGATGCAAAACCTGCAGATACAGAGGGCCGACTATTTAGGCAGGTTTTGCAGGGCCTACTCTGAGACTTAAGTATGTATGGATTTTGGTATATGTGGGGGTCGTGGAACCAGTCCCCCACATATTCCGAGTGACAGCTGTACTAAGATAGAAAGTCAAGCTTCTGTGTGAGCGGGAAAAAAAGTATACATGTATATATATACACACACACACGTACATATATAAGATATATGTATATATGTATTCATATATTTTTCCTGACAACTGCTTCATATCCAAAAAATATAAAGAAGTCTTACAAATTACTAGAGGAAAAAAACATCTAAAAGAAAAAAGGGTAAAGATATCAATAGGCACTTCATAAAAGAGGATTTCCGCATAATAAACATGTAAAGCTATTGTAGCTGTTGTACATCTTTAGTCATTAGAGAAATACAAATTAAAATAATAATGCAGTGCCAGTATATACACATTGGAATGGCTAAAATTGACAAATAGTACTGAGTGTCAGCAAAGCTGGGAGCAACTGTCATTCTACACTGGGGAGGGAGGCATGTAATTTGTACAACCAGTTTGGAAAACTGTGGCTGCATACCTTATGACTCAGCAGTTTCTGTTCTAAGATACACTCCAGAGAACATTGTGTATACCTGCATACATATTCCATAATATTTTTAGTAGTCAATTTATAAATAGCCAAAAATAGAAACTACTTAAATATCCATCAACAATAGGATGGTTAAATTGTTTTATTGTCAAACAACAGAATACTATACAGCAAAACAAGAAATAATAAACTGCTTGTACCTGCATGGATGAATATCACAAATAGAATGTTGAGTGAAGGCAGAAAGATTCAGTAAGCATGTAAGACTTCACTTATATAAAATTTAGAAATAGGTAAAATGATTTCTTTGGTGTTAGAAACCAGGATCATGGTTTCTACCATAGTTCACTCAGTTTTGGGTGAGGGGTAAGCATAAGGGCTGTATTGGTAATAAACTGTTTCTTGATCTTGGTGGTGGTGAATGGATAATTTATCATTCCTTTATTTGTATACTTTTCTGTGTGTATATTATGCTTTGATTTTTAAAATTTTAGTTTTAGAAATTAATGAGGGAAAAGTAAAGATTCTTTTCAGGAGAAAAATTGCTTAGTAATCCTGATAGTGTGGCTGAGTATGAGATTAATGTACAGATGTCAATAATTTTTCTCTAGTAATTAGCATCTGAAAATGGAAGGAGTAAGAATGACCTCATTTACAGTAGTGGATGGCTTCATTCTATCTCCTTGTTTAGGGTCCTGCTGCTTTTTAGCTCTACGGCTTCTCTGTTGTCTCTATTGCAGTACCTACCATGGGGACTTACTCAGGTTGTACAAGCCAATCAATGTGGAGTATTTAACACTCCATGGGGCACACTTTGGTCAGCGGGATGTGGGAGCCAATAGATACATGCTTCCTTTTTTTTCACCTCAGACTGACAGTCTTGAGATACATTTCATATACCTGTAGCCAACTAATGGGCTAACTATTGCAGCACTTTATATTGGCTCTCTGTCTTTTTTGGTTATGCTGCTCTGTCCTTCTACACCCTGCAGAAGTATTAATGCATAAGCCTTCTCAGACTGCCCTGGTCCTCACAACAAAGAATTACAGAGCCCAGCATGTCAGTTGTGCTGAGGTTGACAAACCGATATCTGAAGCCAATGGTTTGCTTTAAAATCCAAGCTCTTCAGTATTTAATGTCTATGATTTGAGAAATAACCATTGAGTCTTAATTTTTGTCTCTATAAAATAGTAATGATAAATAAATAGAAACAGAGTCCTTAAGGATTAAATGAGGTAAGTTTGATAAACTTAATGCCTAGAACATAGAAGGGTTCAATAAACAACAGCAATTGATATTTTTTATTCACGTTTAAAATGCTACTTTCTGGCCGGGCACGGTGGCTCATGCCTGTAATCCCAGCACTTTGGGAGGCTGAGGCAGGTGTATCACGAGGTCAGGAGATTGAGACCATCCTGGCTAACACAGTGAAACCCCATCTCTACTAAAAATACAAAAAATTAGCTGGGCGTGGTGGTGGGCACCTGTAGTCCCAGCTACTTGGGAGGCTGAGGCAGGAGAATGGCGTGAATGCGGGAGGCAGAGCTTGCAGTGAGCCGAGATCGTGCCACTGTACTCCAGCCTGGGCGACACAGCGAGACTTCATCTCAAAAAAAAAAAAAAAAAAAAAAACTATTTTTTGACCCTCCCTTAGTCTTTTTCAGTATAAAAACTCGCTTCTAGAGACTAAGTTCTCAAATCCTTATAAATAACAACCAAAAGCAATGAAAACAAAGAAACAAAAACTTGTATAGCACTCCATATTGGAAAACACCAACATGATTCATTTGAATATTTAAATGGATACATGATTTTTTTCACTTTTGTAAATTTTTAGCTAATGGTTTGTTAGCAGTGGCTCAGCATTGCATTGAAAATGTTGTTTGCCAGCAACCCAAGTACGTTGTCAAAAACTTTGAGAGCAGCAGTAAAAATTATTAGGAAGCCGGGCATAGTGGTTGATGCCTGTAATAACAGCACTTTGGGAGGCAGGAGGATCATTTGAGCTCAGGAGTTTGAGACCAGCCTGGGCAACATAGTGAGACTCTATCTCTATTAAAAAATAAAATTAAGAAAAAAATAAATTATTTGGAGACAGAAGGGTACATTCTAAAACACTAGAAAAGCCAGAGAACATAGTATGTTAACACCATTAAGCACCAAACAAAATAACACTAAGATATATAAAACAAGACATGTCATATTTAGTTTTCTTAAAATAGCAATATTTATATATATATTGGAGGGGGCTATCCTGTGCATTTAGGATGTTTAGTAGCACACAGACTCCACTTCCCCAGTTGTGACAATCAAAATTGTCTCCAGACTTGCCAAATGTTCTGGCAAGTTGGGGAGGGAGGCAGAATAATTCTTGGTTGAGAACTGCTGAGATAGACCTTGATTTGCATTCCATCCCCATAGAAGGATAAATATCATTCCCCATGCCTATGGCAGTGTGAATTTAAACACGTTACCTAACACTTAAACCAATGTAGACATAGTGCTTGACTAAGCACCTGACACACAGAGTTCAGTAAATGATAATTCCAGTGATGCTAAAACCTGTTCTCTTTTGAACCATTATGCTCCTCTGTCCTCTAAAAGTAAACCACCCCTGTAGTCAAGTTGTTGAATAAGGTCTTCTCATCTAAGATCTTCAAAAGACCTTAAATCTTTTAAGTGGGCAGTTAGTGTAGACTATAGTTTTGTTTTCTCCCCAGCTATGGATTTGCTTTCCTTCCCTCTGTGTTCCTGTTTGGATTGGGCAGAGATGGTAGTACATTTTAAAATTTTAATCTCCTCCTGGCACAGCACTGTGTTTGGTGTTCTTTGCATATTCATAACCTCATGAATTTGACTAATATCTTAAAGATTATTTCAGGCTTACAAAAATCAGACCTACAGAAATCAGAAAGATAAGACTAAGGCTTTGTTGTTGTGGGGTTTTTTTCTGTTTTTGTTTGTTTGTTTTGTTTTGAACCCAGAGGCAGCAGTCTATCAAAAATATTTATTTGTTCTTTAGCTTAATTTTTTCATAAGAATAATTAAAAGTATTAGTAGCCTATAATTGCTTTGAGATACATAATTTTATTTAAATGTTATTAAAACTCTAGACAGGAAAAAGGAAAAAAAGTAGAAATGGAGTCTTGATGTACTATAGGTACATAGCAAGACTCTGTTAATAAATGCTATTATATTGTTATCTCATTTACTCCTGCAGGGTAAGTTGCACTATCCCTGTTTTGAAGACAAGCAAATGATGCTTCCTTTGCTCACGGTCACCAAAGTTTTCATTGCAAAGCCCATTCTGTTTTGATAATACTGTGCCACCTCCCCAAAATAAAGAGCATATCTGTCTGCCATAGATTTGTACAGCCAGGTGCAGTGGCTCATGCCTGTAATCCAGCACTTAGGGAGGCCTAGGCAGGTGGATTGCTTGAGCCCCGGAGTTCAAGACCAGCCTGGGCAACATAGTGAGATCCCATCTCTACTATTATAAAATTAAAACAAAATTTCTTTGTAGACTGTGTATCTTGACTTATCCTGTAACTGCAGGATAACAGCATTAAAATGTAGGACATTAGAACTGCATTAAGTCATTCTTTTGTTGCTAGGGAGGCCTCATCCAGCTTCTCTGGCTTTCTGTGGCCATCTCTGCTCTTCTCCTAGTCCAATGCAGTTACATCTGGCTTATGGGAATATGATTTCATATTGCTTAACAATGCAGAGCAGTTAAATCTTTAGCCCTGAAGAGTATGTTTGGCAAGAGCCAAGTAAAAGTAGATTTACTTAGAAATCAAGAGGGCTCTGTATCTGATAAGAAAAATAGTCTCAAAACTGCCATGTGATCTGTTTGTTCTAATAAACTACAGAGTAAAATATGTTTTTAAGTTTAAAGTTGCCTAAAACTCTACTGTATTTGCATTATTTGTATTTTTAGCTGAGAGAAGAAAAGTTACAAGAGGAAAAACCCTCTGAAGATCAAATCCACAAGCTGTTACCAGAGGATACAGAAACAGGGAAAAGGAAAATGGATGAACAGAAAAAAAGAGATGAACCATTAGTACTGAAAACAAATCTGGAACGTGTAAGTAAATCACCTTTTTAATGTATACCTGCCTCAGAAATCAGTGGTTAGCCCAAGTGACCTGGACCTGAAAGACCTGTGTTGGTAAACTGTGAGACCAGTAACAGTCATTGTGTGCAGTTTAAAAGTAGTGAAGAACTTACATCCAGGCCAGAGCTTGAGAAAATAATTTTTGAATGGGATATTGAGACTTGTGGGAAGATGAAGGAACAGTGGGAAAAGCAGGTGAGTGAAAGGAAAAACCTAGTATAGTTTACTACTTGTGATAAGATTTATATGTATGTTGTTATTTTGACTTATGTGTTATTTGACATTTAAGATTTGTACATTGTCTTCTGTCCTCAACTAGATTTTCTTAAAGCATGTATTTTACTTTCCTTTATTCGTTGTAATACCCTAAGCAGCACAGTGTAGATATAAGGTAGGTTTAGATACTTAGTCTATATTTAATTAGACTTCTAATTGGGCCAAATCCTGCCTGAGTTTGTTTCATTACTTATTTACCAAGTAAATTACTAGTAAAGGTTGCAAGTTGTGTATTTAACTTACATAAGGAAGCACTTTTGGAGGATCCACTAATTATACCCAAATGGATAATCACAATTGAGTTTTATTTCTTTAGTAAGTCATATTGGTTTGGACATATATTGCTTGTGTATGTACTTAGCACATCTTTAGACTCCTATCTTTTAAAATATTTTGTGATTCAGGCTTGTTAATATTTCAGGTTATCTTTCTGGGCAGCTAGAATCGATAAAGCTTTACCATCTATAATGACAGGCAAGATAGCCGAGTGGGGGCAAAAAAAAAAAATCTCTGGATCAGCAGTCTACCTCTTACACAGGTCCCAGCATTGTAACTGTTTGTACAACTTTGGCCAAGTTACTTAATTTCTTTGTGCTTCTGGGTTTATTTATTTTTATTTTTCTGGAGCAGGGTCTTGCTTTGTTGCCCAGGCTGGAGTGCAGGGGTGTGATCATGGTTCACTGCAGCCTCAACTTCCCAGGCTCAAGCAATCCTCCTCCCTCAGCCTTCCAAGTATCTGGGACTACAGGCTTGTGCCACTATTCCCAGCTAATTGTTGTATTTTTTGTAGAGCTAGGGTTTTACCATTTTGCCCACACTGGTCTTGAACTCCTGGGCTCAAGTGATATGTCCGCCTTGGCCTCCCAAAGTGCTGGGATTACAGACGTAAGTCACTGCCCGGCCTTGGTTTTATTTTTGCAAAGGTGTTTTTCCTGAACTTAAAAAAGAAAATTCTTTAAGCTTTCTTGGTACAGTAGTGTTTGCTGAGTGCCACATACATCTGCAGCTTCTGATTCTAGTTATAATAATAATAATTATTTAATTATTAAAAACAGCCACTTACATTTTACAGGGTTTGAACCTTCCAAAAGATTCAGTTTACAGGCATGAAGTGTTTGTGTACTCTTAATGCTCTGAACATTAGAAACCACAGAGGGCAAAAAAGACTGCTACTAGAGAGGCTACGGTTTAGCTAGACAAGAATAAGCTCTATGATGGTCTTGTGTATGTAGTATGTTGTATGACTAGTAGCCCCAGCTGTGGTTTGTAGTCTCTGAAGACCGCGGCTCTACCTCTTCACCCTGACAGTTCTACTACCCATTAGGGTCCTCAGGCAGAACAACCCAGAAGGATAAACTAGCCTTGATAGAGAGAGCTGACCCTTCACAGTGGTCCTTTGATAGAAATAACCTGTTGTTCCTAGGTCATGCCAAGACTAGGAAATTACTCTAATTATGTTTTCATTTGCCACTACCATTTTTGAAATAGAAATCAAATGCATCCACCTAATTTAATCTTAAAAGGAGTCAGAAAGTACAAATTCTGATTTGTTCTTGATTAACAGCCAGTTTTACAAATGCGTTGAATAAAATCTGACCTACAAATGTGTCAAGTTTTAGATTTTTGTGATTTTTGCCTGTTTTTCTGTTTTCTTTTATAGTTTTTTATTTATTTATTTAGAGATAGGGATTTGTTCTGTTGACAAAGCTGGAGTGCAGTTGCACAGTCATGGCTCACTACAGTTTCGACCTCCCAAGGTCAAGCAGTCCTCTCGCCTCAGCCTTCCAAGTAGGTGGGACCACAGGTGTGTAGCACTATGGCCGGCCAATTTTTATTTTACTTTTTTTATTTTGTAGCGATGAGGGTGTCCCTATGTTGCCCAGGCTAGTCTCAAACTCCTGAGCTCAAGGGATCCTCTCACCTTAGCTTTCCAAAGTGTGGAATTACAGGCATGATCATGCCAGTGTGCCTGGGCTGCTTTTGTATTTTCGAGGACTTTTAAATGGCTCTAATTTAAGAGTTTTCGGTGTTGAGCAAATAATTCCATTTAGTTTGGCCAAGATTACATTCAAATTGAGACCCAAAAGAATCTTAAGAAAGCTGACCAAAGGATTATTTTTTACATAGAAACTATTGTGATTAGAGCGAGACTGATCATTTCTCTCTCCTGTCCCCAAAATTTTAATGACTCCTCTTCTAAAATTAAATGAGGACTCTTCACCCCAACATTCAGGCCCTCAGTGTGATTCTAGCTTATGCTTTCATCCTTGCTTATACCCCAAAACTCTAAGGAGTATATATTTGCTTTCCCCCAAATACATACACTGTGCTTTCCCTTTTCAAGGTCTTTGCTCTTGTATTTTCATCTCATTGAAATGCCATCTAGCTTACCTGTTGGAAGGCTATTTATCTCTCCATGTCCAGTTCAAAAGCTGTCACATTCATGAAGCCTATAGGAATTCCTCTTCTGTTTCTCGGACTCCCATCAACCACTCCCCCAAGCATAAGAGTTCTCTCATTTTCCTTTACATCATGGTTTTGTGTGTGTTTGTGTTTCTCTACTAGATTGTAAGTTTGTTGAGTATAGGAAATGTCTTATCCATTTAAATCTCCTGCAGTACCCTGCACATTGGAAGTGTTTGATACATGTTTATGAAATTAAATATGAATGGAAGGAGGAAGACGCTTACTCTAGTAGCAGATTATCACGTGTTATTTTTTTTTAGAATGGAAATAAAGTGAGCACAGTGTTTAATTTATTACAATTAGTTATGGTACATTTAATTCAATAATCAAATTATTAGAAAACAATTTGATACAGCAGTTATGGTTATACTAAAGACTAGAAAGCAAAAAGGGAAAAATTACTTGTCATCCCCCAACCTAGAAATGATCCCTATAAACATTTTAGTACATATCCTTATAGATATGTACCATATGAACATATAGAACATATAGATATGTTCATTTCTAAGAACATATAAATACACACCATGTATTGTTTTTCTTTTCAGAAAATGTAACCTAGTATACACACTGGTTTTTTGTTTGTTTTTTTGAGATAGAGTCTTACTCTGTTGCCAGGCTGGAGTGCAGCAGTGTGATCTTGGCTTACTGCAACCTCTGCCTCCCGGGTTCAGTTGATTCTCCTGCCTCACCTGCCTGAGTAGCTGGGACTACAGGCACGTGCCACCACGCCCAGTTAATCTTTTGTATTTTTAGTAGAGATGGCATTTCTCCATGTTAGCCAGGATGGTCTCGATCTCTTGACCTCATGATCTGCCCACCTTAGCCTCCCAAAGTGCTGGGATCACAGGCATGAACCACTGCGCCCGGCCTAGATACTGTTTTATAACCTGTTTTAATTCATCTTAAAGTGTGGGTGTTGTCCAGACGCAGTGGCTCACACCTGTAATCCCAGCACTTTGGGAGGCTGAGGTGGATGGATCACCTGAGGTCAGCAGTTCAAGACCAGCCTGACCAACATGGCAAAAACCCATCTCTAATAAAAAATACAAAAGTTAGCTGGCCGTGGTGGCGTGTGTCTGTAGTCCCAGTTATTTGGGAGGCTGAGGCAGGGGAATTGCTTGAAGCTGGGAGGCGGAGCAGTGATCTCAGCATTGAGCTGGGATCACGCTACTGTGCTCCAGCCTGAGTGATAGAGCGAGACTCTGTCTCAAAAACAAAGTGTAGGTGTTCTTTCCTTCCTTTTTTTTTTTTTTCTTTTGAAACAGGGTCTCACTGTGTCACCCAGGCTGGAGTGTAGTGGCGTGATCATAGTTCACTGCAGCCTCAAGCCCCTGGGCTCAAGCAATCCTTTTACTTCAGCCTCTGAAGTAGCTGGGACCACAGGAGCCTATTACATGCCTGGCTAGTTTTTTAAAAGTTTTTGTTTTTGTAGAGACAGGGTTTCACTGTGTTGCCCAAGCTGGTCTCAAACTCCGGGGCTCAAATGATCCACCCATCTCAGCCTTACAAAGTGCTGGGATCATAGGTGTGAACCACCATGCCCGGCCTATTTTTTGTGTGTAAATAAATAATCCACATCATTATCCAGTGGTCTTCTAATATTCTTGACTGTAGAATTTATTTAAGTAATCTTTTGTTGATATTTTGCTATCTTAAACACCACTGTGATGGAATCCACTTGTCTCATTTTTTTCTTATTAGTTTCTTAGAATAAATTACTAGAAGTAGAATGACCAGGTCAAAAGGAGTGCTCTTTTTAACATTTTTAGTGTTTATTACACGGTTGCCCTCCAGAAGGTTTATATTTATTATAGGTTTATTATGCTCCCACCAGTAGTGCGTGAGGAGTACTAAACTAATTTCCTTACATCTTGCCAACTTTGAGTATTATCTTTCTTTTAGTTTTTTGAGGTACAACATTGTTTTAGATGTCACTGCAAGGATTTAATTTATGCATGCTTTGTACCATTTTAGGAATCCATAGTGCCTTGGGGCTTATTTTCATCAAAGATGAAAGATGAGGGGTAAATATTGGGAATAGAAATGTAGAGGGGTGGGAGAGCTTTTGTCTAAATAAATAGTTATTTATTTGTAATGTAATTTATTTTGCAATAACTGAAAGGAACTTGGCGCCAGGCATGGTGGCTCACACCTGTAATCCCAGCACTTTGGGAGGCCAAGGCAGGCAGATCACTTGAGATCAGGAGTTCAAGACCAGCCTGGCCAACATGGTGAAACCCTGTCTCTACCAAAACTACAAAAATTAGCCGGGTGTGGTGGTGGGCACCTGTAATCCCAGCTACTCAGGAGGCTAAGACAGGAGAATCACTTGAACCAGGGAGGCGGAGGTTGCAGTGTGCCAGGATCGTGCCACTGTACTCCAGCCTGGGCAACAGAGTGAGACTCCGTCTCAAAAAAAAAAAAAAAGGAACTTGGCATATATCTGTTATAAAACTGAAATTTTTCTTAAAAGATTAATAGTTTGGAAGTTCATACAAATAAGATCTATCTTTTTGAACACTTATTACTTGTTAGCTAATGTACTCTAGGTATTTTTAATGGCCTGTCACTATAGTAGACAGAGAAGTCTTTATTTTACAGATGAGGAAACTGAGGCTCAGGAAGATAAAGCAACAACTAACCCATAGTGACAGTGATAGCTGACAGAGCTAGGATTTGAACACTTTTTACTTGGTACTGATTTAATTATGAAGAGAGGCTTATATAGACAGAAATTGCCATTATTCCCTATTGAGTCTATTCGTATCAAAGCTTTTCTTTTTTATAGAGTGAGAAGAGAATATTATATAAAATTTGATAATGGGTTAGTGCTATTAAAGTTTCTTCACTGAATATTTTGTACAACAGGGTTCTTTGAGGAACGATACCCTACAAAATTGAAAAGCCTCTCTGTAAATTGTAATTCTTCAAATCAGTCTATTGTGTCGCTGTGCCTGTCAGCCTAGAGGAAAACAAAGCATTTCAGGAATGCAGGGTACTTGGAGCCATATGATGCCTTGCGTGCCTACATCTACAACTCTTACTTTGATAATACTTGATCATTAGATAATTGGTTAATCATCAACTGATTAAAAGGTTCTTCTTTACCTACTATATAACAGTATTGGAAATTTTTTAAAAAGATGGTCACTTGCTCTCACAGGGCTCATTGCATAAAGCAAAACAGACCCCTAAATAAGAAGCTACAGTTCAGTGTGATTAGTTGCTATCCATTAAAAGAAAAAGACTTTCATGTTTAATAATGAGGCAAAACTTCATTACATTATGTGTAAAAGACATACCTCTAAGATGTTTCTAATGTAATTGGAAAGACTCTAAAAAGGGACTCCAAAGTAAAACTATGATAAATGAATGGATATAAACAAGATGGAAAAACTAACTCTATGATAATTTGGAAGCCTTTGCAGAAAAAGTGATATTTTAGATGACTCTGAAAGGCCAATGAGTATTTTATAGGCAGAGAGCGCAGATGGAATTTTAGGCAAAGGGTGTAGCATATCCAAAGGGTAGATAGAGGTTTTGAAAGACTGTGGTACATGTGGAGAGTAAAAATAATTTGGTTGTGCTAGAGCTCAGGGAGTTCCATGTGTGGGAACTGGTGGGGGAAAAGCTGTGAAAGAAGGTTAGGTCTAGTTTGTGAAGGTTGTGGTATTAGGCTGAGGCATTTAGACTTTCTCCTGAAGTCACCAGCAGTTAAGCAGGGGAGTGATTGCTGGAAAGATAATTCTTGGTGGTGTGGAGGGTATTAGAGAGAAGAAAGCCTGAAGAGAATGAGACCAGTAAGTAGATTGTTGCAATGGTCCAGGCAAAAGATGATGAGAATCTAAGGTAAGGCAATGACCATGAATATAAATGGGAAGAGTTGGATCTGAGAGACATTCTAGAAGTAGAATAGATTAGAGTGGCAATAGCTTGGAGACTAATGCTCTTAATTTAAGAACCACTTTTATCCATGTATTAACCCTGTAATTCCAGGAAAATTAACTACTCTGAGCCTCAGTTTGCTATCTGTAAAAGACAGATAATCACCCTGCTTTTAATGGGAGTGACATAAACAGTAAATGAAATAAAATATTTAGAAGTGTTGGAGTACCTAAAGCTGCTGTCCAAATGTTACTATGAATTAGAAGTAAGGGACAGAAATAGATGGCATTTAGTTTTCTAGATGGGTTGGTTATGGGGCTTACAGAAGAGAAATATGTGAGTTTGATTTTGGATATATTGAATTTGAACCACATTTGAGATTGGTATCTCCAGGAAGCAGTTGGAAACACAGGTTGGAGCTCACAGAGAAATGACATAGAGAAAGAGATTTGAACCTATAGCTAGACTAGATGCCTTGGGAACTCCAAATGGACAGTGTTGTCTCCCTTGTCTCCCTGCCAGTGTCCTGCACGTCTCTCAGATTCAGAGAATGAAGAACCTTCTCAAGGCCAGATGACACAGACACATCGCTCAGCATTTGTTTCCAAGAACAACTCCTACTCCTTAGCTTTCCTGGCAGGGTAAGAGACTGATGCTGAATTCAGTCAGCATTCTTTGGTTTTGGGGTATGAGATAAAAGGGACTGGGGGAGCAAAGGTATTTGTTGTGGCTACTTTGGGGAGGAGGTGGAAGGGGAGAAAAGAGGTGGGAATTGGTTTTCAAATATGGACTAGGGAAAAAGGGCTGACCTGAACTTTTCAGGAAAAGTAACATTTACCCCTTTTCTGACATCCTCAGGATAGGATTGTGCTAATTGCTGTGCTGCAAAGTATGACCCTTTTATCTTGGGAGGAAACAACAAAGTCTTCTTCAGTCTGACAATATGCATGGACTCTCCCTCTGGACTTAGTAGGAAGTGAGGGCAGAACTGATTTTCATTTCAGTGCCTAAACCTAAAATATATCTTTATAGGTTATAAGAGGGCAAACTGAAAAGTTTTTAAGACCTTTGTCAAGGAATCTCTTGATCCTTTAGACTTTGTAGGCCCTGGGAAGGAAAGGAGGAAGGAATTGGATAGATGATGGGTGCTAGAAGGATAATGAAGGGCTAGGTGGAGGAAAAGAAAGATGGATAGAAGGGAGGAAGGAAGGGAAGCGAAAAAGAAATGGAGGAAAGAAGGAAGGACTCATGCATACATTCATTCAACAGACATTTTGTGAACAGCTGCTACATGCTGGGCTCTGTTTTAATACACAGATGTAAAGATACAATCTTTTTTTTTTTTTTTTTTTTTTTTGAGACAGTGTCTCACTCTGTTGTCGAGGCCGGAGTATAATTGGGTAATCATGGTTCACTGTAGCCTCAATCTCCTGAGCTCAAACGATCCTCCCATCTCAGCCTTCCAAATAGCTGAGACCATAGGTGTGTGCCACCATGTCTGGCTAATTAAAAAAATTTTTTTTTTGTAGAGACGAGGTCTCCTTGTGTTACCCAGGCTGGTCTTGAACTCCTGGGCTCAAGCAGTCCTCATGCTTCAGCCTTCCAAAGCGCTGGGATTATAGGTGTGAGCCACTGTGTCTAGCCAAAGACATAATCTTCACCTCAGTTCATTTTCTGTTTTGTTTAAAGCTGGTATTGCTTACCCTTATCTTTAGGGTTCAACTCTTTCTTTCCACCAGTATTATTTAGTAGATCTCTCTTTTGCTGCTCCTGTGAATACACACCCAGACCGTTTCTTTTTTTGGGTTTTTTGTTTGTTTGTTTGTTTTTGTTTTGAGACAGGAGCTCTCTCTGTTGCCTAAACTGGGGTGCAGTGGTGTGATCACAGCTCACTGCAGCCTCGCCCTCCTGGGTTCAGGCAATCTTCTCATCTGAGCCTCCTGAGTAGCTGGGACTGCAGGCGTGTACTGTCATGCCCAGCTAATTTTTTTTTCCCTATATTTTGTGCAGAGATGGGATTTTGCCATGTTCCCCAGGCTGGTCTGGAACTCCTGGGCTCAAGAGATTTGCCCGTCTCAGCCTCCCAAAGTGCTGAGATTATAGGCGTGAGCCTAGATAGACACCTAGAGAGACCCTTTCTGTCATAAGACTTTTACTGCTAGTTATTCATAAATATGACAGAAGCTACAAAAGTTTAAAAATATTATAAAATGCTTACTATTATGATCCTTTATGTAGTTTTAATTTTTGAATCTTTTTTGTATATGTTATTTGTGAGTAGTCTGATTTTCCTCTGTTATTTCCGAGAATAAAATTCACTGAATCTCCCTTTCGCTTAAATGCCTCCCCTTCACTAGGTGATGGCAGCTCTTTTCCCAGTAAAGTACCTCCCATAATATTTGTTGACTCATTTGACATTTGTTGAATGGCCATTGTAGCATAGCCACTTAGGCTTGCTTGATGTAAACAGGACCCAGTAAGTAAGCCAGTGTCCTTTCTATTTATGACGAAGATGGGACTCTTGCATTGTATGAACTTGAACTATAGATGCCTTCTAAAGTTAAAAAAAAGTCAAGATTGCTTGACTAAGAATTTTCAGCTCCTGGTTGTGTGTGTGTATTTTCCCCCAATTCATAGGACACATATTTTAATGATTATAAGAGGGATCTACTGCAAAGAGAAAAAGATCAAATTTTTCATTCCCATCAAGTGACAATAAATACTCCTTGAAGCCAATAATTATTGTTTTATGAAATCTGTGATTAATTAATATCTCATAATTTAAAACAAATTAGAAAAAAATGTATATTAAAATCCAAATATTATACCAAGGGACAGTTGCCCCAGTTAGTTGGAGTAGGTATTGAATGGATAAATTGCTTATCACTAATTCCAGTCTCTTATACCTTTGTAATTCATTCTTTTAAAGGGGGTAGCAGGTTAATATTTCATCGCTTAGAGATGCCTACCACAGAACTTTAAAAATTCTTTTCTAATGGACAAAATTGCAAAGCCTATATGGAGGAGTGTGCTTTTGATTATAAGTGGTTCTGGAACATCTCTTATATATCTTCTTTTCCTCTTCCAGCCCATCCTTGTCCTTACCCTGTTCCATTGAGCCACAATGGAACTAATTTATTGGAAAATATTCACTTAAGATTTTGCTATTAAGAAATGCTTATAATCAGTATTACACATTTCTGGGTTTCAGGGCTCACTTTCTGCCTAACAACTGAGGTTTAATTATTAGTATAGTTATCAAGACCATCGAATTTAGTTTATTAAGGTTTCTTTTTAGGAAATAGTTTGCTGATGTCATGGAAACCTTAGTTTGCAAAATCAGTTATAGTAATACTGTGAATTGCATCTTTTACTTAGAACATGCCGTTTCCTTAGATAAGAAAACAGTAAGTTTTAGTTCCAAATTATATTTAGGAAAACAATACGGAGTTATTAGTGCTGACAATGAGAATGTAGCATATGGACATATTCAAAAAGAATTAGCGTAGTGATGGTTGTACAACAGTGTAACTGTACACTTAAAAATGGTTAAAATTATAAATTTATCTTTTACCACAGTTAAAAATTTAACATCATTTATAGTTTTTGGATATTTCAAATGCATTTTTTTTCTGTTAAAGCAACAACAATAGGTTTTTTTTTCCTGCAAATTCTTCTCCTAAAGAGAAGACTGTGTAAAAACTTTTAAAGGTTTTATACCTGTATTTGAATCAAATGAATCTGCCATTTGTTTTTCCTGTTTACTTTATAAACTTTTCTTTCTTAAGCACAAAAGCATGGAGGTAAGGGTGAATAGGCATGACTGATGAGGTGATTATTTTGGAAGGAATGCATCAATAGATTCTGTAGGTCTTGCCAGTTGGTCAGTTTGCTTTCATTTGAAAAAAATCATAGTAAAGAGGGTTTTGCAGCCATATTAATGAAGTTCTACATCCCTTTGAAAATGAAATTTTTTCCACATAGGCAGATAGAATAATAGTTTATCCAAGTTTATTGTTAGGTTAATCACAAAATATATGTTAATTGAAAAAATTAGTTTGAACCATAAGAAGGATATATCATTGTAAAGTTAAATATTTAAGTATCTGAAAACTGGTTTAATTATTTTTAAAAACTTATTTCCCTTCATTTCTCATTTCCTCTTCCCCAAGAGAAACGAGCTAAACACATGGTTGCAATTCATCTTATAGTGCAGCATGAAAAAGATTTCTTTTTTTGAGCTAGTGTCTTCTTTTCCTTTAAGAGAACTCCATGTCTAGTTGCATTTTCCTCTTTGCTTTGGCTGTCAGGCAAGTTAGGTTTAGGACAGGATTTTCAATTCAGTCACCATGGCTTTCTGACATGACCTGTTAATTTTTTAAAAAAAATAATTTTTGCTGTACCCTTCTTACATTACTTAATGTGGTCTTTATTTGTCTTAAGGCTTAGTCTATGTATTTTTACTGTAAATCACTTCAGATTCTTCTTGTAACTAGAGTATAACCATACAAAGAAACATAATCAAACCAGTCTTCTTCCCAGTTTTTTTTCTTTTTAAGTGATATAGTAATACAGGTAATGCCATTTCGTACAAAAATGTAATCTTAAGTAAATGGTTCCTAGCAAGATTTCTGGCACATACTAAGTCTTCAGTGAATATTGCTGCTGCTGCTGCTGCAATTTTTATCTTCTTTTGGAACATGGACTCTTATAGCTGAAAAGGACCTTAAATATCATCTTATTCAGTCCATTTGTTTTCTAAATGGAAGATTAAGCCCAGAGAGAGAACATGGCTTGCCAAATCTTAGACTGCTAAAACAGGAGGAAACTGAGTTAGAACTGACGCTTCTTGGCTCTGAGTTTACTGCTCTTTCTGCTGTACTCCATACCTTGATCCTCATGCTGCCTCTGTTCACCTTCTTCTCTAGACTTTAAACTCATCAAAGGCAGGCATAGCATCTTGTTCATCATTATAATACGTAGTACAGTGCCTGGCACATAGTAAGGGCTCAGTAAATATTTGTGGAATGTTTGAATAAGACAGGCCTTGTGTCTGTTGGTAGGTTAAACTGGGGCTTTGTCAGAACTGATTGTCAAACTTGCAGCAGAGGGCCTCTAGGAGGGTTCTAGGAGCTTAGATTGGCTAATGGCTGTTTTTTAGATTAGAGTCCCTAGGATTAATATGGGATTTGGGGGAAGTCTAGTGACCACATTGATAACATTTTTATGTGCTATGAAGTTGCTTTTTAGTCTTCGAATGCTTTAGCAATAGCTTATATTGATACCTTTTATAGATGCTATAAAAGAAAGATCGGTGTTCTATTTAGTAGAAATTAACCATAGCTGTATCATTTTGTTTTCTAAACTCCAGATACTTTTAAGCCTGAATCTCTGGTGGCTCAGAGTGTGGCACATCAAGGGACTTAAAGTGGCTGTGCTTTCTATGCAGTGTATGTATAAGGAGAGATATAGACAGAGACTTACTGACAGACTCAGAGATACTAAACACATGTCCAGCCAGTGTTAGAGTGAATTGAAATCTGAAGACCCTCTGGGAAATAGGTACCTTTCCTTAAAATTCACAAATGAAATACAGAAACATTCAGGTAACAGAAATGCATAAGTGATGTGATATTGGAATACTAGCTTCAGGATTGAGGAAAATAAGCAGATTCAAGAGAACTAAGGGGTGGAGTTTTAGGGAAGAAGTAGCAGTGTGACCTTGAGTAAAATCAGTTGGCTCTCCTTCAGTCTCATCTATGTAAAATGCAGAGTGTTATGCCTTACCTACAAGCTAGGGCAGGGGGATTTACTCTGTGATTTCTTAAGATTCTTCCTCTAAAATGGAAATGTCTAGAGGTGGCTTAAACCAGAGTTTTGAGTTATGGAGGAAATGAGGCCAGGGCATGAAAAGAAAGGGGGAGGGGGCCATTTGGAAGTTGTAACAATAAAGATCAAACTTAAATTGAGTGTGGGAAGTAGTCAAATAGTCAATAGTGGCTTGAGGGAGAGGAGATTATGAGAAGATGAAGTTGAAATGGCAAGGCTTGGTGGCCTGGGGTGTGTGTGTGTGTGTGTGTTGGAGGAGAGAGAAAGGAATTGGAACAAGTCAAGTGTTTACCAACCTGCTTATTAAGAGGACAAATCTTATTAAAAGTAATGGAATATGGCCGGAAAAGGAAGATAGCTTAAGGTGAAGCAACATGGAGCTTAAGGAGAATGACAGGTTTTAGAGACGTCAGTAATATCTCTGCCGTTTTAGAACAGAAATATTCTCATAGTCTTCAGAAAGGCCTGGAAGTTTGGTGAGGGGTAGTGTCAGGAGCTAGCCCTTTCTCAGTGCTTCCTTGGGCTCTCTGCTATGTTGCGTTCCTAGCATACCTCATGTGATTTAATTCTCACATTCATCCTGCAAAATGTGTAATATCACTGTTTTACAGTGAAGGAAGCTGCAATTCAAAGAGGTTAAGTGACTCACCCAAGAACCTCTCAACTCAGTAGAGTACAGAGATGGAATTGGAACCCAGTTCTCTTTTTACTCCAAATCTATGTTCTTTCTGTCAGACCATTATCAGAGCTCTATGACAAAAGGCCCTGCACTTAAATATGTGTTTTGAAATTATCTACCTTTGCAACAGACGGCTGCTCTCCTTCCATTTTTAAAAAAATAATTTATACCCTCCATTGTTCCAAAAAGATACATGGTTGCTACAGAGGAAAGTGAGAATCTGTCCGGTTATTTCTCATTTAAGAGAACTCAAATCCTTCTGCATTATGTTAGGCCTTTTGGAATACAGCTATGGAAACAAGTGTTCCTATCCATCAGTAAAAGAATACAAGCGTGAGTCCAGAATAGGCAAATACGTAGAGACATAAAATACATGAGTAGTAGGGCTGGAGGAAGTGGGGTTTGAGGGTGATAGCTAAAAGGTATGGGGAACTTTTTGAGGTGACAGAAATGTTCTAAAATTAATTGTGGTGATGGTTAAATAACTGAATATACTAAAAACCATTACAATGTACACCTAAAAAAATAAAAAGAATACTAGTATAGACAAGGCAGATAACCCAGAGTGTAACAAAATATTACCTACTTCTGGGTAGATAGCAGCTGCACCAAGGTCTAAAGAAGCTTCTGGGTTTCACTTCAGGGTGTGTGTGAGTGAGTGAGTGGGTGGGTGAGAGAGAGATGTGTGTGTGTGTGACAGGATGGAGAGGGTGGGAAGGGTCTTTTAGGCCAGAGACTGGCAAGAGGGTTCTCTCCAACTTTAATTTATTGGTGCGACTCAGCTCTGTCAGACCTGAAGGTATCCTTAAGAAACAAGTATGGTGTAGGTATGTAAGAGACAGACAGAGTAATGAGCAAGCAATTGAGAGCATAAGCTATCTAACGTTTTATATCTTATATGGCCATTTGAAACCCTTTAAACAGGGTTTTTTAAGTACTTAAATCTTCTAGTTTTCCAGCTGTATATTTATACTGGCTACCCCTGCTTTTCTTTGTTTGTAAATCAAACTCGTTGTGGGTGCAGTTATTTTTAGCCTAACTAGATATCCCAGAAACCATCTGGTCTCTTGGCAGTGGAAATTTTAAGCAAGTTGCTTTTCAGACAGTGCTGCTTTCTCTAGTTTATCCCTTCTTTATGTGTTCAGATAGACAGAGCTTCCCTAGATGTTTTGAGTCTGTTCTGTGGCAGAGTAGAGTAAGTTAGATCAGTATGCTGTGGTGCAAACAGCACAGGCCTTAGAATTATAGAGATACTATAGGTTTAAATAATTCACTTCAGCTGTGTGACCTTGGAAAGATCACTTCTCTCATTTCTCTATGAATTGGGGATGATGATAGCTATGTCATAGAGTCTCTGGATTAAATGAGATACAATATATATATTTCAAATACTTAGCACAGTGCCTGACAGATAATGGGTTTCTAATAAATGTTGATGTTTTCTTTCTTTTCCTTAAGGGATAGAAAGAGGTTATTTCTGCACATATTTTTATGTATTTATAAGAAATTTCTTTAATATATCCACTATATGCCAGGCACTATGTTAGAGTTTAGGGATACAGAAATGGACTCCGTACAAAAGAGGAAGTAGTAGTTACTGCCTCCATTTTTTTTTTTTTTTTTAGTGAGATTATTGTTTGGGCACTTTAAATCATAAGAACATCAAGTTTATTGCTCTTGACTATTTATTCTGTACCAGCATTTTGAAGATTATTCCCCTGACCAAATGCTACAATAACAACAACAACAATAATAATATCTGTGTATTATGTTTATGTTTTATATAATATTTTTACATTCATGATTTTAGTGACTGTTAGTGTCCAGATTTATACTGCATGTTCCTAGAAGTACTGCTTGATCTTTTGAGTAGTGCCATGGTAATAAAACACCTTTCTTGCTTTATAATTTAAATATATCTCACTGTTTCCTAAAAGATAATTTGCCTGGTGACATGAGCAAACCTGGCAGATCAGGGAACTCCAGAAGCCTTCCCTAAAAGCAGTAATAATTGACAAAAACAGCCAACACCAACTTTATCGGAACTCTGGAAACTAATCAAAAGTTTATAGCAAATAAGCAGTGTCTCAATCTAGAAAAAACACACATGGCCAAGTGTGGTGACTCATGCCTGTAATCCTAGCACTTTGGGAGGCTGAGGTGGGAGGACTGCTTGAGCCTAGGAGTTTGAGACCAGCGTGGGCAACATAGTGAGACCTTGTCCCTACTAAAAATTTTTTTTCTTTTTCTTTTTTTTTGAGACGGAGTCTCGCTCTGTCCACCAGGCTGGAGTGCAGTGGCGCTATCTCGGCTCACTGCAAGCTCCACCTCCCGGGTTCCTGCCATTCTCCTGCCTCAGCCTCCCGAGTAGCTGGGACTACAGGCGCCCGCCACGGCGCCCGGCTCTTTTTTTTTGTATTTTTAGTGGAGACGGGGTCTCACCGTGGTCTCGATCTCCTGACCTTGTGATCCACCCGCCTTGGCCTCCCAAAGTGCTGGGATTACAGGCGTGAGCCACCGCGCCCGGCTAAAAATTTTAAAAATCAACCAAAATCAGCCAAGCATATGATACATGCCTGCAGTTCCAGCTACTCAGGAGGCTGAGGTGGGAGGACCTCTTGAGCCCAGGAGATAGAGGCTTCAGTTAGCCATGATTGCTTAATTGCACTCCAGCCTAGGCAACAGAGTAAGACCCTGTCTCAGAAAAAAAAAGAAAAAAAAGAAAAGAAAACAACACCGGAATCTTGGCATCTAAGGAACTCTGTCAGATCACTAACTGACCACTAAGCTAACGGAACAGAGAATTCATTGGCCACATATGACAAAAAGTAGACTTTATAAAATCAGTTCAAAAAAGTCACTTAACAAATAACAGCTATAACAGACAGCAATGAGGGGGGCGGAGCAAGATGGCCGAATAGGAACAGCTCCAGTCTCCAACTCCCAGTGCGAGTGACACAGAAGACTGGTGATTTCTGCATTTTCAACTGAGGTACTGGGGTTCATCTCACTAGGGAGTGCCAGACAATCGGTGCTGGTCAGCTGCTGCAGCCCGACCAGCGAGAGCTGAAGCAGGGTGAGGCATCGCCTCACCTGGGAAGCGCAAGGGGGAAGGGAATCCCTTTTCCTAGCCAGGGGAACTGAGACACACAACACCTGGAAAATCGGGTAACTCCCACCCCAATACTGTGCTTTAAGCAAACGGGAACACCAGGAGATTATATCCCACACCTGGCCGGAAGGGTCCCACGCCCACGGAGCCTCCCTCATTGCTAGCACAGCAGTCTGTGATCTAACCACAAGGCAGCAGCGAGGCTGGGGGAGGGGCGCCCGCCATTGCTGAGACTTAAGTAGGTAAACAAAGCCGATGGGAAGCTCGAACTGAGTGGAGCTCACAGCAGCTCAAGGAAGCCTGCCATTCTCTGTAGACTCCACCTCTGGGGACAGGGCACAGCTAAACAACAACAACAACAACAAAAGCAGTAGAAACCTCTGCAGACGCAAACGACTCTGTCTGACAGCTTTGAAGAGAGCAGTGGATCTCCCAACACGGAGGTTGAGATCTGAGAAGGGACAGACTGCCTGCTCAAGCGGGTCCCTGACCCCTGAGTAGCCTAACTGGGAGACATCCCCCACGAGGGGCAGACTGACACCCCACACCTCACACGGTGGAGTACACCCCTGAGAGGAAGCTTCCAAAGTAAGAATCAGACAGGTACACTTGCCATTCAGCAATATTCTATCTTCTGCAGCCTCTGCTGCTGATACCCAGGCAAACGGTCTGGAGTGGACCTCAAGCAATCTCCAACAGACCTACAGCTGAGGGTCCTGACTGTTAGAAGGAAAACTATCAAACAGGAAGGACACCTGCACCAAAACCCCATCAGTACATCACCATCATCAAAGACCAGAGGCAGATAAATAAAAACAAAGATGGGGAAAAAGCAGGGCAGAAAAGCTGGAAATTCAAAAAATAAGAGCACATCTCCCCCTGCAAAGGAGCGCAGCTCATCGCCAGCAATGGATCAAAGCTGGACAGAGAATGACTTTGACGAGATGAGAGAAGAAGGCTTCAGTCCATCAAACTTCTCAGAGCTAAAGGAGGAATTACATACCCAGTGCAAAGAAACTAAAAATCTTGAAAAAAGAGTGAAAGAATTGATAGCTAGAATAATTAATGCAGAGAAGGTCATAAACGAAATGACAGAGATTAAAACCATGACACGAGAAATACGTGACAAATGCACAAGCTTCAGTAACCGACTCGATCACCTGGAAGAAAGAGTATCAGCGATTGAGGATCAAATGAATGAAATGAAGTGAGAAGAGAAACCAAAAGAAAAAAGGAGAAAAAGAAATGAACAAAGCCTGCAAGAAGTATGGGATTATGTAAAAAGACCAAATCTACGTCTGATTGGGGTGCCTGAACGTGAGGGGGAAAGTGGAACCAAGTTGGAAAACACTCTTCAGGATATCATCCAGGAGAACTTCCCCAACCTAGTAGGGCAGGCCAACATTCAAATTCAGGAAATACAGAGAATGCCACAAAGATACTCCTCCAGAAGAGCAACTCCAAGACACATAATTGCCAGATTCACCAAAGTCGAAATGAAGGAAAAAATCTTAAGGGCAGCCAGAGAGAAAGGTCGGGTTACCCACAAAGGGAAGACCATCAGACTAACAGCAGATCTCTCGGCAGAAACTACAAGCCAGAAGAGAGTGGGGGCCAATAGTCAATATTCTTAAAGAAAAGAATTTTAAACCCAGAATTTCATATCCAGCCAAACTAAGTTTTGTAAGTGAAGGAGAAATAAAATCCTTTACAGATAAGCAAATGCTTAGATTTTGTCACCACCAGGCCTGCCTTACAAGAGACCCTGAAGGAAGCCCTAAACATGGAAAGGAACAACCGGTACCAGCCATTGCAAAAACATGCCAAAATGTAAAGACCATCGAGGCTAGGAAGAAACTGCATCAACTAACTAGCAAACTAGCAACTAACGAGCAAAATAACCAGTTAATATCATAATGGCAGGATCAAGTTCACACATAACAATATTAACCTTAAATGTAAATGGACTAAATGGTCCAATTAAAAGACATAGACTGGCAAACTGGATAAAGAGTCAAGACCCATCAGTCTGCTGTATTCAGGAGACCCATCTCACGTGCAGAGACATACATAGGCTCAAAATAAAGGGATGGAGGAAGATCTACCAAGCAAATGCAGAACAAAAAAAAGCAGGGGTTGCAATCCTAGTCTCTGATAAAACAGAATTTAAACCAACAAAGATCAAAAGAGACAAAGAAGGCCATTACATAATGGTAAAGGGATCAATTCAACAGGAAGAGCTAACTATCCTAAATATATATGCACCCAATACAGGAGCACCCAGATTCATAAAGCAAGTCCTTAGAGACTTACAAAGAGACTTAGACTCCCATACAATAATAATGGGAGACTTCAACACCCCACTGTAAACATTAGACAGATCAATGAGACAGAAAGTTAACAAGGATATCTAGGAATTGAACTCATCTCTGTAGCAAGCAGACCTAATAGACATCTATAGAACTCTCCACCCCAAGTCAACAGAATATACATTCTTCTCAGCATGACATCACACTTATTCCAAAATTGACCACATAATTGGAAGTAAAGCACTCCTCAGCAAATGTAAAAGAACAGAAATTATAACAAACTGTCTCTCAGACCACAGTGCAATCAAACTAGAACTCAGGACTAACAAACTCAATGAAAACCGCTTAACTACATGGAAACTGAACAACCTGCTCCTGAATGACTACTGGGTACATAACGAAATGAAGGCAGAAATAAAGATGTTCTTTGAAAGCAATGAGAACAAAGATACAACATACCAGAATCTCTGGGACACATTTAAAGCAGTGTGTAGAGGGAAATTTATAGCACTAAATGCCCACAAGAGAAAGCTGGAAAGACCTAAAATTGACACTCTTTTAACATCACAATTGAAAGAACTGGAGAAGCAAGAGCAAACACATTCAATAGCTAGCAGAAGGCAAGAAATAACAAAGATCAGAGCAGAACTGAAGGAGATAGAGACACAAAAAACCCTCCAAAAAATCAATGAATCCAGGAGTTGGTTTTTTGAAAAGATCAACAAAATTGACAGACCGCTAGCAAGACTAATAAAGAAGAAAAGAGAGAAGAATCAAATAGACGCAATAAAAAATGATAAAGGGGATATCACCACCGACCCCACAGAAATACAAACTACCATCAGAGAATACTATAAACACCTCTACGCAAATAAACTAGAAAATCTAGAAGAAATGGATAATTTCCTGGACACTTACACTCTCCCAAGACTAAACCAGGAAGAAGTTGAATCCCTGAATAGACCAATAGCAGGCTCTGAAATTGAGGCAATAATTAATAGCCTATCATCCAAAAAAAGTCCAGGAGCAGATGGATTCACAGCTGAATTCTACCAGAGGTACAAGGAGGAGCTGGTACCATTCCTTCTGCAACTATTCCAATCAATAGAAAAAGAGGGAATCCTCCCTAACTCATTTTATGAGGCCAACATCCTCCTGATACCAAAGCCTGGCAGAGACACAACAAAAAAAGAAAATTTTAGACCAATATCCCTGATGAACATCGATGCAAAAATCCTCAATAAAATACTGGCAAACCGAATCTAGCAGCACATCAAAAAGCTTATCCACCATGATCAAGTGAGCTTCATCCCTGGGATGCAAGGCTGGTTCAACATATGCAAATCAATAAATGTAATCCAGTATATAAACAGAACGAAAGACAAGAACCATATGATTATCTCAATAGATGCAGAAAAGGCCTTTGACAAAATTCAACAGCCCTTCATGCTAAAAATGCTCAATAAATTCGGTATTGATGGAATGTACCTCAAAATAATGAGCTATTTATGACAAACCCACAGCCAATATCATACTGAATGGGCAAAAACTGGAAAAATTCCCTTTGAAAACTGGCACAAGACAAGACCTCTCTCACCACTCGTATTCAACATAGTGTTGGAAGTTCTGGCTAGGGCAATCAGGCAAGAGAAAGAAATAAAGGGTATTCAGTTAGGAAAAGAAGAAGTCAAATTGTCCCTGTTTGCAGATGACATGATTGTATATTTAGAAAACCCCATTGTCTCAGTCCAAAATCTCCTTAAGCTGATAAGCAACTTCAGCAAAGTATCAGGATACAAAATTAATGTGCAAAAATCACAAGCATTCTTATACACCAGTAACAGACAAACAGAGAGCCAAATCATGAATGAACTTCCATTCACAATTGCTTCAAAGAGAATAAAATATCTAGGAATCCAACTTACAAGGGACGTAAAGGACCTCTTCAAGGAGAACTACAAACCACTGCTCAGTGAAATAAAAGAGGACACAAACAAATGGAAGAATATACCATGCTCATGGATAGGAAGAATCAATATCGTGAAAATGGCTATACTGCCCAAGGTAATTTATAGATTCAATGCCATCCCCATCAAGCTACCAATGAGTTTCTTCACAGAATTGGAAAAAACTGCTTTAAAGTTCATATGGAACCAAAAAAGAGCCCGCATTGCCAAGACAATCCTAAGTCAAAAGAACAAAGCTAGAGGCATCACGCTACCTGACTTCAAACTATACTACAAGGCTACAGTAACCAAAACAGCATGGTACTGGTACCAAAACAGAGATATAGACCAATGGAACAGAACAGAGTCCTCAGAATTAATACCACACATCTACAGCTATCTGATCTTTGACAAACCTGAGAGAAACAAGAAATGGGGAAAGGATTCCCTGTTTAATAAATGATGCTGGGAAAATTGGCCTGCCATAAGTAGAAAGCTGAAACTGGATCCTTTCCTTACTCCTTATACGAAAATTAATTCAAGATGGATTAGAGACTTAAATGTTAGACCTATTACCATAAAAACCCTAGAAGAAAACCTAGGTAGTACCATTCAGGACATAGGCATGGGCAAGGACTTCATGTCTAAAACACCAAAAGCAATGGCAGCAAAAGCCAAAATTGACAAATGGGATCTAATTAAACTAAAGAGCTTCTGCACAGCAAAAGAAACTACCATCAGAGTGAACAGGCAACCTACAGAATGGGAGAAAATTTTTGCGATCTACTCATCTGACAAAGGGCTAATATCCAGAACCTACAAAGAACTCAAACAAATTTACAAGAAAAAAACAAACAACCCCATCAAAAAGTGGGCAAAGGATATGAACAGACCCTTCTCAAAAGAAGACATTCATACAGCCAACAGACACATGATAAAAATGCTCATCATCACTGGCCATCAGAGAAATGCAAATCAAACCCACAATGAGATACCATCTCACACCAGTTAGAATGGCAATCATTAAAAAGTCAGGAAACAATAGGTGCTGGAGAGGATGTGGAGAAATAGGAACACTTTTACACTGTTGGTGGGATTGTAAACTAGTTCAACCATTATGGAAAACAGTATGGCGATTCCTCAAGGATCTAGAACTAGATGTACCATATGACCCAGCCATCCCGTTACTGGGTGTATACCCAAAGGATTATAAATCATGCTGCTATAAAGACACATGCACACGTATGTTTATTGTAGCACTCTTCACAATAGCAAAGACTTGGAATCAACCCAAATGTCCATCAGTGACAGACTGGATTAAGAAAATGTGGCACATATACACCATGGAATACTATGCAGCCATAAAATGGATGAGTTTGTGTCCTTTGTAGGGACATGGATGCAGCTGGAAACCATCATTCTTAGCAAACTATCACAAGAACAGAAAACCAAACACTGCATGTTCTCACTCATAGGTGGGAACTGAACAATGAGACCACTTGGACTCGGGAAGGGGAACATCACACACTGGGGCCTATCATGGGGAGGGGGGAGAGGGGAGGGATTGCATTGGGAGTTATACCTGATGTAAATGACGAGTTGACGGGTGCTGACGAGTTGATGGGTGCAGTACTCCAACATCACACAAGTATACATATGTAACCTGCACGTTATGCACATGTACTCTAGAACTTAAAGTATAATAATAAGAAGAAGAAAATAAAAAAGAAATCATGTAAAAAAAAAAAAGATAGCAACCACAAAACCAGGGGTAGGGAGAGAATCTGATTTTCATAGTTGCCACCTTATAATATTCAAAATGCAAAAAATATGAGGCATAGGAAGCAAGAAACAATGACCCATACACAGGAAAAAAGAAACCGATAGAAAATGTCCCAAAGGAAGCTGAGACATTTGACATTTTTTAATGTGGACTTTAAATCATATGCTCAAGATCTAAAGGAACTGTGGGCAAAGAACTAAAGGAAACCATGAAAAACAATGTCCTAAGTAGACAGTATCAATAAAGAGAAATTATGAAAAAGGAATCAAATAGAAATTCTGGACCTGAAAAGTACAGTGACAGAATATATTTGAACAGGCAGAATAATTAACTAATATAGGTCAATTGAGATTATCCAATCTGAGAAACAAATAAAAAAGAATAAAGAAAAATGAATAGAGTCTAAGAAATCTGTGAGACACCATTAAGTGTACCAGTATACACAAAATGGTAGTCGCAGAATGAGAAAGGGGCAGAAAGAGTATTTGAAGTAATAATGACCACACACTAACCAAATTTAATGAAAGACATAAGTCTACACGTCCAAGAAGTTCTGTGACTCCAAAGTAGGATAAAGACGTCTATACCACGACAAATTATAATCAGACTGTTGAAAGCCAGACAGAATACTGGAAATAGCAAAGATCACAAATCACTATACCAGATATAATAATCATGAAGAAGTTTGAAGTATTGTGAGAATTACCAAAATGTGACACAGAGAGAAGAAGTGAGCACATGCTGTTGGAAAAATGATGGTGATAGACTTGCTTGATACAGGGTTGCCATGAATCTTCAGTTTGTAAAAAATGCAGTATCAGCAATGTGCAATAAAGCAAAGGACAAAAAAGAAAGGGATGCCTGTATAAGACGTATAAAACAAATAGCAGAAGTCCTTCATCAGCAATCACATTAAATGTAAATTGATTAAACTCTGCAATTAAGAGGAAGAGATTGGGAGAATGGATTTAAAAAAGAAATGATTCGGATATATGCTGAGACACACCTTAGATCCAAAGACCAAAATAGGTTGATAGTGAAAGGATGGAAAGATATTTCATGCAAACAGTAAACCGGAGAGCTGGAGTACCCATACTAATATCAGACAATATAGACTTCAGTTTAAAAATTGTTACAAAAGACAAGGAAATACATTATATAATGATAAAAGGATCAACTCAACAAGAAGAATTCTTCTGAAGTGCACATGGAACATTCTCCAATATAGACTGTATGTTAGACCATAAAACAAGTCTCAATATATTTTAAAGGGTTGAAATAATAACTATATTTTTGACCACAATGGAATGAAACTAGAAATTGATAGGAAGAAAACTGGAAAATTATCAAATATGTGGAAATGAAACAACACATTCTTTAAAACCAGTGGGCCAAAGAAGAAGTCACAAGAGAAATTAGAAAATACTTTGAGAGGAATGAAAATAAAAACCTTCCTGGATATATATACCCTCTTAAGACTGAACCAGGAAGAAATTGAATCCCTCAATAGACTAATAATGAGTTTTGAAATTGAGGCAATAAGGAGTAGCCTACCAACCAAAAAAGCCCAGGACCAGACATTCACAGCTGAATTCTACCACAGGTACGATAATGAGTTGATGCCATTTCTACAGCAACTATTCCAAAAAATTGAAAAAGAGGGATTCCTCTCTAACTCATTCTATAAGGCCTGCATCATCGTGATACCAAAACCTGGAAGAGATACAACAAAAAAGAAAACTTCAGGCCAGTATCCTTGATAAACATCAATGCAAAAATCCTCAATAAAATACTGGCAAACCAAATCCAGCAGCACATCAAAAAGCTTATCCATCATGATCAAGTAGTCTCCATCCCCTGTGTGTTAATCTGTTTTCACACCGTTATAAAGAACTGCCCGAGAGTAGGCAATTTATAAAGAAAAGAAGTTTAATTGACTCACGGTTCCACGTGGCTGGGGGAGGCCTCAGGAAACTTACGATCATGGTGGAAGGCAAAGCAGGCACCTTCTTCACAAGGTGGCAGGAGGGAGTGAATGAATGAAGGGGGAAGAGGCCCTTATAAAACCATAAGATCTTGGCCAGAAGCAGTGGCTCACATCTGTAATCCCAGCACGTTGGGAGGCTGAGGTGGGCAGATCACTTGAAGTCAAGAGTTTGAGACCAGCCTGGCCAACATAGTGAAACTCCATCTGTACTAAAAATAGAAAAATTAGCTGGGTGTGGTGACATGCGCCTGTAATTCCAGCTACTCCAGAGCCCGAGACATGAGAATCACTTGAACCTGGGAGGTGGATGTCACAGCGAGCCAAGATTGAACCACTTCTCTACTGCCTGGGCGACAGAGCAAGACCCCACCTCGTAAATAAGTAAATAAATAAAACCATCAGATCTCATGAGAACTCACTATCATGTGAACAGCATGGGGGAAACCACCCCTATGATTCAGTTACCACCACCTGGACTCTTCCTTGACACATGGGGATTATGAGGTTTATAATTCAAGATGAAATTTGGGTGGGAACACAAAGCCTAACCGTATCATTCCACCCCTGGCCCCTCCCGAATCTCATGTCCTCACATTTCAAAACACAATCAAACTTTTCCAACAGCCCCCCAAAGTCTCATCTGAGACAAGGCAAGTTCCTGCTGCCTATGAGCCTGTAAAATCAAAAGCAAGTTAGTTATTTCATAGATGCAATAAGAGTATAGGCATTGGGTAAATACACCCATTCCCAGTGGGAGAAATTGGCCAAAACAGAGGGGCTACAGGCCCCATGCAAGTCTGTAATCCAGCAGGGCAGCCAAGTCTTAAAACTCCAAAATGATCTCCTTTGACTCCATGTGTCACATTCAGGTCACGCTAGTGCAAGAGGTGGGCTCCCAGGGCCTTGAGCGGCTCTGCCCTTGTGGCTTTGCAAGGTACAGCTCCCTCTCTGGCTGATTTCACAGGCCAGCATTGAGTGTTTACGGCTTTTTTAGGTACATGGTGTAAGTTGTCAATGGATCTACCATTCTGGGGTCTGGAGGAAGGTAGCCCTTTTTACCACAGCTCCCCTAGGCAGTGCCCCAATGGGGACTCAGTGTGGGGGCTCCAACCCCACATTTCCCTTCCATACTGCCCTAGCAGACGTGCTCCAGGCTCCACCCCTGCAGCAGACTTCTGCCTGTATATCCTGGCATTTGCATACATTCTGTGTAATCTTTGTGAAAGTTCCTAAACCTCATTTCTTCACTTCTGTGCACCTACAGGCCCAATACCACATATAAGACACCAAGGCTTGGGGCTTGTACCCTCTGAAACAATGGCCTGATCTGTACATTGGCCCCTTTTAGCCACGGCTGGGGCATGGGCACCAAGAGACTTCACAAAGCAGCAAGGCCCTGGGCCCAGCCCACAAAACCATTTTCTCCTCCTAGTTTTCTGGCCCTGCAGTGGGAGGGCTTGCTGTGAAGACTTCTGACATGTCCTGAAGACATTTTCCCCATTGTCTTGGCAATTAACATTTGGCTTCTCGTTACTTATGCAAATTTCTGCAGCTGAGTTTTTGTTTTCTATTGCTCCATCAGACTGGAAATTTTCCAAACACTTATGCTCTGCTTTCCTTTTCAATATATGTTCCAATTCCAGACCATCTCTGTGTGAATTATGGGGATTGTAATTCAATATGAGATTTGGGTGGGGACACAAAGCCTAATGATGTCACCCGAGATGCAAAGGTGGTTCAGCATAGGCAAATCAATAAATGTGATTCTTCACGTAAACAGAACTAAAGACAAAAACTACATGATTATCTCAATAGATGCAGAAATGGCCTTCAATAAAATTCAACATCCCGTCATGTTGAAAACTCTCAATAAACTAGGTGTTGAAGGAACATACTTCAAAATAAGAGCCATATATGACAGACTTACAGCCGGTATCATTCTGAATGGGCAAAAGCTGGAAGCATTCCCCTTGAAAATAGGCACAACATAAGGATGCCCTTTCTCACCACTCCTATTCAGCATAGTATCGGAAATTCTAGCCAGGGCAGTCAGGCAAGAGAAAGAAATAAAGGGTATTCAAATAGGAAGAGAGGAAGTCAAACTGTCTTTGTTTGCAGAGGACATGATTCTATACCTAGAAAACACCATTGTCCCAGCCCAAACGCTTCTTAATCTGATAAGCGGCTTCAGCAAAATCTCAGGATAGAAAATGCAAAAGCATTCCTATACACCAGTAGCAGGTAACCAGACAGCCAAATTATGAATGAACTCCCACTCACAATTGACACACAAAGAAAAAAATACCTACGAATATGGCTAACAAGGGAAGGCAGGACCTCTTCAAGGAGAACTACAAACCACTGCTCAAAGAAATCAGAGATGACACAAACAAATGGAAAAACATCGCATGCTCATGGATAGGAAGAATGAATATCATTAAAATGGCCATACTGCCCAAAGCAATTTATAGATTCAATTCTATTCCCATTAAACTACATTGACATTCTTCACAGAATTAGAAAAAACTATTTTAAAATTCATATGGAACCAAAACCATTTAAAATTCATGTGGAACCTGAATATTCAAGACAATTCTAAGCAAAAAGAAAAAAGCTGGAGACATGATGCCACCTGACTTCAAACTATACTACAAGGCTACCATAACCAAAACGGCCTGATATTTGTACAAGAACAGACCGAGGGAACAGAATAGAGAATCCAGAAACAAGACTGCATACCTACAACCATATGATCTTAGATAAACCTGACAAAAACAATGGGGAAAGGATTCCCTATTTAGTAAGTGGTGCTGGGAGAACTGGTGAGCCATATGCAGAAAACTGAAACTGGACCCCTTCCTTACACCATACAAAAACTTAAAAAATCAACTCAAGATGGATTAAAGACTTAAATGTAAAACCCAAAACTATAAAAACCCTAGAAGAAAATCTAGGCAATACCATTCAGGACCATAGGCATGGGCAAAGATTTCATGACGAAGGTGTCAAAAGCAATTGCAACAAAAGCAAAATTGATGAATTGGAGCTAATTAAACTAAAGAGCTTCTGCCCAGCAAAAGAAACTGTCATCAGAGTGAACAGACAACCTATGGAATGGGAGAAAAATTTTGCAATCTATCCATCTGACAAAGGTTTAGCATTCAGCATCTACAAGGAACTTAAAGAAATTTACAAGGAAAAAAAAAAAAAAAAAAAGCCACCCCAGTAAAAAGTGGACAGAGGTTGAATAGACACTTCTCAAAAGAAGACATACATGTGGTCAACCAGAATATTGAAAAAGAGCTTGACATTACTGATCCTTAGAGAAATGCAAATCAAAACCGTAATAACCATCTCACACCAGTCAGAATGGCTATTATTAAAAAGTCAAAAAAAAAAAAAAAAAAAAAAGATGCTGGCAAGGTTGTGGAGAAATGAAACACTTTTACATTGTTGGTGGGAGTGTAAATCAGTTCAACCATTGTGGAAGACAGTGTGACGATTCCTCACAAACCTAGAGGCAGAAATACCATTCGACCCAGCAATCTCATTACTAGGTATATACCCAAAGGTTTATGTATCATTCCCTCATAAAAATACACGCACATGTATGTTCATTGCAGCACTGTTCACAACAGCAAAGACAGGGAACCAACCTAAATGCCATTCAGTGATAGACTGAATAAAGAAAATGTGGTACGTATACCCCCATGGAATACTATGCAGCCATTAAAAGGAACAAGATTATGTCCTTTGCAGGGGCATGGATGGAGCTGGAAGCCATCATTCTCAGCAAACTAATGCAGGAACAGAAAACCAAACACTATATGTTTTCATTTATGAAGTGGGAGCCGAATGATGAGAACTCATGGACACGTGGGGAAACAACACACACTGGGGCCTGTAGGAGGACGGGGGTGGGACGAGGGAGACCATCAGGAAAAATGGCCAATGGACGCTGGGCTTAATACCTTGGTGATGGGATGATCTGTGCAGCAAACCACTATGACACAAACCTGCACATCCTGCACATGTACCCCTGAACTTAAAAGTTAGAAAGAGGTAAAAATAAAACCCATACATCAAAACTTACTGAATGTAAAGAAAGCAGTGCTCAGAGGGAAATTTATAGCTGTAAAAGCTTACATTATAAAAGATCTAAGACTAAACACGCAGAGTAGACTAAACACAGAAAACAAAATGAAAGAAATAATAAAGATTACATTGAAGATTAATGGAGAATAGGAAAACAGTAGAATGAATGAAACCAAAAGTTGGGTTCTTTGGTAAGATCAACAAAATTGACAAATTTTTAATGACTGGTCAAGAAAAAAGAGAAGACTCAAATTACCAAAATTAGGAAGAAAAATTATGACATTACTGACATTATAGAATTAAGAAGGATGATAGACTATGAACAATTTTATGCCAACAGATTAGATAATTTAGATGAAATGTACCAGTTCCTAGAGTGAATGTAATGAAATGTGCCAGTTCCTAGAAACATGTAAAGTACCTGAGGAAGTTGAAAATCTGTATTGACCTATATAAAGAGGTTGAACCAATAATAATAATAATAATAATAATAATAATAATAGTAATCCAACAATACAACCCGAGGGCCAGATGGCTTCACTGGTGATTCTACCAAACAAATAAAGAAGAATTAACATGAATCCTGACACTCTCCCAAAAATTAGAAGAATAAATATTCTGTGAGGTAAGCATTACCCTGATACCAAAGCCGGACAGATATTTCATAAGAAAACTATAGGCCAAGATCTCTTAGGAATATAGATCAAAATTCTTCAGCAAAAATACCAGCCAACAAAATCCAGCAGCATTTTTTAAAAAGAATTATATACCATGACCAAGCGGGATTTATTCCAAGAATGCAAAGGTGTTTCAGCATATGAAGATCAATGTAATGTACCATTTTAGTAGAATGAATTGCTCAGCAGACACACACAAAAAAGTGACAAAATCTTATACCCTTTCATGAGAAAAATGCTGAACATGTAGGAAAATAAGAGAACTTCATCAGTCTTATAAAAGGAATCTATGAAAAACCCACAGCAACAGCATACTTAGTGGTGAAAGAGAAAACTTTCCTCCCAGTAGCAGGAACAAGATAAATGATGTCTACTGTTGCCACTTTTGTTCAACTTGTACTGGAAATTTTAGCCAGAAAAATTGGGCAAGAAAAATAAAAGGCATCCAGATGGCAAAGGAAGAAGACTATCTCTCTTTACACATGACATGTTATTCACAAAAAATCCTAAAGAATCCATGAAATAATTGTTAAAGCTAATAGCCAGATTTTAGCAAAGCTGCAAGATATAAGCTCACCACACAAAAATCAGTTGCATTTCTATACACTAGCAATGAACAACCCAAAAATGTAACTATGAAAACAATTCAGTTTATGATAGCATCAAAAAATAGAATACTTATGAATAAATTTAACCGCAGTAGTGCAAGACTTGTATGCTGAAAACTACAAAACGTTGCTGAAAGAAATTAAAGATCTAAAAGTGAAAGACCTCCTGTGCTCATGGATTAGAAGACATAACATTGTTAAGATGGCAATACTCTTGAAGTCATTTTACAGATTTAGTGTAACACCTATTAAAATTCCAGTGGTCTTTTTTGCTGAAATGGACAAACGTACCAAAATACATAATATGAATTTTCAGAGGATCCCAAATAGTTAAAACAATCTTGAAGAAAAAAAAAAAAAAAAAAAGAACAAAGGTGGAAGACTCACAACTCCTGATTTCAAAACTTACTGCAAAGTATAGCAATCAAAATAGCGTGGTACTGGAATAAGGGTAGACATGTAAATCAATGGAATAGAGTTGAAAGTCCAGAAATAAACTCATACATCTGTGGTCAGCTGATTTCCAACAAGGGTGCCAAGACCAGTGGGGAAAGAATAGCCACTTTACATATGGTGATGGTATAACTGGATATCTACATGCAAAAGAATGAAGTTGGACCCCAACCTCATACCACATAGAAAAATGAACTCCAGATGGATCAGATACCTCAATGTAAGTGCTTAAACTATAAAACTCTTAGAAGAAAACACTTGAGTTCAGTTGTATAATAACTGCAGTCTTACAGCGCTTAGGCTATAGTGGTAGACTTCAGTGTCTAGACGTTCCTTTCAGTGAAGGTTGTCTTTTGATCAATCTGTCTCTAATGCTTTGCACAGAGTTGGTGCTCAGTAAAAAGTCTGTTGATCAAATATGAATGGGAGAGATAAGGACAATTTCAGCTATACTAAAGTTTACCAAAAAGATTTTAGATTGTCAGAATTTTTTTTTTCTTCATTGTGTGCTTGGTCACTGCAAGTGTGTTTCCTCCCTGGGCGTTTTCTTTTGCCAAAATGGAGTTTATGGGGCATGCGAAGATGATCTCCCCAACTGCAGGTAGTTGTCATTTGTGTATCTGATAACACAGGATTGAAAACAGTGACTTTCAATTTGACTGTTTTACACCTGACAAAATGGATTTATAGCCTGTTTTTAAAAATTATATTAAGCTATGTCTTAATTATGTAATATTTAGAGCTTAAGGTCTAGATCCAGCCTCAGTTTGAATACCTCTAATGGCATGGAGCTCAGTGTCTTCCCAGGCAACTATCAGTGAACTGCTCTATTGAAAGTTACAAAGGTCTTTCTCAGGTTGATCAGAAAATCTTTTCCTCTTGGTGTCTGCTTGTTTCACCAATGGAATCACACCAAGCAATTGATATATTTAAAGTAACAATGCTGTCTCTCTCAATTTTATATCCCTTTCTTCTAACCCAAGGTATATATTATTTACCACAGCATTTTAATCTGCCATACAGTATACTTCTGGGTGGCTTACACCACTGACAGTTTCTGTGACTTCTAGGGATGCAAATGAATATCAATATTTTTTTAAAGTAAACTACCAATCAAACTGACTTTTACACAGCTGCTTTTGTAGGGGGATGTTGAAATTTTCTACCTGCTCCAAAATGTATTTCCCACTAGATAGTACAACTTTCACATCTTTCATTTGGGTTAAATGTTGAATTTCTTGGTATAGTGCAAGCATGTGATACAGGTTGGCCACCTCTTTCTCCTGTTAACACCATGTGGCCATAAGACATAGGATGGGAGGGTTTTGAATGGGAGGAATAACACAGAAACACTGGAATAGAAGCCCTTATGAGTGGGTAGGACATGCTACCCACTCTACCTACTAGAGATGTAGGGAGAAGAGAGGCACCTTGGGAAGATACCTTACCTCCTTTTCAAGTTTTCTTCAGGCTAATACTGGCATGGTAAAACTCTGAAAACAAGTCTTTTGCTACAAAAGAGTAGATATGATGCATTCCATTCCAAAGCTAAATCGAATCATTTGAAGAAATAATTTCTGTTTGAGATCATCTGCATAACTATGTGTCCATCTTGACTTATGGCAAATTCGTGTTTATCCTTTGAAATGAACATGCTACAGGAAGACATTTCCAACCCAGATCTCACTTCATCCCAGGTTATAAAGAATTCTCTCTCTGTTACGCCATTTCTGCTTCCTATGCATACTTTTTTTTTTTTGTTGTGCCCTTTCACTGTATTGTATTTATTTTTTTTCCCAACTGGACTCTAATTCCTTGAAGACCTAGACTGCGTCTCATTTTTCTCTGTATTCTCAGTGCATGGATAGTGGCCATCAGTGTCTGGCATACATATAGTAAGTATATGATACATGCTTGGTGAACAGACATATATTTAGGCAAGAGTTGAGGAATGGAAACAAAGGCGAGTGAGAAATTAAGTGTCCCTACTTGTTTCTGGGGCAGGTGACAGTCATCTGCATATAATTCTAACATAGATTTACATATGATCCTAGGACAACTGTTAATAGATATCCACATACAAAAGGATAAAGTTGGACTCCAACTTCACACCATTTTGAGTTACAAAATTTAACTCAAAATGGACCAAAGACCTAAACTTAAGAGTCAAAATGGTAAAACTCTTAGAAGAAAACACTTGGGAAGTTTAGTTGCATACTAACTGCTGTCTTATGGCACTTACTATGGTATAGTGTAGTGGACTTCAGTATATAATCCAAGTACTGTGGAGTTTGGTTTGGGTTATAAACTCAATGTCATAAAGACAAAAATCATGTGTTCTTTAAACCTCTGAAATCACTAGGATTTAGGCCTTTGAAAGCTCAAATGTAATGGATTAAAGGAGAGACTACATTTAATTTTGACTCTGTACATAAAGATCTAATGCACTGCTGTGCATTTTTGTAAGTACTTCAATATTTGTTTTGTGCTTGATTTAGATTGAAGAGAGGTTTGGGTCTAATAAAAAGAAAAATCTGTTGCTTATAAAGGTGATTTAACATTGTATCCACACTACTAAGGACAGTGAAGTATCTCTACATCTCTCTAAGCATCAAAATAGCCACTGGTTCTGCCTCCTTTTGGCAGGGTCTAGTTTGGAAACAAAACCTTGAACCAAATAGTGCTCCTCTCTGGAGCACTCTCTTTGTGCAGAGTTTCTTCTCAGAATGTATTTTGTTAATAAATTAACTCATTTCTGTTGTAGCTGCCCAAGGGAATTCTTTCTTGGTGAGTGGCTTAGAAAGCAAAAAGATACTGTCATCCTTTCTCCTTACCTTATAGACTAATTTTGACTACTTGTTTTTAATTTATTCTTTTTTAGGAAGCTAAACTCCAAGGTGGAAAGGAGTCAGAGCTGTAGTGACACAGCCCAGGAAAGAGTTAAGAGCAGACTCAGAGCAGCTCCAGGCAACAAAGCCAAGGTACACCCTCAGCCACAGACCTCCGGGGCTTGCGAGGCCTGCCCCATCACCCCCTCTGCACACAGTCACGAAATAAACTATTCCAGAAGAGAAGAAGCAGAATGAGCTCAGGCATACTAGTTATGCTGGAGAAGTCCACAAACAGATGTGAAGGAAGAAAGTTTGAATTAGTAGCCCGATGGGTAGAATAAGGGCTACTAGAGAATCCCCCCTTCTTTTTTTTTTTTAAGAGACAAAGTCTCACTCTGTCACCTAGGCTGGTGTGCAGTGGTGCAACCATAGCTCACTGCAGCCTCGGACTCCTGGGCTCAAGTAGCCTTTCTCACCTCAGCCTCCCAAGTAGCTGGGACTGCAGGCACATGCGACCACACCTGGGTAATTTTTTAATTTTTTGCAGAGATGGGATCTTGCTGTGTTGTCCAGGCTGGTCTCAAAGTGATACACCTGCCTCAGCTTACCAAAATGCTGGGATTACAGCACTTTGGGAGGTATGAGCCACTATGCCTGGACAAGAAACCTTTTTTAAAGCTTTAGATAAGTTTTTTTCCCCCCTACAGATTTTCCGTCTTATTAATTGTTTGAAGTATGTAGGATTTTCTGCTAAATGATATGCTTTCTAAGTTAGGGATTTTCTCCCCTTCTTGGGCTCACATTACCCTTCATCCCTTTTCTTGTCCTCCCCTTCCCTGTCACTCCACCATCATAAAGGAATGATGAAGGAAAATGTGTATGTATGTGTGTATGAATGCATAATCTTTTTAATCTCTTTCAGGTCACAACTATGACTCCAGCCTCCAACCCCATCATTGGTGTCCTCTTGTCAACTCAAAACAACCGCTGCCTCTCAGCCCCTGACTTAACCATCGAAAAGCGTCTACCCTTCAGCTCCCTTTCATCCTTGGCTTCCCTGCATAAGCCAGAGCGTTCTATCAGCCCTGAGAGCAATGACAGCATCTCCGAAGAACTAAACCATTTCAAGCCCATTGTCTGCTCACCATGTACCCCTCCCAAAAGACTGCCTGATGGCCGTGTGCTAAGTCCCCTCATCATCAAATCAACTCCACGCAACCTAAACAGAAGCCTGCAGAAGCAGACTTCTTATGAAGCCAGTCCACGGATCCTCAAAAAGTGGGAACAGATCTTTCAGGAGCGACAGATCAAAAAGACCCTGTCAAAAGCCACTCTTACCTCTCTGGCTCCTGAAATGGGGGAAGACTTACTAGGCTCTGAAGGTATCCATTCTAGCAAGGAGAAGCCACTTGTGGCTGTAAATACAAGATTGTCCAGTGGGCAGGTCCTCTCTGAATATACTGGACCCATATCTGCCGATCTTGATTATTTCCCCTCTGTTAGCCAAACAAAAGCAGAACATGACAGTGATAATAAAAGTAACACTGAGATCCCACTGGAAACCTGCTGTTCCTCAGAACTCAAAGTGGGAGGCAGTGGGACTTCTTTGGAGAGGGAGCAGTTTGAGGGCTCAGGGTCAACTCCAGATGCCAAGTTAGATAAAACCTGCATAAGCAGAGCCATGAAAATCACCACAGTTAATTCAGTGCTACCCCAAAACAGTGTTTTGGGTGGAGTCCTCAAAACAAAGAAACAATTGAAGACATTAAATCATTTTGATCTGACTAATGGTGTTCTAGTCGAGAGCCTAAGTGAAGAGCCACTTCCTCCTTTGCGTCGAGGCCGGAAAAGACACTGCAAGACCAAGCACTTGGAACAAAATGGCTCCCTTAAAAAACTGCGACAAACCAGTGGTGAGGTGGGTCTGGCCCCAGCAGACCCAGTCCTGCGAGAGATGGAGCAGAAACTTCAGCAAGAGGAAGAGGACCGACAGTTGGCTCTGCAGTTGCAGCGCATGTTTGACAACGAGAGGCGGACTGTGAGCCGGCGAAAAGGAAGTGTGGATCAGTATCTCCTGCGGTCCAGCAACATGGCCGGGGCCAAGTAGCACCTAATGAACAGTGTTACCTAGTTTTAAAAGGTCTTCGGCCTTGATCATTTATCCTGAAGAGCTGAGTGTTCTCACTTTGGTTTTATTTTAATGGCAAAACACTGTCTAATATGGTTCTGAGAGGTTCCAGGGACTTTGTAGTCAATATCCAAGGGAGCAGCATTTCCGTTTCTCTGTGACCCAGGCCAGAAGCCTAAGTAACCCATCCCTGAGGGCTTCTGGGCCAAACCGGGCAGCACCCACTGGGAATGAGATTTGGAACAGCCTCATTCAGGAACATAATGGCCACAGTTAGTAATGGTAAAGAGGGGATACCTGCTTAAACTGATAGACTTCCTGACTTCTTTCAGCAGGGTATTGTTTTAAATCAGCCTTGCAGACAAAAATTAATTACATCTTTTTCAAAGAAGTGAACAGTTCCTCGGCAGATCCAAAATGATAATGGTTATGTTCCTCTCTGCCGTCCCTTGCCAAAAAATAAATACCTATCTATATCAGTTAAGCTTATGCCTTTACAAAAGTTAATTTACGTTCTCTGTTTAAAAAAATAACATTTGGTGAATGCTATATAGTTGACAGAACACATTTACAGACATTATTTAATTTAGTGTTTCCAAGAGACCTCTCATGTAACTGGCATTAGCCCCATTTTTAGATGATGAAACTGCAGCACAGATGTTCCAGTTCTCTCAACTACTAAGAGGCATAACCCATGGGTTTTCTAAAGGTTTCCCAAATAGATTACGACCTAAGGGTGTGCCAGGGGAGCCTAGGGGAAGCTAGACTGGGCATTGAACGCAGATAGTGCAAAATCCACATGCAAACAAGATCGACAGGGTAGATAAACATATACTATGTATTATCCCCATCCCCCACAGTTTACAGCCTTCTGCTTTTCTGGGGGTTTCAGCCTATGAGACAAACTATAATCAGGCTTAATTATTACTTTTCACATGGCCAAGGGTTATCTGCAATGTTGATCTAAAATCCGAAAAATTTGCCCTGAAGTCAGGCAAAGAACAATACTGAAACTCCATACTATGGAAACAAGGTATCTAGCTGGATGCAGCTGGTAAATTCAGTCCCATGGACCTTTGGGGGTTTATTTTCCTTAGCAGCTGACACCATGTGTCTTTTGCATCCCTGGTGGTGCTTGGTGCTTCTGCCCATCTGGGCTCATTGAGAATAGGGATCAAGATATGATTTTAGGGAATTTCTGATGGGCTGGCATTCCCCATGTATGTATAAGTTGTTACTATAAAGTCATGTGACTGGCATTTTAACAGACCTTCCAGAGCTTATATATCCCAATATATGTTGTCTGCTTTGAGTAGCCCCAGCAGGATACTGCTTAGTTTTTCCAATGCCATTGGTGAAAGCATTTCTGGAACAGTCTTCAAAGACTAGAAACACTGACTCCCAAAATGCTAGAACTGGAGGGGACCTTAATGGTTATCTATTCCAGCCTACTCCTAAGGTCCTCCTCAGCTTCTAGACCTAGAAGCCAAAGCCCAGAACAGTGACCCATTGATTAAGGCAGATAGTATAACTCCTTTTAATTGTTCTCAGATTTGCCTCCTTTTTCTTAGGGCAAATCTTCAGTGTTTTGTGGTGGTTTGTGATTAGGAGAGAGAGTTTAAAGTCAGACTAGCCAGCAGCTATTTGAAGCCTCTGGGAAAGAAGGTGGCTTATCAAGTGGGTTTGCAGTAATAAATGGAGTGCTGCTGTAAAGCAGTCAGAGCCATTTTCTTGTGTAGCTCATAGTTCCCAAACAGTTCCCAAAGAGAAGTTCCAGAGATGTCTTAAACATTGTGGTCATCATTGAGATAGGTAGAATCTCTTTGATGACTACTTTGGTGGGGAACATCACTCACCTGAATGTATGTATTCTGTGTTCTGTGTGTGTGTGCACATGCGCAGATGTATGTTTTAAAAACATATGTCAATCTCATGATTTTATAGTCACACCACTTCAGTTTTAGGCCCTACCAACAACTTATGTTCTCCAAGGGCTGCTGGAGGGCGTGTTTGTGCCCAAAACAGAAGAGCTGGCTGTGGTTTACAGAAGACAGGGAGGGTGACCTTACTATAAACGCCCTTAGAGGAAACTTATCAGTTACTGCCATTTCACGCATTTCCTTTTTGATCTTAGTAAATATTATTGGAAGGCAAGTCTTATTGGTAGGAGCAAAAACACTTATTTTTCCACTTGCCATCTTTTTCTATATCTCCAGTAATTCGAAAAACACTTTTCAGTTGGAACTGATTTTTGTCTTTGGTAAAAAGAAATATTTTTAATAGATAAAAGATATATATTTTAAATATTTCCCCAAATTAATACTTTCATTTTAAGAATTGCATAGCAGTCGCAACAAGTGCAGAGTGAAGAACAAATTCTTGTTAAGCAAATATTCAAAACACTAGGTCCAGCTTACTGCCCTCCCTGCTCGTACCTACAGCGATGCCTAGGATGGTATTGGCAGTTGTTTTCTGAACTTCCTGCTGAGCAACAGTCCTTCAATATAGGTAGAGTGGTCTAGGTTAAGGAGGGCAGAGGCTTGATCTTTAATCAGGTTGGCTTTGGAGAAAGGAAAAACCACTAAGATAATCTATCCGTATTTTAAGATGTTTCCCATTCTTAGTAACTAAAACCTGAATGCTTTTTCTTTCTGAAAAGTCTCCCTCTCTCCTTTCATGATTGTGAAGTTGGTTACAAGTTGATATGTTAATATGGATTATTGGGGAAAAGAAAAGGACAAGGAAGGAAACAGAATGATGGGGAGGGTTTGTGAGCTAGAAGAAGAGGTGCAGGATTTCACAAATTCCTCACAAATCATTGAAGTCCAGTTCACCACACAAATTACCCATGTCTTACTCTGTTCCTTGTACATATGCAGTCTGTGGGTATTTTTCTTATTAAAGGGGAAGGTATGAGAGGTGGGATGGTGAAGGTCAGTCTGAGGGGAAATCCAAGAAATGTGGTGCCCTCAGAAGGGGGCTGTCAGCTCCTTTCCATAGAGAGGGAAACATACTTTGAGAAAATGTTCTTGACCCGTTGATTGTATCTGCTGGAAGAAGTCATCTGGGCCTGTTGGGTTGGTAGCAAATCAGGGGACTATGTATCCAGCTCCTGGCCCCTTTCATATAATTGCCTCTGTTTTTAAAAAGGTTAAGTCTTGTTGGGTGAGGCTTGCCGGGAAAACTCCTAAGTGGCTTCACTTATTTTTTTAAATTTTAATTTAATTTTTAAATTTTTGCCTGAAAGAAGCACTGGTGATAAGTGTTTTATTTTTTGTTCATTTTCCCTAAAGGAAAAATGTCCTTAAGAGATTAAAGTTCTTAATTGATTACTGTCTGGTTACAAACTGGCAAACTGACTAAAATGGGAAGCTGCCACCATGCCTGACTCATGAAGCTGATGACTGAAGGCTATTCATCCTTTCTTTTCTATTTGACAAACATTTACTGAGCTTCAAACTTGTGCCAGCCCTGAGCTGGACTGTGGAGGTAAAGCAGTTCCTGCTCTTGAGGAGCTCCATGTCTAATGGAATGCATTTGAATGTATGTGTGGCTGGGGAGTTTATTTATGGTCTTAGGAAAGCCATTTCTGGTCCCATTTAGGATACTGCCCAGCACCCGGCAGGCTGCATTCTACATTTTAGAGACCCCATCGGTATTTGTGAATTTGCACCATTGCTTTTCTTTTACTAAGTCATGTTATGGAAGGAGAATGAATTTTCTCGTCTAGTAATTACAGGACATTAACATCTCTTCAGATGCTGCTTTTAGCTTAAGCTCCAAGAAATGAGGTGGGTTGTGGATCACTGACATGGTCAGGGGAGGCCCACACCTCAATTTAGTAACCTCCTAATCTCTCCCCCAACCTGATCTCTCATCAGAGCTGGCAGCAACTTGGGATTCCTTTCCTTTTTCCTGCCTAACTTTTCATTGAAATGCCTAGTAGGAGAATGGGAAAAGAGAAGAATCAAAAGCTGGGTCACAGCCATAGAATGTTATAGCTGGAATGGGCATGGAAATCATCCAGGTTAAACTTCTTCTCTGCCCCCCACCCCCACCCCCCCTTTTTTCTTTTTAACCAAACAAGGAACTTGCGATCCAGTGCCCTATTTTATAGTGTAGTTTTCCAGGGTCTGAATAAATAATCGTTAAAGTTTGACACATGCAGACACACACACCAATGATGGGGATACCCCCAAATGATTTAGGAGGCTATTTTACTAGCTTTTTCTTCCTGATTTTTTCAGTTAAATGTACCTATAGACCCTGAATACATGCTCAGGTAGAGAAAGTCTCCATAGTATAAGTAATATGAATGTGGAATCTTGGAGAGTGATGTATTTTGATTGGAATAATCTTAATTAAATTTAATGATTTTAAAATTAAAAGCCAGCTAGCCAAATTTTCTTTAAAAACTGGAAACTCACTCTGGTCTTAAATTGTTCTCAGCCAGCCTTTTCCTCATCAACCCATAGAGTGGTCTTTTGAACTGGTATCTAAACATAGCTGGTTATGAATTCTCAAAGAGAAAGCAGGTCTGGGGCAGGGTGGTCATGGGGCAGATTCTAGGGAAAGTGTTGAAGAGATTTTCTTCTGAAGATGATCTAGGAAATGCATCTTTATACATGACTGTTATCCGCTGTAGCTTTCGGAAGATCATAGAAAAGAGACTAAGATATATGCAAGGGTCACCAGTTTAGAGATTAGTCAAATTGGATGAAGGAAAAAGTGCCAAGACTGGATGTGCAGATTATTCTCCGTATTATCAGTATTTTTTTTCCTCCTAAGAAAAAAATTTACTCTCTCTCCTTTGTGAGTAAATCCCTCCGTAATGCCTTTTGAGTAAGGTGGCAACTTGTAGCCATCATCTTGTGAGAGGCAACCTCAAACTCTGAGCAGACTCCCTCTCTCCCTTTCTGGTGTCTTAAATCAAGAACTAGTTTGAAGCCAAGGCAAAGCAAGGTTTTTTATCTTCCTTTCCTGTCATTTAATATAAGGTAAAACAGAAAATGAACTCACTCTTCAAATACCATAGTTCAAGAGTAGCTGTTGGCCCTGGTTCCAGATTAATATAGCAGCAGGCAGACTGCCCCTTGTTGGGGCCACCACCCTCCAAAGCTGTGCCACCAATGAGAGCAGGGGTTCTTCCTCATTGGGTTCAAGTTTGCATCAAACATGGTATTACCAATGCTGAGCCTCCAGCAGAGCACTTAAAAGTCCTAGTGAGAGAATAGATACTATGCAAGGGAAAAAAATTTAAATGCCAACAAATAAGTTTTTTTTTTTTTTTGAGCCTGATATACTGTTTACTCTCAACTCTTTTTGTACAAATATTGTTGTCCTAAGGGCCTTTTCCCCTCCTGCCTAGAAAATAGGTTGTGTGTTGGTTTTATTCAACCTGCTGTCTGCTTTAGGATTGGAGAAGGTACCTGGATCCTTGTGGACTGCCACTGCTGGCTGCCTCCTCTCCAACTCATCAGAAGAACATTTTGACAAAGACAGAGGACTTGGACCAGGGCATGCCCTGTTGGGGATGCTTCTGTCAGCAAGGACATGGCATGGAATCAAGTGGGCTGATGTGTTGTTATTTAAACAGTACCAAAGCGCATTCTTCAATGTATGTTTGCCTGCTTGAGGTTAGGCCCAAGTTGAGAATACAGTAAAGTCATCAAAGTGGATGTTCTGTTTCTAGTCAGAGTCTTGTCTCTGGAGAACAATCTCAGACAAAAACATGGGTTAAGCTTAGGCTGTGTGTGGATTGTTGGTGCTGTATGTGCTCTGGGAAATGCCCTATGTTGAATGTCTTGCTTTGTATTCAGAACGGCAGTAAAGATTAGGAGCAGGGATGGGGTTTCCATGGTATACAACTATGTCTTTTGGCATAAGTTATCTCCAGTTGACAGTTTTCTCCAATTTACTGTCATGTTTACATTCAACCATTCATGCTCCTAATGAAGGAACCAAGAAAGAGTGTGAGTAAAGAATGAATATACAGGATGACACTGTCCTTGCACATTAGGGTTGTACTCACAAGATCTGGTTTCTAAAAATACCCTTTTTGGAGCCATTGTTCAGGAATTTGTTAAGATCCCCCTGGTGTCAGTTTCTTATACAACAGAGAACAAATGTATCCCTGTCGCATCTGAACTGGAAAACCATTTTTAGAGTGAAGTGTGACAGTGCTGCTGTGGCCTGGGTTCCAAGAAAGAATGCATGTGACACCCAGTCTGTTGCCCTGTGCACCCACTCTTTATTGCCGCTGGGCCAGGCACCCCGTCATGCCTGGCCCAAGGAGGGGAGATCCTAACAAGGGGAGGCCACCTTGTGGCTAGTGAGTGGGGCCCAGCTGAGCTCTGAGGCCTGTGGCCGGCTGGTCAACCTTGAGGTGCGGTCCAGGGCACAGAGCCCTCAGGGAGAGCTGAGGCACAGGCTGGGTGGTGCGCACAGCCCCCGTGCACAGCCCTAGCCTTGTGAGTCACTGGCTGTGGGCTCCTGGCAGAACTCATCCATGAACTCGAGGAAGCGGCCGAACTTGGGCTGACTCTCACTCAGCGCTGGGCAGGCTGGGGGGAGCGGGGTGGTCCTGAACACTGTCCGCAGAGAGCCACTCACCAGCTGCCGGTAACGTGCTTGGAACTCCTTCAACAGCCTCTTCGCCTCCAGGTACTGCTTGTGGTTCATCAGCCGCCGTTCTGTCCGCCGGTGCAGGACAGCACCTGCAGGAAAAGAAGCCAGGAGAGGCACCAAGCTCACCCTGGTTCCTACCCAGCTGGAAGCAAGAGGATTGGGTCTAGAAACCCTTGGAAAGTGGGATGGCAGGACAGGAAGATGCTAAGGGGCTGAAAATGGCCTTTCCAGTTTGGGGCAGTAGGAAGTCAGTGGTATCCCCTCTTGACTCTATCTTAAGCCCTGGTTCAGGACCTTAACATGCTATGTGATTTAACTCCCGGCCTCATGCTGGCTCTCCTTTTCTCCATCTACATACAGAGACTGATGTCGGTAGTTGCTCTATAGGGGCCTTTCCTGCACTGACACAAGCCCTTTCTTTGCCTTTAATCAGCAGGAGTGAACTGGATCTGGGATCCTGGCAGCTGTGGCAGAGCCGTACCTAGTGGAGCCTCTGTAATGTTCCGGGGATCCCGCAAGCGAATGAAGATGTCATCCAGCAGTTGGGTTCTAGTCTTCCTTGGGGGTGGAATCGGGATCCTCTGGGCCTGGCAGAAGGTCATGGAGGAGGGTGTTATCCCAGGTTTATGCACAGACTTTCCTGGCCTAACTTCATATAGTCACAGCAACAGGCTGAGGAGCATCTGGGGGTGCTGGGAAAGCATGGCCCTCAGAGGGTTCCAAGGTGACAGCCACATCTGTACCTGAGGGGGTTACTCAGGGGCCATTTACACACTCAATGAGCTGGATGTTTACCCGTTTCTCTTTGGGAACATAGGGTTTCTGAAGAGTGTCCAGCTTGGGCTTGGAGGAGTGGCACAGGAGTGGGTGCTTCAGCATGTGTTGCAGGGCCTGTGCATTCTTCTGGATTCCTAGGGCAAGAAGGCAAGACTGAGTCAAGGCACTGCCCCGTCCTCCCAGATGCCTCCCCGGATTGCTTCATTCCTCAGTCTCACAGCAGCTCTAGGTAAAAGGATTTGAGAGTCCCCAAAAGAAAACACTGCTCCTAGGTTTCTTCCGGGTCTGTTCCAGTGCCTGAACGTCCATCATTCTTCAGTGAGTATTTGTCCCATATTATAATGGAAAAATAGCACAGATTGTAATGGGAAGATAGTATTGGAGTGGGGGAAAAGGCTGGCTCCAGTGCAACCCCGTTAACCTCAGGGGGTTATATCATAGGGGCTGATATCCCCAACAGTCCAGCTGAATGCCAGTTGCTTTGGAAGTACAGATTAACACAGAGATGAAGCTGCCTCCTTTGCCTCCAACCAGATAGGAAGGATTTCGGACGTTCAGTTTGGGAGCTTAACCTGGGCTGGGAAAAGCTCAAGAATCTGGCCAGTCTGGGTGTTCATTCATCAAACTTTTCCTGAGGAGAGACTTCATCATCCAGAACAGCTAGGCTGAGACCGACTAGAATCTCTGAATAAACTGTGGTTCCCTGTAAGCCAGTGAAGGCCCAAGCCAGGACAGGGGTCCCAATATGTGGGGCTTCAAAGGACACCCTAAAAGGAGCCCTTTGACAGGTATTTAGACAGAGGACAGCACCCTAGTTGGGAAAAGACAGCTTGGTGCCAGCCTTGGCTTGACCCTGACTTGCTCTGGGCTGTGGAGATGGCCTCTTGCCCTGGAGCAAGGATATGCCCTCACATACCCTTTGGCTCAATGAAGGCTGGATCAGGCTTGGCTGTCAGCAGTTCTTCATAGCCGTGGTACTTGCTGGGAAGGGAGGCAGTTGTGAGCTTCCTCCGAGTCACTTTCACCTCTCTGGGTGCCGTTGGTGGTTTCTTTTGGTCTTTCTCCTTCAACTCTAAATCATCCTTATGGATGATGGAGGAAGGCAGTTCACTCACCTGTGCCCAGGAAGAAAACACATTTATTTGTCATTCATTCATTCATTCATTCCATGAACATTCAGAGCATCATCTCTGTGCTGGTCTCTGCTGGGCCCTGTTAAGGGCAAGGGTAAGACCAAGACTGGGATGGAAGGAGGCAAACATAAAAATAACAATTAATAAATGCTTTAACAGAGGGAATACAGTGGTTTTGGGTGATCCCACAGGAAGCCCTAGCCTAGCCAAGAAGCTCCCTTGGAGGAAGGCCTTAGCATGAGCTAAGTCTTAAAGAGCCAGGAAAGCCATCCCTATGGAGCAATGGGGAGAGGTGTAGACTGCAAGTGATGACAAAGAATGATTGTTTCAGACAAAGAACAGCATGAGCAAAGGTGCAGAGGTAAGAAACATCAAGGTTCATTTTGGGGGAACTAAAGATTGGTACAGTTAAGTAAAATGTGAAGAGACAGGCAACCGCAGTGGTAAGCAGGACCCAGATCAGTAAGGACCACTATATGCCAAGCTGAGGGTGTGTTTTATTTTATATTTTCTTTATCTTCACTCTGATGGCAAACCATGGAGGATTTTAGCCTATCCTAATGGCTTTATAAGAAATCTGTATGTCATGTAGGGATATAGTTATTTATTAAAATGACTCACCAGGTGGGGTGGCACATGCCTGTAGTCCTAGCTACTCAGGAAGCTGAGGTGGGAGGGCTGCTTGAGCTTGGAAGCTCTGGGCTGTAGTGCATTATGCTCGAGTGTCCACACTATGTTCAGCATCAATGGGTGACCTCCCAGGAGTGGGAGACCACCAAGTTGCCTAAGGAGAGATGAACTTGCCTAGGTAGGAAATGGAGCAGGTCAAAACTCACTTCCTGATCAGTAGTGGGATAGTGCTTGTGAATAGCCATTGCACTACAGCCTGGGCAACACAGTGAGACCCATCATGCATATACCTGTGTGTGTATTTGTGAATATACGTGTATATATACACGTATGTGTATACAATATATATGACCTATAACAAGCAAAAAAGCTGAATTAGCAATTTTTAAACTTTCCACAAAGAAAAGCTAAGGACCAGATGGTTTCACTGGTGAATTCTACCAAACATTTAAAAAAGAATTAACACCAATACTTCACAAACTCTTCCAAAAATTAAAAGAGGCTTGTTATGTGAGGTTAGTATTAACCTGAAATCCAAACTAGGGAAAGACATTACAAGAAAGGAAAAATACAAAGCAGTATCACTTATGAATATAAATGCAAACATTCTCAAAAAATATTAGCAAACTGAATTCCACAAGTAAAGGGGATTATATACTATGACCAAGTGAGATTTATCGTAGGAATGAAAGGTTGGTTTAACATCTGGAAATCAATTAATGTAATATATCAATAAAGGAACAAAACCATATGATCATCTCAGTAGACACAGGAAAAGCCCACTCTGTCATGATTAAAAAGCACTCAAACTAGGAATACAAAGTAACTTCCTCAACCAGATAAAGAGCATCTATGGAAAACCCTCACCTAATATCATAATTAATGGTGAAAGACTGAATGCTTTCCCCTTAAGAACAGGCACAAGACAAGGAAGTCTGCTCTCACCACTTCTATTCATCATTGTATTAAAGGTTATAGCCAGGATAATTAGGCCAGAAAAAAAAAAGTTGTTTTTTTTTTTTTTTCTGAACAACATGGTGACTCATAATTGATTGCATGGCTTTGGCCGCTAGGAGCTCAGAATTGCATTTTGTCAAAACATCTTTATTATAATAGCAGCAGTGCATGATGTGCATGTTTGAGTGACAGAATTACTCTTATACTATTTCCTTTCCTGTCCATATTTTCCATCTAAATCTCTCAAATTGTTTCTCTTAAAATGCTTATTTATATTCTGCATTGCTCCAAAAAGGTTCTGAGATAGTTCTTTAAGATACTTTTATACTATATAAATTTATATGTCACTATAAGTCATCTGTGGAAAAAGAAATAGATGGATGGAGAGTTAGACCTCCATGAATGGATGGATGTACATCCTGGAAAGATCTGGCAGTGAGCAGATTGGAGGGCAAGACTGGAGGCAGGGAGATCAGGGAGAAGGGTGGTACAGTAATAAAGTTCAAGGGGGCCCTGCCAACTCTTCTAGCCTTATATTACCCTTTGCCACATGCCACCCTTCTGCTGCACTGACACTAAACATTTGTGGTTTCTGAATGTACCATTTTAATTTTCTTCCTCTATCCTGTTTCATGCTGTGTCCTCTGTCCAGAATGCCCTTGCTGCTATATCTTCACCTTTAATTCCTACTCAGCCTGTAAATCTCAGCTCAGTTGAGCCTCTTCCAGGACAGCCTCCTGGGCTGGGGCACCGGCATCTCTCCTTCCTCCAGGCTCCCAGCCTCTGGGATTTCCTCAGTCTCAGCACTGATTGCATGAGCTGGTCTGTCTGTGTTCCCCATTATACTGAGAGCACCTCAAGGGCACGACCTGCATCTGATCTATGTTCCCAGGATCCAGAGGCAGCATCAAAAGTGAGGAGCCCTGAAGTAGAGAGGTACAGGCAGCAGCAAACCCTTCTGAAAAACTAGTTGGAATCACACCCCAGTCAGACCACAGATCTTGTCTGTGCAACAGAAATATGACTTGTCCCCATGGGTGCCCCTATCAGTAGCCTTAGACCAGAGATCTTCCAGAAGAGGCTTGCAAGCTCCACCAAGGGTGCTGACTTCTCATTTCCAGACCTGCCATGTGCTTGTTGCTCCCAGCTGTCCACAGCAGTTGAGACTAAGGGCTGCAGAGGAACCTGTGGGAGCTAGTAACAAGTGGGCAGGGACAGCTGGATACAGGTACCTGGGTCAGGAAGATGGACTCTGTGCTCTTGGAGTCCTCATCTGATGGGTGCTCTGGGCTGAGGCGGACAGCTGTGTCACTCAGGTGGGACAGGGTCTCTTCACTATGCACAGTGGAGTCGGAGCAGATGGGAGGCAGTGGCACGAAGGTCCGGCGAGACAGGGAAAGGCCTTCCAGACTCTCAGTGGGCATCTCTGACTCCACAGAAGTGCTTTTGGTAGTGGGCAGATCTTCAGCCAGCTGTGCCTCTGGCTCTAGCATATCCTTTGAGGGAGACTTGGTTGTGGTCACTTGTGGGTGATGGAGCACCAGAGGCTGCTTTGGCACCTTTGGGATTTCGGTTTTCACCTGTCATGGAGAAGAGCCGGAATGAATGTGCTTCCTAATCAAGAGTCTCTCCTCCTGGGCCTCACTAGCCTGAGGCCACTTGTATAGCAGCTGGAGTGCTGGGTACGGACTGACGGGGAGGTGGAAAGGGAAATCATACTTGTTGGGCATCTATGATGTGCCCCATGCATGATGTAAGTTGTTTTATTTCTACCTTGAAACTACCCAATGAATAATTATCCTCAATTTTATAGATGAGGAAACAGGCTTAGAGAGGTAAAATGACCTGTCCAAGTCCTAGAGTGATTCAGCAGTAGTGCCTGGATGATGTAATTCCAGTCCTGGGCTCCAGGCTTCATGCTGCATCCCTGACCATACGTCACTCTGGCCCTCAGTAGTCTCACTCTTCAGATGAGGGTTTAACATGGTGCCTATGGCTTTCCCCGGGGACTCCGAGGAGAGGGTGTTGGGGAATGGTCCTGTATTTTCTGGAAGATGGCAGCACCAGGCCCCTTTCAGGATGCTGGTCCCTATACCTTATATAAAGATCCGAAAGATAGATCTCTCTGAAGGTTCAGGACCAAGAAAATAACTTCCTTAATTAGTAAAAGCCTGTGACCATTCTCCCCATCCTCCTCAGCTGCCAGGAGGTGTCCATGTGCCCAATTTACCTCAGCTGGGCTTAGTTCTTTCCCTCTCTCCCTTTACATAGTCGATTGTTTTCACTCTTTGTCAGAGGTATTTGGTTCACTTACATCTGTACTTTTACTGAGAGATGTAAGTTGTGTAGTGGAAAGATTCCAAGCACTGTAGTTAGAAAAATATGGGCTGGAATACAGGTCTATCCTTTGAGTTCCCATTTCCTCCTTGTGCCTCTCTCACAGAGTTCCACCAAATGAAATGGTGTGTGCAAATGTACCTAACGGACTAAGGAGGGCGAAGGATGACTTTTATAAAACATGTTACTTTAAAAAAAAAAAATCTCCTTTTGGAAAATATGTAGAACCTCAGTGTTTAGACTTGAAGCCTGAGGGACCCAGAGTCTTTGTGTGAATCCATGCCACAGGGCACAGGGCATGAACACAGCACTGCACCTCAGCATCTAAAACACCAAGTGCCATCACTTGGCAGCTGGTGGGAAAGGACAGTTCCCCTTCCCTCTCATGGCTCTGTGAGAGAGATGTGCTAGAGGAAATGCTCTTTCTCTATCCCACAGCTACTTTCCCCGCCCCTTTCCAAGGGAGGAATGGGTAACCTAACTGGCCAGAGGTTGAGTCACTGCGCCCTGCTTCAGTCGTGGGCTGGATTACTGCTCATCAATGAGACCAGGCTATTTTATCTTCTATTTGTGTCCTCACATCAAAGGGCTCACACAGCTTCTTGGTTACAGGCCTGTTCTGGCAGGTTCTCCATTTTCCTCCTGTCTGTCCATGCCTAGGTGTGAGGGGAGGGGCTGCAGCCCTGGTCCATGTAACCCCAGGGGTCTAATCTGCATTTCTAGCCCCATCTCTGTATGCACAATGGGGACATGCAGGCATCCCCAGTCTGACTCAGGACTAAGCCACATTCTCCAGTCCAAGATAGAGGGTATTTACCTAAATTAACAAAGCATTGATTTGTTTCTCATTTGGCCACTGGCATCTGTGTTTATTTAACTCATTTAGCTCAAAGGTTGGTCAGAACCTTTGATGGGAGGAGGTTTGAGGGGTCCCCTAGGACCCACACTAACTTTTAACAAGTCAGTTCACCTCTCTGAGTTTGTTGCTTCATCTGCTGTGAGAATTATGAGATAGGATATATGCAAGGGCTCCGCAGAGTCCTAGGCATGGGGCTTCATAAAGGAGAGAGAGGATTCTGCCCCTCCCTAGCTGGCTGATGGGAAATGATGGGGCAGATCCTTAAGAGGAGGTAGCAGACAACAAGGAAGATGATGGAAACCTTGGAATTTCTATTTCTGACTTCAAATGCTTGTCCAGTCCTCTGAGGACATCAGACAAGAGCCTGGCTGGACAGAGGCGGGCTGCAGAGGGGATGGCAAGGAAATGCCTGTATTTAACTTTTGGGATCAGCAATGCTCAGCCCACCTTTTGGCTGTAGAAAGACTAATAAAGTTCAGGAGGGAGGAGCATTTCACAGAAATTTTTGAAATTCTTCAGATGAAAGAGGGATTTGACTTACTTTATGGCAAAGGAAGTAGACTTCTCTCAACATAAGGAAACACTTCCTTAAGATTCAGGCAGGAGATGTATTCTGGTCCTGGCTTAGCCATTTTTTTTTTTTTTTTTTTGTAGAGACAAGATCTCACCCAGGCTGGTCTTAAACTCCTGCCCTCAAGTGATCCTCTCGCCTTGGCCTCCAAAGTGCTGCGATTAGAGGCGTGAGCCACCACGCCTGGCCCATAGCCATTCTCAATTACTATAGGTGACTGTAACTTTCAGTGGTAAGAGTTTTGGGAGTTTAAAATATATTTTCGTATCTGTTGTTTCATCAAATGCTCTTCCCAAAGCAAGGAAAGGAGAAGGCAATGCTGAATCTAATGGAGAGATTCCAGGCACTGTGGAGTGAGCAGCTCTACAGCCAGGTTGGTTTGCATACATTATAATAGGCTGCACTCTTCCTGGGGGTGAGAGTCCTGCCTTGGAAGCCCTACCTTCCGTGATTCCTTCCGAGACATCAAAACATGATGCTTAGGCTTTACTATCTTCCTTCGAATTAAGTGGATTCCCAGTCGCTCTTGGAGGAAGCTCTTCAGCAGTGGAGGGACCCCTGGTGCCATGATGGGAAAATAAGATTACTATTAGCTAAAATTTATACTGGGGCTTACTATGTGCCAGGCACTATTCAAACTGCTTTACATGTATTAATGAAACTTATTCTCAACCCTAGGGGTAGGTACCTCATTATTCCCATTCAATAGGCAAGGAAACTGAGGCACAGAGAGGCTAAGGAATTTGTCCAAGATAATAAAGCTACTGTGCAGTGAGGATCAGAACTTCACTGGTGTCACTCCAGGGCCCAGGACTCTAAAATGCCTCCAGCTCCTGTATCTTACAGTTGCTCCACTGCTGACCACCCCATTCCTTGTGCTCTGGGAAGAGAGGCTCCTGCAGTTGGGGCTGCACCCCTCTGCAACTGGGAAGTGGGAGATGAGGTCATGACAGAACTGTTCCACAAAGCAGGGTGTGGTTCAAAAGAGCTCATACAGGATTTAGAGAATTCCATATTCCATGCCCAACTCAGACTCTTTCTTGCTGTGTGACCTTAGGCAGATCATGAACCTCCCTGAGCCTCAGTTTCTACCACTGTCCATGGGGACAATAATGCCTGCCTCACAGGATTACTGTCAGGATGAGCTGGTACAGAGCTATTTCCTCTACTCCTCAATGTACCATGAACCTTGTCCACTCTGATACAGAGTAGATCCCAGGGCTTGCCATTGATGAGGTGGGGATGAGGGTGCCACACTGCTCCTTGGGCACTGGGTTGAGAGGGGGCAGGTTTGCGGGCACCATACCTCGTGTATGGGCCACCAGAGGGTTGTTATGAAAGATGAATTCGCAGAGAGATGGGAAGAGAGCTACTGGTAGGACAGCATCCTCTTTTGCGATCTGTAATGAATGCAAGAGAGACTCTCAGGTTGACACCACCCCCACCTCTACCTAGGTATGTCTAGGCCCCTCACTGCAGGGCTACATGCTTGCTAGGATTGGGGGTGGTATTGGGTAAGACATGCTGCTGTGGATGGGACTCGCTGCTGGGTGCTGCCTTGTCCCTACAATATCACCTACTCGTGCAGAGAGTGCCTTGCCCCTCCTGTCTGAAATTCCACCATCACTGTTGCGTGTTTAAGAGCTAAGAGTTTTTCCTCTCTTCTCCATGCTGGATATGTAGCCTGTATCAAGTATCAGGGAAGCTGGTGGCAAAATAATAAGAACAAACATTTGTGGTAAGAACAAACTCTTTATCTCATGAAGATTCTGGAAGGTTGACAGGGCATTGGCTTTAACTTCAGGATACAATTTGACACTTCATCTTCCTCAACACAAACCTCTACACACTCCTGATGGCTCTTTCACTGAAGCCAGTTCTGGGTACTTCTCTGGGGATGGATAGGGGGAAAGGAGGACCCACACATCTAAGGGATGAGTAGAGCCAGTGTTAAGAGAGACCTCATGGCTGTCTGGGATACAGAGAATGCCCTGTGAAGCCAGCCTGCAAGTGGTGGCTTACTGGCCAAGCCAGCCTCTGAAGGGCAAAATATATACAAGCTTTGTTGAGCAGACTGTCTGGAAAAGCTGGGGACCATCTTGGTGAGAGTATCTATTAGCAATGGAAAAGTATCAGGGACATCAGGATCAAAGGGACCAGGAGTCGGGCAGTGGCCTATCCGACCCCTGGACACACTGAAAGGTATTGGGTCAGATGTAGGACCCAATGAAGGTAGTAAAGTCCAAGGGCTGGAAGAGGGAGGGCACTTCAGTTTAGCTTCCTCCGCAGCCTTACTGGATAGCACTAGATTTCTACTGAGCAACTAACTTCTCTTTCATTTTTATTCATTCAACCAACAAATATTTACTGAATACCTACCATGTGCCAAGCACTTTGTTGGGAATGAGCAAAAGAGACACAATTTCTGCCCTCAGAGAGCACTGTCTAGTGGGAAACAAGCACTGGAGAGACAGTAACACAGGAGAATAGACTTACAATGTGGTAAGTGTCACAAGATAGGTGCATGAAGTAACAGGGTCATCGGACCCAGTCAGAGAGGTAAGAGGTGTCTCTGAGGTCTGAAGGAGGTAATTAGTGAATGCAGTGGGGCATGGAGTGTGTGGCAGAGAAACCTCTGTATTAACCAAAACCATTTCTCTACCTCTAGCACACGGATTTTATCTCCTAGCCTCCCAGGCAAGTACATGTGGTCACGTGAGCCAGTTCTAGCCAATGCAACTTGGGCAGAAGTAGTAAATGCTACTTCTGTGTACAGTCTGTACCCTCCTGTACCTCCTCTACTTCCCTCCTTTTACCACAGTCCCCCTGCTCAACCATCTAATGGGATACATAAGATCCAGTTGAGTAGTGTTAAGACCCTATGAGATGACAGAACATAGCCAGAGGGGACCTGGGTCTCCGAATGATCATGTGGAAGGCTACCTGCCAATCAGCAATATCCAAAATGGACTTTGTAAAAGCAAGGAATACACTTTTATTGTGTTAAGTGATTAAGATGTTTAAGTTTGTTGCAGTAGCTAGTCTTACTTTAATGCAGAGAGGAAGTGTTCTATATACAAAGAGAAAAATGTGTGAAAGGCCTCATAGCCTGCTGGAGGAGTTTAAAGAAGGCTAGTGTAATTTAAAAAGACAGAAAGAGGGCACCTGGTGCAAAATGGGGCTAGAAATGCAAGTAGGGGCCAAACAAAAGGTAGTTTAAGATTTGGGTCCTTGGGGAACTCATTAGATGGATTTTAGAAATATGAGTACCTAAATTTGACAAGACTTGGTGATGATGTAGATATTTGGGGGGGGGGGGGGGGGGGGATGGGGAGGTGCAAAAGAGAGAGAAGTATCAAAGGTGACAACTGGTTTGTGCCTTGAGTAACTGGATGGAAGATCAACCTATTCACTAAGATAGGGAACAATGAAAGAACATAAAATTTGAAGAAAAAATTCATTAGCTTGCTTTGGGTATGTGTATGTTGGCGGTACCTTTGAGGCCTCCTGGAATACAGTGGAGAGGTCTGCGTTAGAGCTAGAAATTTGTGAGTCACTCTTCATGAGCCAATGGGTATCTGAAGTCATCCCTAGGGAAACAGTAGGGAGTGAGAGAAAAGAAACTAGGAGCAGGCCCTGAGAGACTTTAACATTTGATCTTCTAGACCAGGGATCAGCAAACCTTTTCTGTCAAAGTGTTTTAGGCTTTGCAGACCATATGGTTTCTGTTGCAGCTATTCAATTTTACTATTGTTGTACAAAATCAGCTATAGACAATTCATAAACAAATAGGTGTGGTGGTTTTTTTCCAATAAAATTTTATTTATGGACCCTGAAATCTGAATTTCATCTAATTTTAACATGTCATGAAATTTTATCCTTGTTTTGATTGTTTTCAATCATTAAAAAATGTAAACATCACTCTTAGCACACAGGCTGTACCAAAACCAGGACTGGCAAATATAGCACATGGCCCAAATCTGGCCCATGATCCATTTACTGAAGTTTCATTAGAATACTACCTTTCTCTGGCTGGGCGCGGTGGCTCACGCCTGTAATCCCAACACTTTGGGAGGCTGAGGCAAGTGGATCACAAGGTCAGGAGTTTGAGATCAGCCTGGCCAATATGATGGAACCCTGTCTCTACTTTAAAAAAATACAAAAAAAAAAAAAAAAAAAAAAAAACCCCACAAAAATTAGCCGGGTGTGCTGGCGGGTGCCTGTAATCTCAGCTCCTTGGGAGGCTGGGGCAGAAGAATCACTTGAACCCAGGAGGTGGAGGTTGCAGTGAGCCGAGATCACACCACTGCACTCCAGCCTGGGCAACAGAGTGAGACTCTGTCTCAAAAAAAAAAAAAGAAAAAGAAAAAATACTACCTGTCTCATTTGTTGCCATATTGACTTTTGTCCTACAAGAGCAGAGTTAAGTAGTTGCAACAGAGTAAAATACAAAATTCTGCTGCCATTATCTAGACTTCAGAGATAGAGGACGAACCTAAAAAGGTGCCCAATATGTTTTGATAAATGACTATAATGATGGTCAAAGTGGGTGTAGAGTCTCTTGTGTGCAAATCAGGGGGTCAAGAGACAATCACTAAAGAATGGGAGATGCAGAATTTAATCTTGTCAGGATGCAAAATTACATTCACCCAAACCAGGTGATTAAAAAGTTGAAGAAAATTACAATTAAAAATTGATAAAAAATTGAATGATATTCAGGTCATGTGTATCACATTTTCTATGAAATTAAGCCCAGCTGAAAGGTATGGGCTTAGGATTCTGGCTGACACAGCAAGCCGAAATCTGGCCACTGTGCTAGCCTGTTCCCTCTAGGGTGAGTGAATGCTTCTGGAGATGCATTCAGGTTCCAATGATAACTTTAAATTTCTTCTCAATCTCATTGGGTTAAGGAGAGTGTAACAATCCGTCACATTTAGGAACTAAGTATTAAAGACCAAGTGAAAGTGATTATTTTACGTTTGACACAAAAATTTCTAGTGAATATTCTGAGTGATTTTCTGATGAATATTCCAGATGTATAACTTCTGTTTAAAGGCAGAATTTATTTTGAAGTTTGTAACTTTAATAGATTGAGTATTTCAACACAGCTGTATTATTTGACATGACTAAAACATCATTCATGGGGCCAGGCATGGTGGCTCATGCCTGTAATCCTAGCACTTTGGGAGGCCGAGGTGGGTGGATCACCAGGTCAGAAGTTCAAGACCAACCTGGCCAATATGGTGAAACCCCATCTCTAATAAAAAACAAAAATTAGCCAGGTGTGGTAGCAGGTGCCTATAATTCCAGCTACTTGGGAGGCTGAGGAAGGAGAATTGCTTGAACCTGGGAGGAGGAGGCTGCAGTGAGCCAAGATCGTACCACTGCACTCCAGCCTAGGCGACAGAGTAAGACTCCATCTCAACAACAACAAAAATCATTCATTCATCTAACAAACTTGTTGAGCACCTATCATGTATCAGGTAATATTCTAGATAATGAGCATACAGATGGAAGCAAAACAAAGTCCTAGTGCTAAAAGCAAAAGCACATTCTGGTAGTAGATACGTGACAATAGACAAAAAGATACAATACATTAGGTGGTAACTATCATAAAGTAAAATACCATTTAAAAACTCAGGTGCAAACATAGAAAAATGGAAGGAGTGCTGCTAACCTTAAGAAAAAAACTGAATAATCTATAAAATCATAACTTTTCTTGAGTCCAACAGAGAGCTAACATCCCAGGACAATTGTGGCCTGAAATCTAAGGAAATACTGGCACCTCCAAGGACAGGCGGGACACAGACACTGGCCTGCCTGTGGCAGAATGTGGCAGATGCGAGTGCCACATAAGCACTTAAGAAGAAATCAGGTAAAAATTTTAGTGAATTTATAAAGACCAAGCATGGCCTAGAGTAAACTTTAAGCTGCAGACATCCAGGGAGTTCACGCTCACTAGTGTGAGAAAGATTGGAGGCAGGAGAGAGACTGATGACAGCCTTCCTCGGTGGTGTGAGCCTGGAAGAGGAGATAGCTCCCACCACAAAAAGGCAGGGGGCTTTACCAACCCTGCTCCATAGTTAACAAAAGCCTTCAGCTGCTGAGGAAGATCAGCAAACCCTGCAGCCTGGGGCACTGCATCTTGGGTAGGGAAAAAATTAAAACCCACTGCTCCTGTGGTTGGAGCAGGAAACCAACCTGGGCCTAGCACATTAGAGGTCTCCTACTGCTAGGAGAGGGGTAGGACCACTGAAAAAAGCCCATCCTTGAGACACAGGGTTGGTCCCAGGGCTGCCTAAGACTGGGGCTAGAGCCTCCCTTTGGCCCCTACCACCACTTGTTACTTAGCAAGCACTAAGTAGCAAGCAAAAGCAGTCTACTGCTAGGGGGAGGAATGAGCATGTGGAGATAAACTCCTCTGAGGTGCAAGCACTCAGGGAAGAATGAAAACTGAGGACAAAGCACGAAAACTGAGAAAAACACTGGCACCATAGGAAAAACCAACTATATGCTGTCTAAAAGAGACACACCTTAACTACAAAGATATAAATAGGTTGCAAGTAAATGGATAGAAAGAGATACACTATGCAAACAGTATAAGGAAGCTATGTAGCTATATGCAAATCAAACAAAATAGACATCAAGACAAGGAATATTATTAGAGGCAAAAAAAGGCAACTCATAATTTATAAAAGTATCCATATGTTAAGTAGATATAACAGTTCTAAATGTATCTGCATCAAGAGCAGACTTCAAAATACATGGAGTAAAAACTGACAGAACTAAAAGGAGAAATAAGTAAATTCACAACCACGTCTGGAGATTTTAACACACTGCTCTCAGTGATTGATAGAACAACTAGACAAGAGTACAGAGAAGATCTGAGTGACACAACCAACCACCTTACCTTAATATTTACAGAACACTTTCCCACAAAACTGCAGAATATACAGTTTTTGAAATGCACATGGAATGTTCACCAAGACAGACCGACCATAGGGTGAATCATAAAACAAGTTTAAATAGATTTCAGAAGAATGACATCTTACAGATTATGTTATCTGCACACAAAATAAATTAGAAATAAATACAAGACACCTAGAAGAGCCCCATATATTTGGAAATTAACTAAGTTCTTAAAAACCTGTGGATCAAAGAAGAAATCATAGGAAAAAGTGAAAATATTTTAATTTAATGAAAATAAAAAGAAAATATATTACAATTTGTAGGACTCAGCTAAAGCAGTGCTTGGAGAAGAAATGTACAGCTTTACTTGCTTATATTAGAAAGAAAGGTCTAAATCAATTAACTAAAATTATACTGCCTAAGATGCAAGAAAAAGAGGAGCAAATTAAAATCATTTTAAGTAGAAGAACAGAAATAAAGTTACGAGCAGAAATCAATGAAATGGAAAACAGAGAAATCCAGTGAAACCAGAAGCTAGTTTAATAAGAAAAAGTCAGTAAAAGAGGCAATGTCTAACTATTTTGGATCAATAAAAGACATAAATTACCAATTTCAAGAAAAGGGGCCTGTGATACATCTATGGTCCACTGATTTTTGGCAAGGGTGTAACAATGAGGGAAAGAATAGTCTTTCTGGTAAGTGGTGTTGAGAAAGCTGGATATCCACATGCAAAAGAATGAAGCTGATACCTGTTTCACACTATATATAAAGACTAAGTTGAAATAAAGACCTAAATGTAAGAGCTAAAACAATAAAACTCTTAGAAGAAAACACTTGGGGAGTTTAGCTGTACCAGCTGCTTGCTGTAGAGGAATGTAAGCAGAGTATCTTAGTTTCCTGCATTTCAGACTTGAGTAGGGCTCAATTAGTGGGATTTTACAGAAAACCGAACAGGACATGAATATTGGAAAAATATGTTAAATCTATCCCTTAGTCTTTGTATCTGCTGTTCCCCTTAAGCTACATTTCTACCCTCACTTGACTCACCCCTCTTCACCTGATTAAACTCACTGATTCAGATCTCAGCTTAAACACCACTTTCTTGAGAACCTTCCTTGATCCCAAGTATTAGGTTAGACACCTCCCCTCCATCATTTACTTCAGAACATGGTGAATTTCTTCATAACACTAAGCATGCTCGTATTGTGATGATTTGTCCCTATCAGTCTTCCTGTCTTCCTTATAGGTGATAAGTTGCAAAAGGGCAGAGGCCAAGTCTCTTGGCTGTATACCTAGTGCCTACCACAGAGCCTGACACATGGTAAGTGCTAAATATCTGTGACTGAAGAGATGGACTCCAGCCTTGGCCTGAACTCCCTCCGCTTTCCCCACCCTGGGAATTCCTGAGCCCATGTACCTGTAATGCAGGGAATTGAATGGAAAGTTGGTTTTTAGGCCAGAGCAACTTGCATCCCACCCTCCCATCTGTGCCCCTGAGGAAACAGTAGAGGAGCAGAAAGTCACCTTGTTGTAGGCCAGGCTAAGGTATCTCAGCTCTGGGAAGGGTGGGGCCAGCGTCTGGTTCCTGGCCTTCAGTGACTTCACAGGAAGGATCTCGAATATGGGAGGAAGTGAACATATCTTGGTTGTCTTAGAAAGAAGGAAAAGTCAAAATCAAAGTGCCCGATAATAAATAAGGTCACTAAGGGCCAACAGACCCTTTCAATGGAACAGGGCGGAATGAATGACCTTCCTAGAGAGACTTGGCCAAAAAGAGACAGGTAGGGTCATAAGGGTAGATGTCACCATCAGCCCAGAATTCTGGCTCCAAGTTCTCTTAGGTCATATGATGAGCTAATTCTCAAGTACCCAAAGTTCCATTTTCAAGTTTTCTGAGGCCACAGGATAATACAGCACTGGTGCAGACATCAGAGGTACTTGGTCCCCACCCTCTCTCTCTGCCCTACAGCAGCTTACCCTGAATTGGCCCTTCTATACAGTTGGATTAAAATTTCTCCAGAAGGCAAAGGGGAAGGTGCTTGCGTCCTTAAGGGGAATTTTTCTAGTGGGGAGAGGGAGAGGGAGGTGTCTTGAGCCTTGAACACCTGCTCTGATGGGCTAGCCCACATCCTTGAGTTGGAAGTTCTTCATTTGGGGATGAAACAACAGTCCTGAATGATTTCACCCGGCCCGTGGAGGCTGAATGTGGCATGCTGCATCTGGATCCCTTCTTGCAGGGTCATGTTCTTTTCATGCAGCCCAGACTGCCACAGGTTCAACATATTTGATCAAGCAGAAAAAGGTCATTGTTGGTTTAACTATACATAACTCACTATACTCACTAATTCCTGAGTTCGATGGAACCACAGGATATTATAAGGGTAGATGTTGGGCTAAGGGTTAGGTTCAGATGAACTAGATACTGTCTTAAGCTGAATTAATTAATCACTATGGAATCTTGAGCAAGTCACTTAAATTTTGCTTGTTCATTCAGTGAACATTTATGGGGCACTGACTTTGAGCCAAGTATTTTGTACCCTTCTGGGTCAACTTGTAAAACCACATGAGTGGACAGGTCAGTCATGGGTGAGAATAAAACAAAAACCAGTGATGGTGTCTGGGAATTCAGATGACTTGCCTCTCCCAGTGATCCCAAGGCAATCTCTGAGACGCAAGAGTGGAATGTAGTGGCAGTCTGATAAGGCAGTCTCCTCCACTATGTAATTCCCTACTTAGAGCAAGGCTGTGTGAACTGAAGGGGGTAAGTCAGACTGCGGTACAGACAAGGAAAAGCCAGAGAGTCAAGATGAGGAGTATCCTGACCCAAGGGCATAACTGGCCCTGATGGGGGCAGAGAGGGCCCTGTCTTAGAGGGAGATGCATCTGATTTTAATAGAGAAAGGCCACTAAAAGTCTCAACTATCCAACTCACTTTCTAGATTTTCAGATGTCAGAGAGCTGATGTGAGCACTGAGCAATCCTACAAATTATCTTTGACTTGTGAGGTAGACTGTATAATGGCCACAAGCCCCTCCATCCCACATACATGCCCTTTTGCAGTGTGACCTTGCTGCTCCTCCCATTCAGAGGTGGAGACCATGTGTCTACCCTCCTGAAATTAGACTGGCTGTTACATAAGAAACAATTTGTCTGGTCTTTGTCCCAGGTTCCTGGCACTGAGCTTCTAAAACCCTTGGAATTTTCTAAGTGATAGGAATATCTTTGTTATGCAGGACTCCTTGAGTCACACCTGAGTTTAGGGTAGTGACATGACTCAGGATGGAGGCTGGCCATGCCAGAAAGACTAACCATGTGGCTAGAGAGTTGGAGCTTTGCACCAGCCTGACCCCTGGGGAGGATAAGGAACTAGAAATTGAGTTCAATCAGGTGGCCAATGAGCCTCCAATAAAAGCTCTGGACTCTGAGGTGTGGGTGAGCTTCCTGGTTGGTGAGCACATCCAGTGTGCTGGGAGGGAGACATGCCCTGATTCCACAGGGAGAGGCAAGAAAACTCTCAAACCTCACCTTATATACTTTTCCATTTGGCTGGTCCTGATTCATATCATTTATAGCTGGGGTCCCTAACCCTTGGGCCACAAACCGATGCCAGTCCTTGGCTTATTGAGAACTGGGCCGCACAGCAGGAAGTAAGCAGCGGGTGAGTGAGCGAAACATCATCTGTATTTACAGCCACTCCCCATTGCTCGCATTACCGCCTGAGCTGCACCTCCTGTTGGATCAGCAGTGGCATTAGATTCACATAGGGGCACAAACCCTATTGTGAACTCGGCATGCAAGGGATCTAGGTTGTGCGCTTGTTATGAGAATCTAATGCCTGATGATCTGTCACTGTTTCCCATCACCCCAAGATGGGACCGTCTGGTTGCACAAAAGCAAGCTCAAGGCTCCCACTGATTCCACATTGTGGTGAGTCATATAATTATTTCATTATATATTACAATGTAATAATAACAGAAATAAAGTACATAATAAAATAATGCACTTTAATCATCTGAAACCACCCACCCCACCCCAGTCCATGGAAAAACTGTCTTCCACAAAACTGGTCCCTGGAGCCAAAAAGGTTGGGGACTGCTGCATTATAGTAAAACTGTGATTATAAGTATAACCCTTTGCTGAGTTTTATGAGTTGTTTTAGAAAATTACTGAACCTGAGTTGTGGAAACTCTTGAATTTATCACCAGTTGGTCAAAGTGTGGATAGCCTGGGGACTCCTAAACTTGTGTTGGGGACTCCTAAACTTGTGTCTGGCTTCTGAAGTGAGGGAAATCTTTTTGGGAACTACCCTCACTTGTGGGCTCTGTGCTTAACTTGTGGGGTCTGCACAAACTCAGGGGTCAGCGTCAGAATTGTACAGCAATATAATACTGGGTTTTTGACTTGCTTTGACCAACAGAATGTGGAGAAGTGACACTATTGCAATTTCAGAACCTTTCAGTTCATCCTTGCTCTCCTGAAACCCTGATGCTGTAATGAAACCATACTGCAATGTAGCCCAGGAGGAAAAGACCACAGAGAAGATGCCAAGCCATGCCAGCTGTGTCCTTGAGCCCAGACCACAGCTACCCTGCCAGCTAAATGCAGTTGCATGAGTGAGCCTTGGCGAAGCCAGTGGAATCACTTCATCAGCTCAATTGTGAGTGGTGAAAAATAATGAATTGTTACTGGGTTGGTTTGAGTAAGCAGCTATAGTTAACTGATAGAATTTCTCACACAGTTGTATCTGTGGGGAGGTTGTGTACTGAGCTGCCTCTCTAGGATGCAGGTTGGCTAAATGAAGAGATATACTATTTATTGTAAATGAATAAATCAATATTTAGTTTACATGCACCAGTCTCCAGGAGCATCTGCCGTGAGAGAAAAAACAATTTTCTGTGCTAACAAAAATCAAGGGTCTAAGCCTGTGACATCAAGGATTAGGTCCTGGATAGTGGTGTATCTGGCAAGGACTTTTCCAGCTTTGGGGGACTCTAGTTAGGGAGCTGCTGTTAGCAGCCCCACTTCAATGCCAATTTTATCACTTGAGGCAGCTGCCATTATTACATTATGCTAAACAGCATGTGAGAACAATGAAAGTTAGAGTAGGCAGGTAAGGTCAAGACATGTCTGTCTGTGGCCAGCACAGGACCTGGTACATGGTAGGTACTTGGCAACTACCTGTACAATGAATGGGCTCCCTCAGTGTGATCTATAGAAATGACTCTCATGGCTCCATTAATTTATTTCATTTTGTCTATTAAAATTAATGTTCTAACTCAGAAACAAAATATAAAGTAGTCAGTTCCTACCTCTGAGGTTGAAAATCCAGGGTAAGACGAAAACACAACCTCTGAAACAGAAGAGAAACAGAATGAAGGTTGGTGACAGCATTGACTGATGCCTAGAGCACCCTGGATATAGATCTGCCATCCACTGTGTGCAGCAGGGCACCTCCTAGAGGGAGTCCTCATTGGTCCTCGGCCCCAGTGCTAACTAGGAAGAGGAGCTGGCTGTGACATGCATCAGGTAATAAGTCCCTTTGCACTAAGGATAAAATACAAACTGCTTATCCAGTCCTCTGAAGTCCTGCATGACTGGGCCCCTGCCTACTTCTTCAATCCCATTTCATGATACTCTCTCCTTCATTCACTGTATTTCAGCCACACTGACCTTTTATCTGACTTTAAAACACTTAAGCACTTTTGAGCCTCAGAATTACTGGGGAGTCCATACTGAGCAGAAAGCTAATCAACTGTCTTAGAAGAGAAAAGTATATATAGAAGACATTCTGTCAGAAGATTTGGAAATATTTGTTATATTAGTAGAAACAGGATGGGTTGAGCCAGTGTATTCAGGAGAGATACCAAGAACAACCAGCACAAAGTCATAAGGAGGAGGGTGCAGAGTGATTTCATTCTTGGGACCGTCAGAATGAGATGAGTCAATAAACAGCTGCGTTCAACCTAACACAGCATAGCATCTGATGGGACTAGATCCTGTACAGACATTGCTCACCTTTACCCTAGTTAACCGATACCTTCTACATGTTAATGATATTATAATGAGAAAAGTCACATGAAAATGAAGAAAACAGTAATAGGGGATGGAACAACATGGCATAAATAACTTCTCCTGTGATGAGGGTCTGCAAGGGAGTTTGGGAAAGCCTTGTGCAATGAACAAAGTAGGAATTCCCTGCAGGATGCGCCATGGCTGCAAGTGTGAGTGCTAATCTGTGAACCCTAGAAAACGACAGCACCTCTAGAAAGATGGGCACACTGATCGCGCATCCTGCTCTCCCCACAATCACAGGAATTACTGCATTTTAAGCTTCTGATTGAGCATTGTTATACAAACAGACTAAACAATCAAGAATCTCTTACTATTTGAGGAAAATTAACAATATAAAAAAGAGAAGAATTATCACCTGAATAAAAAGTTTATTTAACAAAAGTTATCAAAACTTCAAAACAGAATAATCAGTATCCTCTGAGAAATGCCAAAGTTTCACTCCTGAAACAAAAGCAGATTGCTGTGGAAGCAAAGCTACTAACAAAGCTGTAAATTTATAATGAAAATAACTCATACATGTGCTGGATAGAAGAATGAACCCAGTTGAAGAACTAATTCATAAAATAGAAGACTGAGTGGAGAGACTCTCAGAATGCAAAAAGGCAGAGAGAAGATGGTGGAATAGAAGATAACCCACTCATGTCCCCTCACAACTACAAAAATTCTACACCCACCCACAGTCAAAAGTCTCTCTGCAGGAGCATCAAGATTCAGGTAGGAGTTTGTGAAACGCTGGTGGATCCCAAGACCTTGAAGGACTGTTTTGAAAGTACAGACCAACACCAGTGGCTGATCCACCAAGCTTGCTCCCCAGTTCAAGCCTAGAAACAGTCCAGGCTTCCAAGGTCCTGGGCTACAGCCATATTTGGCCTTGAGCCTGCAACCAAAACCATCTGCAGAGAGGTCCAGAAGGAGTAGTGCACACTAGTGCCTTGGTGGAAAGGCTTGTCTGCCTGCTGACATCAGCCTTGGCAGTAAGCCTGAAAGTTGCCCTGTTTTTCTGATCCAGCCCCTCTCAGCTGAGGTCCCTCCTCACTGTCTCTTGCACAAGGACCCGGAGGGAGACTCACCCATATCTCGCAGCCTGAGGCTCCCAGATGAGTTTACCAACTTCTGTCCCACAGCAAATTCCAAGGGGACTCAAGTCTCAGACTTGGTCCCTCCAGCTGCAATCAGAGAACTAACCAGACTGTGCAGGGACTTGCTGTAAGGCACATGCCCCTCTGAGCCAATGAGACTGGGCTTTCTAGCCTTCACCCTGCAGCAAATCCTGAGAGAGCCCAGTCTCAGTTCTGACCCCTCTCACTACAGTGGAGAATTATCCTGTCTGTGCTGAGACCTGCTGGGAGACACATGCCTGTCTGTGCCAACAAGATGGGCTCCTTCCCATAGCAAATCCCACGGGGGCCCAGTGTCAGCCCTGGCCCCTCCTGCTACAATCAGGTAACTATCTCATCTGCATAGGGATTTGCTAGGAGACACATGCCCCTCTGAGCCAATGAGACTGGGCTCTCCAGCCTCTACCTCACAGCAGATCCTGAGGAGGCCCAGTCTGCGATTTGGCCCCTCCTGCTGCAGTCAGGGAACTATCCTATCTGTGCAGGAACTTGCTGGGCAATGTGCACCTCCCTAAACCAAGACAGGGCTCTCTAGCCTCTGTTCCACAGCAGATCCCAAGGAGGCCTATGGTCAGTTCCAGCCCATCCCACCACAATCAGGGAATTATTCCATCTGTGCAGAGCCATGTGGGCAGCTGTATGCCTGTCTGAACCACCATGACAAGCACACCAGCCTCCATCCCACAGCAGATCCCAAGGGGGCTCAGTCTCAGCTCTGGCCCCTCTTTGTTGCAGTCAAGGAACTACTTGTGCAGGGACCTGCTAGGTGACATACACCTGTCTAAGCCAATGAGATGGACCACCAGCTTCATTCCTACAGCAGATCCCAACATGCCCCAGTCTTAAATCCAGTCCCTTTGGCTACAGCTTTCGCAACCCTCTCAGTCTTTGCAAGACTTGCAGCAAGCCTGGGTTTAGACCATCCCTCAGTGCTGAGATGCCAGTAGTGGTCCCAGGCTCAGGAAACATAAGTCAGTCTGCTTAGAATCCCTGGAAGTCCCTCTGAAGAAGGACAGGCACAAACAAAGCCAGACTATAAAGGCAAAAATAAATACCTAATATTTCAAGGCAAGGACATCACACTTCTACAAAAATCAAGAACATTCAGGGAAATATGACGTCACCAAACAGACAAAATAAGATGCCAGAGATCAACCATAAAGTAATAGAGATGTGTGATCTCTCAGACAAATAATTCAAAAGAACATTTTTTGGGGTTTCTTCTTTGTTTTTTGTTTTGTTTTGTGCTTTTTTTGGAGACAGGCTCTCATTCTGTCACCCAGGTTGGAGTACAGTGGCACAAACATGGCTTACTGCAGCCTCAACCTCCTGGGCTCAAGCAGTCCTCCCACCTCAGCCTCCCATGTAGCTGGGACCACAGGCATGCACCACCATGCCTGGCTAATATTTTAATTTTTTTGTAGACATGGGAGTCTCACTTTGTTGTCCAGGCTGGTCTTGAACTCCTGGGCTCAAGCAATCTTCCTACCTCAGCCTCCCAAAGTGCTGAGATTATAGGCATGAGTTACCATGCCCAGCCAAAACAGATGTTTTAAGGAAGCTCAGTGAACTTCAAGAAAACACAGAGAATCAATTCAGAAATTTACCAGAAAAATTTAACAAAGAGATTGAAATAAAAAAAAAAAAATCAAAGAAATCACGGAATTGAAAAATATAATGAATGAAATAAAAAAGGCAATAGAGAGTATCAAGAGCAGAATTAAACAGAAGAAAGAATCAGTGAGCTCAAAGACTATATGAAAAAAGAAGAATGAAAAAAAGAAAGCTTGCAGGATTTATGGGACAACATCAAAAAAGAAAATATTAGGGTTGCTGAAGTTAAACAGGGATATGAGAAAGACAAAGGGGTACAAAGCTTATTCAAAGAATAACAGAAAACTTTCCAAATCTAGAGAATGGGTGGGTGTACACGTACCCCACCATGCCATTACTGCCAGCATAAGCACACCCACTTCTACTGCCACCACACTGCCACTGCCAGCATGAACATTAAGCATGGACACCCGTGGCCCTGTACCCTGGCCCATGCTACCACTGGCCATCCAAAGGATGGCACCTTCAAAGACTGAAGGATTACCAGCCCACACAGAGAAACCTCTGAGAAATATGGGATTACGTAAAGAGACCAAAATTATGACTCACTGGTAACACCGAAAGGCAGAAAGAGAAAGCAAGCAACTTGGAAAACACATTCTGGTTATCATCCATGAAAATTTCCCCCATCTTGCTAGAGAGGCCAACATTCAAATTCAGGAAATGCAGAGAACCCCTGTGAAATACTACACAAGAAGACCATCCCCAAGAAACATAGTAATTGGATTCTTCAAGGTCAAAATGATAGAAGAAATGTTAAAGGAAGCTAGAGAGAAAGGGCAGGTCACCTACAAAAAACCCCATCAACTAACAGCAGACCTTTCAGCACAAACCAGAAAAGAATGGGGGTCTACAGTTTTTCTTTTTTTTTTTCTGTTTTTTTTTTTTTGTTGTTGTTGTTGTTGTTGTTGTTTTGTTTTGTTTTGTTTTGTTTTTTTGAGACAGTCTTGCTCCCATCATCCAGGCTGGAGTGCAGTGGTGCAATCTTGGCTCATTGCAACCTCTGCCTCCCAGGTTCAAGTGATTCTCATGCCTCAGTCTCCCAAGTAGCTGGGATTACAAGCATGTGCCACCACACCTGTCTAATTTTTTGTATTTTTAGTAGAGACAGGGTTTCACCATATTGGCCAGGCTGCTCTTGAATTTCTGGCCTCAAATGATCCACCTGCCTCAGCTTCCCAAAGTGCTGGGATTACAGGTGTAAGCCACTGTGCAGGGCTCAGCATTCTTAAAGAAAAGAATTTCCAACCAAGAATTTCATATCCAGCCAAGCTAAGCTTTGTAAGTGAAGGAGAAATAAGATCCTTTTCAGACATGCAAATGCTAAGGGATTTCCTTACTATCAGATATGCCTTACAAGAGTTCTTGAAGGGAGTGCTAACCTTGGAAAGAAAAGACTGTTACCGGCCACTACAAAAACACACTTAAGTAAATAGACCAGTAACACTATAAAGCAACCACATGAACAAGTCTGCATAATAATGAACAAATCCCAACATCAATATTCACTTTGAATGTAAATGAGTTAAATGGCACAGTGATCAGTTGAATAAATAAGCAAGACCTGATGGTATGCTGTCTTCAAGAGACCCATCTCACATGTGATAACTTCATAGGCTCAAAGTAAAGGGATGGAGAAAAATCTACCAAGCAAATGGAAAACAGAAAAAAAGCAGGGGTTGTTGAATTTATTCTGAACTCAGACAAAACAGATATTAAACCAACAAAGATAAAAAAGACAAGGACATTACATAATGGTAAAGGGCTCAATTCAACAAGAAGACATAACTATCCCAAATATGTATGCATCTGACAGAGGAGCACCCAGATTCAAAAAGCAAGCTGCTTTTAGAGACATACAAAGAGACTTGGATAAACACACAATAATCGTGCAGGACATCAATACCCCAATAATAATATTAGATCATTGAGACAGAAAACTAACAAAGATGTTCATGACCTGAACTCAACACTTGACCAAATGGACCCAATCGACATCTACAGAACACTCCACCCCCAAACAACAGAATATACATTCTTCTCAGATGCACATGGCATATATTCTAAAGTCAACCACACAATCAGAATAGAACAATTCTCAGTAGAATTTTTTTTTTTTTAATCATACTAACCACACTCTTGGAGTACAGCACAATAAAATAGAAACACTAAGAAAATTGCTCAAAACCATATAATTACATTGAAATAAACCTGCTCCTAAATGACTTTTGAAATAATGAAATTAAGGGAGAAATCAAGATACTGACATTGAATCAACATACTGATTCAGGAGGTAGAAAGAAATTATTTAGGCAGATAGGGTCCTCAGCAAAGTCCTCAGCAAAGCTTCCCTTTTAGCAAGAAGGAGCCCAAGAAATTATTTTTTTCTAACAAAGAGCAGCCTGAAAAATTGAGCTGAAAACATAGATAAGCAAGCTGGAAGTTTGAACGGGGGAATGCCAGCAGTTGTGCCAATAGAAAAGGGCTACCCAGGAGCCAGGCATGTCCAACATGGAGGCTCCATCTTCCCTTTTTTGTTACTATGTGTACAGTAAAGGAATGGGCAACATGGTGCAGGCTAGGCAGAGGACTTGCCTACATAATAAAAGATCAGTATGGGGACGACCAGCTTTTTGTGCCCTATGTAAATGACACACCTAGTGTAATGAGTTTTTCATACCCTATGCAGATGGCACACCTGGTCCAACCAATCTTTCACACCCTATGTAAATCAGATACTGCCTCCTCATCAGGCACCTATAAAAGCCCCTGCATTTAACCACATATCTGACAAGCCATTTCTGTGGGATCCCCCTCTCCAGCAGAAAGTTATTATCTTTCTACCTATTAAACTTCCACTCTTTTTTTTTTTTTTGAGACGGAGTCTCGCCCTGTCACCCAGGCTGGAGTGCAGTGGCCGGATCTCAGCTCACTATAAGCTCCGCCTCCCGGGTTTACACCATTCTCCTGCCTCAGCCTCCCAAGTAGCTGGGACTACAGGCGCCGCCACCTCGCCTGGCTAGTTTTTTGTATTTTTTAGTAGAGATGGGGTTTCACCGGGTTAGCCAGGATGGTCTCGATCTCCTGACCTCATGATCTGCCCACCTCGGCCTCCCAAAGTGCTGGGATTACAGGCTTGAGCCACCATGCCTGGCCTAAACTTCCACTCTTAAGCTCACTCTTTGTGTGTCCAGGTCCTTGATTTCCTCAGCTGTGAGACAACAAACCTTGGGTATCACCCCCACCAATGAGGCCACTTCATTGTGGGGCCCATCTGGGATCCAAGGTAGACTCATTGGAAGGGTGAGTATAGAAGCAGACCCCAAATCTTTACTTTCATTTCGGGGCCTTCTGCCCTCCATTTTAAAATAAAACCAAAAACACTTGGTGTCTGACGGCCACCTAGATGCCCTTAGAGCATGCCACCCATCTCAAGACTCAGATGACAGGCTTGCTGGGGAGAACTTAATGAATCCCTCAGTACCCTCAGGGTGCTGGGAATGTTGACTCTGTTTCAAACCAGTTTCCTTTCACGGAGAGCCTATTCATTGCATGGGGCTGGAAGAGGTCCAGAGGCAACTGATAGTTCCTGGCCAGGGATACACTCAGGTGTTACCCGAAGCCTTCTGGATTAAGCTCAGACTCTGACTGCCTACTGAGCATCAGTAACAGGATCTCCAAGCTTTTCCTATTGCATTTTTCCTTCTTTCCTGTCAACTGCTATGTCTCGTATCCCCTCTCTGTATGAAATGCTGTGGGAATTTTTATACTTCAGGGAAATAATCCTGTTAGATAGGATCAGCAAATGCCATAGTAACCAGGAATATAATGCAAAGGATTGCCATTTTTGTGATTTTCTAGGAATAGAGGATCTCCCTTTCCCCCACAGTGAGCATCAATCTCTCTACCCTTGGTCTGGAGATCACATGGTATTTCAAGGTCTACAGCACCACCTAGTGGAATAGAAATCCTCTCCATGAAGTATCTTCTCAGCCCTTTGCCTAAACACTCTAGTTTCCCAATTCTCCTCCCTTTTTGTACTCCTCTATTAGAGGTCAGGCTTTATGCCTCTTTTGTGAATGGGAAAACTCAACAATGAGGAGGAAAACGTCCTCCAAAACCAAATTTTAGTTTTGACACTGTCCCATCAGCAGGAAAACCACCATTCATTTCCTACATTCTTTTAAGGCACCTATTCTGCCTCCCATTAAAATGGTACTTAAATAGTAAGGGGTTGTTATGTCTTAAAGTTAACCAGAACCACTGCCTAACAATAAATATTTTAGTCCAGGCCATAATAGCAGTATAGAGCTCAACCCGGTACACTCTCTCCATTAAGGGGACTTGCAAATACAACTGTTACATAGTCTTTTCCAAGAGCCATCTATCATACAAGTCTGGGAAGTCGAAGGGAAATCACCAGTGGAGGATTAGAGTTGCAAGGGTGAATGTGACTAAATCCATCACTTAGCTCCTTTAGATCCATGGCTGAGGGACATGCCTGCATCCAAGAGTAGCACCTTTAACAGATGCCGGGGCTCAGGGAACCAAGAAGGAAAAACAGTTGGGGGATGCTCCCATTGTCTTCCTCTCTACCTTGGGCCATTCCAAAGGAAGGAGGGGAATAAGGGACTCCTTGTCTCCCCTATCTTTCCAGCCATCTTTAGCCTGCACCCCTCTCAAGTGCATTCTGAAGCACTGAGACTCCTTTAATCCTGAAACTTTGCTTTTGCACAAGGGCATGGCCTTCTTACTAGACCTTTGCAAGCACTGGACAATCAACCAAGCTCTTTTAGCAGTCATATCAGGCAATCCAAAAGGTAATGATTCCCCAAAACTAAAAAAGCAACTTCAGGTAGCTATTGAGTGTCCTGGCTCTTCCTCTCACCCTTATTTGGGGCCCCCTCCAACTGTGCCATCAGCTCCTCTAGTTCCACCATCTCCAAAATTCCCCACTCCCCCAGCTTCACTCTTACTCCTATAGGAAATGACCAATGGAGGTGATGCCACTAGGGTTCAAGTTCCCGTCTCATTGCATGACCTTAGGCAAATAAAGGGATACTTAGGCTGATTTTCTGATGACTCCAATAGGTATACAGCTTTCCAAAATTTAACTCAGGTGTTTGACCTCTCATGGAGGGATGTTATAGCTGCTTCTAAGCCAAACCCTAACTGCAGCTGAAAAACAGGCAGCTCTGCATGCATCAGAGAAATCTGGAGACAAGCAATATGTCTCTTATAGTAGGCCAAAAAGGAAAAGAGAAAATAGGGAAGGTGAAGAGATAGGGGAACCATCATTCCCAGTGGGGAACTATCATTCCCAGTAGGGAAGAGAGGCAGTACCCTCTTGACAACCCTGATTTGGAACCCCGATGACTTCACAGATGAATGGAAAAGGAAACACTTATTAATGTGTATATTGGAGGGCCTACAAAGAACTAGGAGAGCCAAACCTCTTAATTACTCTAAACTGGCCAAGATAAACCAAAAGCCAGATAAGAACCCTGCAGCCTTTATGGAAAGGCTGAGAGAAGCACTAATAAACCACACCTCCTTATCCCCTATTCAGTCAAGGGACCGCTCACCCTAAAGGACAAGTTTATTACACAGGCAGCTCCCAATATTAGAAGGAAACTGTAGAAGCAAGCTATAGGACCAGATAGCACCTTGAAAAACCTCTTGAGGGTGGTCACCTTGGTCTTTCATAATAGGGACTGGAAGGAGGCCCTGGAGAGAGGAAACACAAGAGAAGGGCAGAGCCTCTAGTAGCTGCTTTGCAAACTTGCAAAGTCCAGGATCCCCAAGGTGCATCCATTAGTTGCTACCAGTGTGGCAAGTCAGAGTACTTTAAGAAGGAGTGACCAGGCAGCAAGCAGAAGCCACCTCAAGCATGTCCAGCCAGTGGTTGGGACCACTGGAGATCAGACTGCCCCTGGAGACAGAGGTTACTGGGTTCAGAACCAGTCTCACAGATGGTCCAACAGGACTGATGGGTCCTGGGGTTCAGACCCCTGGCTCTAGCAGCTCAAATTGTCGTTATTGCACAGGAACCCCAGGTGATTCTGAAAATTGAAGGAAGGAAGGAATGTGGACCTTATTCTAGACATTGGAACCAGTATCTCTCTTCTCCCTAATCCAGGCTTCCCCTTTTCCCATAGCATGACCATGATGGGCATCTCAGGAAAAGTTCTAACCTGATATTTTTCTCAACCCCTTAGTTGTAGTTGGGAGGACTTGTTATTTACATATGCCTTCTTACTCATGCCTGAAAGTCCCACTCCTTTATTAGGCAGAGACATTTTTGCTTGCATGGGGGCCAGCATCCTTACAGCCCCAAGAGAAACTCATTGTCTCCCCCAGGTGGAAGCTATTATTAATTCAGAAGTGTGAGCAACTCAAGGAAAAATAGGCCAGTCCAGATCCACCTTAAGGATCCCACTTCTTTTCCTAACCAGAGACAATATCCCCTAAAGCCAAAGCTAGGAAGGGGCTAGAAGCCATTATTAATAACCTGAAAATGCAGGGCCTCCTCAAACCCTGTAGCAGCCCCTGCAACACCCCAATATTAGGAGTGCAAAAATCCAGTGGAGAATGGAGACTAGATCAGATCCTCCACATCATTAATAAGGCCATAGTTCCAACTCATCCAGTGGTCCTTAATCCCTATACTTTGCTAACCCAAATATCTGAGGGAACTAAATGGTTCATAGTCCTAAATCTAAAGGATGCCTTTTTCTATAGAGCGTTATATCCTGATTCTCAATACCTGTTTGCCTTCGAAGATCCCTCTGGCCAGATGTCCAGTTAACATGGACAGTGCTGCCTCAGGGATTTTGAGACAGTCCCCACTTGTTTGGACAGGCACTGTCAAAGGACCTCTCTGAATTTTCCCATCCTCAGGTCAGGGTCTTGCAATATGTAGATGACATACTGCTTTGTGCCCCAACTGAGGAAGCATCTCAGGAAGGCAGTGAAGCTCTTCTTCATTTCTTAGCCAACAGAGGATATAAGGTTTCAAAATCTAAGGTCAACCTTTGCCAAACCTCAGTGAAGTACTGGGTGTAGTGTTGTCTGAAGGGACCAGAGCATTAGGGTAAGAAAGGATTAAGCCAATATCCTCCTTCCCCCTCCCTAAAACCTTGAAGCAACTAAGAGGATTTGGGGACATTACAGGATTCTGCAAACTCATCTTGGTATGGTGAGGTAGTTTACCCCATATATCACCTCATAAAAGAAACTCAAGGCTAGGCACGGTGGCTCACGCCTGTAATCCCAACACTTTGGGAGGCCGAGGTGGGTGGATCATGAAGTCAAGAGATCAAGACCATTCTGGCCAACGTGGTGAAACCCTGTCTCTACTAAAAATACAAAAATTAGCTGGGCATGGTGGTGCATGCCGGTATTCCCAGCTACCCGGGAGGCTGAGGCAGGAGAATCACATGAACCCAGGAGGTAGAGGTTGCAGTGAGCCGAGATCACACCACTGCGCTCCAGCCTGGGTGACAGAGCAAGACTCCATCTCAAAAAAAAGAAACTCAAGTGGCTAAAACTCATTTCCTAACCTGAGAACCTGAAGCTCAAAAGGCCTTTAATCAGTTGAAACAAGCCTTACTTAGGGTCCTTCGCATAGGGAGGGTCTTCAATCTTTATGTATCAGAAAGGAAGACAATGGCCCTGGGAGTTTTAACTCAAGCCCAAGGACCAGCTCAACAGCCAGTGGGCTCCCTAAGTAAGGAACTTGATTTGGTGGCTAAAGAATGGCCATCATGCCTCTGAGCCATTGCCACAGTGGCCCTACTGGTACCAGAGGCCACTAAATTAACCCTGGGAAATGGCTTAACTGTTTATAACCCACATAATGTAGCAGGATTGCTGTCCTCTATGGGATGCCCTTGGCTAACAGAAAGCTGACTCCTTAAATATCAGGCTCTGATATTAGAAGGGTCTACAATCCAATTAAAAACTTGCTCTTGCCTAAACTCAGCCACTTTCCTCCCCAAGGAAACTGGGGAACCTGAACATGACTGTGAACAAGTTGTGGTACAGACCTATGCAGCCAGGGAAGCTCTCAGGGAAACTCCCCTAGAAAATCTAGACTGGACCCTCTTCACAAATGGAAGTTCCTTTGTGAAGCAAGGAGTCTGTAAGGTGGTATATGCAATGTACACTATGAATGACATTGAAAGTGCACCCCTCTCCCCAGGCACAAGCATTCAACTAGCTGAACTGACAGCTCTTACAAGAACACTTGAATGAAGCAAGGGAAAGGTAGCTAACATTTACACAGACTCCAAGTATGCTCTCTTAGTTCTTTACGCTCATGCTGCCATTTGGGAGGAAAGACACTTTCTTACTACTAAAGTAAGAAATAAAATAGCTATAAAATAGCATCAGGAAATTAACAAGTTATTATCCTCGGTTTTCCTTCCATGAGAGGTAGCAGTGATGCATTGTAAGGGACATCAGAAGGGAGCAGATGAAGTAGCCTAAGGAAACAAGTTAGCTGATCAGGCAGCCAAGTCAGCAGCAAGTCAGCCTCAGGGCCTCAATGCACTTGAAGCCCCTCTAATCTGGGAAAGCTCCATAAGAGAAATTAAGCCTCAGTAATCCCCTGCAGAAGCAGAATGGGCCACTTCTCAAGGGTATACTTTTCAGCTCTCAGGATGGCTACAGTCAGAGGATGGCAAACTCCACTTGCCAGCCTCCCGCCAGTGTAAAGTCCTTAAGATCCTTCACCAGGCTTTTCACTTGGGAAAGGATAAAACTTATCGTGTGCCCAGAGATTTTTCAGGAGATAACTTATTAAAAACGGTCAAGCAGCTTGTTAGTGCTTGTGAAGTCTGTCTTAAAAATAATCCCCTTGGTCGGGCACGGTGGCTCACACCTGTAATCCCAGCACTTTGGTGGGTGGATCACTTGACGTCAGGAGTTCAAGACCAGCCTGGCCAACACTGCAAAACCTCAACTCTACTAAAAATACAAAAAAGTTAACCGGGTGTAGTGGTGCACGCCTATAATCCCAGTTACTTGGGAGGCTGAGGCATGAGAATTGCTTGAACTCAGGAGGTGGAGGTTGCAGTGAGCTGAGATCGCACCACTGCACTCCAGCCAGAGCAACAAAGTGAAACTGTGTTTCAAAATTATAATAATCCCCTTAACAGGCATCTCCTTCCTCCTCAAACCCAAAGGATGGGACGCCATCCAGGGAAGGATTGGCAGACTTCACCCACATGCCAAACAAGAAGGACATCCAATACCTCCTGGTATGGGTAGATACTTTCACTAACTGGATAGAAGCATTTCCATGCTGTACAGAAAAAGCCTCCGAGGTAACAAAAGTGTTAATGAAATAACTCCCCATTTTAGTCTACCTAAGTACCTTCAAGGTGACAATGGCCCCTTGCTTAAGACAGCTGTCACACAAGGGGTCTCAAAGGCACTAGGCATACAGTATCATCTCCACTGTGCTTGGAGACCCTAGTCCTCAGGAAAGGTAGAGAAGACAAACAATATTATCAAAAGACATCTCAGAAAACTGTCCCAAGAAACTCATCTTCCTTGGGTCACTCTTCTTCCCATGGCTTTACTGTGGGTAAGAAACACCCCTTCAAAGTTAAGTCTGACCCTGTTTGAAATGCTGTATTAACAACCTTTCCTTACAAATGATTTTCTGGTAGACCAAGAGACCTCGAAATTGGTTAAGCATTTAACCTCCCTAGCTTACTTCCAATAGGAATTAACACAACTAGCAGAAGCCCAACCCCCCAAAATAGGACCATCATTATTTAACCCAGGAGATGTGGTATTAAAGACTCTGCCCTCTGTCTCCCTACCTAAGCCCAAGTTAGGAGGGGCCCTACACTGTTCTTTCAACCCCTCAGCGAAAAATGTTACAGGAATCACCTCCTGGATGCATCACTCAAGTCAAAGCCTGGAACCTGAGATAGCAACCCCAGGGAGCCCAGAGGAATGTGCTGGATATCAATGTGAAGAAATAGGAGATCTTAAGCTGAAAATCATAAAAGATAAGTAAATGAGTAAGGGCTATTCATCCTACTCAGTCCTACCTTATCAGATACTTTCAGTTATTTCTACTTTACCTCTCAAGATTCACTGTCAGATACTAGAACTTTTTGACGCATACTTGTGGGAAGATTTTGATTATCCATGAGATTACACTTGTAACTTCATAGACTCCCAAAGGGAAATTCTATATCTTGGTAAGTAAAATTTTAGATGAAAATTATCTACTACACCACCCTTGTGGAAATTGTTACACTTTCTCTGCTATTTGCAGTAGGACTATATACTGTGGCACCTGCAATGTAGAATTCTGTATGGAAAATTCTAATTTCTGTAATATTTTGCCTAATTATAATCTTTATAACAGGATTAATAATTACAGGAAAGATTTAGTCAAGGTTAACACTAAAGTTATTCTAGCCACCCAATAATGTGTTCCTCCCAATCACATCACAAGTCATAAAAGATAGCCCAGGCCTAAAATTATCTTCTAATGACAAGTCAAGGGGAAATATATTTTTTTTTCAAAGAAAAATGTTGCTTTTGTATTACGCTTCTGGTAAAGTACAGCGACATCTGATGGAGGCAACTAGTAGTACAACCCATCAAAATGGCTATCAGGTATTAAACCCTACTGTCATGGTTGTAACCTACAGTACCCCCACTAATAATGGGATTCTTAATATTCATATTCAAACCCTATATTCTAAACCTTCTTGTAAAATGTATCTCTTCTTGCCTAAAAGCTATTAAACTCCAAATGGTGCTGCAGATGGAACCACACATGGACATGCCTTTCTTCCAAGAACCCTTAGATCAACTCCAGAAGGAGCCTTTGCTGCTTTTACCCACACGATGCCCATCTTTAGCAGGAAGTAGCCAGAAAGAGTTGTCCTCCAATACCCTTAACAGCTGTTAGCATTTCCACTCCTCAGGGGGTAAATATGATACGGGAGGTAGAAAGAAATTATTTAGGCAGATCGTGAGGGTAAAAGAGTCCTCAGTAGAGCTTCCCTTTTAACAAAAGGCAGTACAAGAAATTATTTTTTTCCAACCAGGCATGGTGGTTTATGCCTGTAATCCCAGCACTTTGGGAGGCTGAGGCAGGCAGATCACTTGAGGTCAGGACTTTGAGACCAGCCTGGGCCAACATGGTGAAACCCTATCTTTACTAAAAACACAAAAATTAGCTAGGTGTGTTGGGGCACACCTGTAATTCCAGCTACTCAGGGGGCTGAGGCAGGAGAATCACTTGAACCCAGGAGGTGGAGGTTGCAGCAAGCCAAGATTGTGCCACTGCATTCCATCCTGGGTGACAAAGCATGACTCTGTCTAAAAAAAAAAAAAAAAAAAAAAGATTTTTTTCTCCAACAAAGAGAAGCCTGAAAAATCAAGCTGCAAACATAGATAAGAGAGCTGGAATCTTGGATAGGGCAATGTCAGCAGTTGTGCCAATAGAAAAGGGCGACCTGTGGGCCAGGCATGTCCAACATAGAGGCTCCATCTTCCCTTTTTTTTGTTGTTACAACATGTACAGTAAAGGAATGGGCAATGTATCACAGGCCAGGCAGAGGACCCATCTGCACAATAAAAGATTTGGGTAGGGGTGACCAGCTTTTCATACCCTATGCAAATGGCACAGCTATTCCTAACCAGTTTTTAGTGTCCTATGCAAATGGCACACCTGGTCTAATCAATCTTTTGCACCCTATGTAAATCAGAAACTGCCTTCTCACCAGGCACCTATAAAAACCCCTGCATTCCACTGCAGATCCAGCAACTTATTTCTCCAGGACCCCTCTCTCTAGCAGAGAGCTATTCTCTTTCTTTCACCTATTAAACTTTCACTCTTAAACTCACTCTTTGTGTGTCCATATCCTTTATTTCCTCGGCCATGAGACAATGCACCTCACGTATCACCCTAGACAACAAGGCTGCTTCAATACCAGAATCTCTGGGACACAGCTAAGGTAGTGTTAAGAGGGAATTTTATAGCATTAAATACCCACATCAAAAAGTTAGAGAGATCTCAAATTAACAACCTAATATCACAACTAGAGAAACTAAAGAGACAAGAGGAAACCAACCCCAAAGCAAGCAAAAGACAAGAAATAACCAAAATCACAGCTGAACTGAAGAAAATTTAGATGCAAAAAACTATTCAGAAGATCCACAGCCTGGATATGGTGGCTCATGCCTGTAATCCCAGCAATTTGGGAGGCTGAGGTGGGATGGTTTCTTGAGCTCAGGAGTTTGAGACCAGCCTGGGCAACACAGTGAGACCTTGTCTCTAGAAAAGATCAAAAAATTAGCTGAGTATGATGATGTGCACCTATAGTTCCAGCTACTTGGGAGGCTGAGGTGGGAGGATTGCTTGAGTCTGGGAGGTTGCACTCCAGCCTGGGTGACAGAGTGAGACCCTGTCTCAAAGAAAAGAAAAAAGATCAACAAATACAGGAGTTGCTTTTTTGAAAAAGTTAATAAGATAGAGACTGCTAGTTAGATTAATAAAGAAAAAAGAGAGAAGATACAAAGAAAAACAATTAGATATGACAAAGGGGATGTTACCACTGACCCCACAGAATTACAAAAAAAAAAAATCAGAGACTACTACGAATATATGAGGTATAAAACCTAGAAGAAATAGATAAATTCATGGACACATACAACCACCCAAGACTGAACCAGGAAGAAACTGAATCCCTGAATAGACCAACAACAAGTTCTGAAACTGAATCAGTAACAAAACGCCTGCCAACCAATAAAAAGCCCAGGATGAGACAGAGTCATAGCCCAACTCTACCAGGTGTATAAAGAACAGGTACCATTCCTACTGAAACTATTCCAAAAATTGACGAGGAAGGACTCCTCCCTAATTCTTTCTTTGAGGCCAGCATCATCCTGATACCAAAACCCACCAGAAACACAATAACAACAAAAAATCTTCAGGCCAATATCCTTGATGAACATAGATACAAAAATCCTCAAAAAAATACTGGCAAATCAAATCTAGCAGCACATCAAAAAGCTTAACCACCATGATCATGTAGGCTTTATTCCTGGGATGCAAGGTTGGTTCAACATAGGCAAATCAATAAATGTGATTTATCACATAAACAGAAAAACAAAAACCACATGATCATCTTAATAGATGCAGAAAAGGCTTTTGATAAAATTTAACATCATTCATGTTTCAAACTGTCAACAAACTAGGCATTTAATGAATAAACCTCAAAATAATAAGAGCTGTCTATGAGAAACCCATTGCCAACATCATGCTGAATGAGCAAAAGCTGGAAGCATTCCCCTTGAGAACTGGAAAAAGACAGGATGCCTACTCTCACCACTCCTGTTCAATATAGTACTGCAAGTCCTAGCCAGAGCAATCAGACAGGAGAAAGAAATGAGAGGCCTCAACATAGGAAGAGAAGAAGTCAGACTATCTCTGCAGACAATGTGATTCTATACCTAGGAAACCCCACAGTCTCTGCGCTAAAGCTCCTAGATCTGATAAACAACTTCAGCAAAGTTTCAGGATACAAAATCAATGTACAAAAATCAATAGCATTTTTATACACCAACAACCTCCAAGCTGAAAGCCAAATCAAGAACACAATCCTGTCCACAATAGCCACAAAAAAAATAACATACCTAGGAATACAGCTACCAGGAAGGTGAAAGATCTCTACAACAAGAGTTACAAAACACGGCTTAAAAAAATATCAGAAATGACACCAAAAAAATGGAAAAACATTGCATGCTCAGGATAGGAGGAATCAATACTGTTAAAATGGCCATACTGCCCAAAGCAATTTATAGATTCAATGCTATTCCTATCAAACTACCAATGCCATTCTTCACCAAATTAGAAAAAAAGTATTTTAAAATTCATATAGAACCTTTAAAAAAAAGCCTGAATAGCCAAGGAAGTCCTAAGCAAAAAGAACAGAGTTGGAGGCATTATGTTACCCAACTTAAAACTATACTTCAAGGCTACAGTAACCAAAACAGCATGGTACTGGTACAAGAGCAGACACATAGACCAATGGAACAGGTTATAGAGGCCAGAAATAATGTCATACACCTACAATCATCTGATCTTTGACAAAGTTGATGAAAACAGACAACAGGAAAAGATTCCCTATTCAATCAATGATGCTGAGATAACTGGCCAGCCATATGCAGAAGACTGAAACTGAGCCCCTTGCTTACACCATCTACAAAAACAAACTCAAGATGCATTAAAGACTTACATGTAAAACCCAAAATTATAAAAACTCTGGAAGATAGCTTAGGAAATACACTACTGGGCAAAGAGTCCATGACAAAGATGCCAAAAGCAAATGTGACAGAAACAATAATTAACAAATGAGACCCAATTAAACTAAAGGGCTTCTGCAGAGCAAAGGAAACTATCAACAGAGCAAACAGATAAAGTACAGAATTGGAGAAAATATTTTCAAACAATGCATCCGACAAAGGTCTATGGCCAGAATCTATAAGGTACTTAAATTTATAAGCAAAAAACAACCCCATTAAAAAGTAGCCAGAGGACATGAACAGATACTTTTCAAAAGAAGACATACATCCTGCCAACAAGCATATGAAAAAATGCTCAACATCACCAATCATTAGAGAAATGCAAACCAAAACTATAATGAGATATTAATATCATGTATGCCACTCAGAATGACTATTATGAAAATGTCAAGAAAACAACAGATGCTGGCAAAGTTGTGGAGACAAGGGAAGACTTATACACTGCTGGTGGATATATAAATTAGTTCAGCCATTATGGAAAGCAGTTTTGCAACTTCTGAAAGAACTTAAAAACAGAATTACTATTCGATCCAGCAATACCATTATTGGGTATATACCCAAAGGGATATAAATCAATCTACTACAAAGATATATGCGCATGTATGTTCACCGCAGCACTGTTCACAATAACAAAGACATAGAGTCAACCTAAATGCCAATCAATGATAGACTGGATGAAGAAAATGTACATATTTTGGTGTGGTACATATACACCATGGAATACTATGTAGCCATAAAAAAAGAATGAAATCATGTCCTTTGCAGAAAGGTGGATGAGCTGGAGACCATTATCCTAAGCAAATTAACACAGGAATAGAAAACCAAGTGCTGAATGTTCTCACTTATAAGTGGGCGCTAAACATCAAGTACATATTAACACAAAGAAAAGAAAAACAGGCACCACGATCTACTTGAGGGTGGAGGGTGGGTAAAGGGTGGGTGAGGACTGAAGAACTACTTGTCCAGTACTATTCCTGTTCTTACCTGGGTGATGAGATAATCTGTACATCAAACCCCCATGACATGCAATTTACCTATATAATAAACTTGTACATGTACCCCATGTTAGTCCGTTCTCACATTGCTATAAGAACTGCCTGAGACTGAGTAATTTATAAATAGAATAGGTTTAATTGACTCATAGTTCTACATGGCTGAGGAGGCCTCAGGAAACTTACAATCATGGCAGAAAGTGAGGGTGCCATGATTCTCTCACTCTTCACAAGGTGGCAGGCGAGAGAACAAATGAAGAAGAAACTTGCCAAACACTTATAAAACCATCAGATCTAATGAGAACTCACTATCATGAGAACAAATGGGGGGAACTGCCACCCATGATCCAATGACTTCCCACTAGGTGGGGATTACGGGGATTACAATTCAAGATGAGATTTGAGTGGGGACACAGCCAAACCATATCAGCCCTTGAACCCAAAATAAAATAAAAGATTTAAAAAGTTAAGATTTTTCTCTTAAAAATGTCGTCTATAATAGGTAAAGTTAACATAGGTAATAATAAAAGAAGATACTAAAACTGTCCAGGGATATGAAATACCAATTCATAGAAGTAGAAAACCAAATAGCTAAGTAAATGCAGCATGCTTAACATTAACAGCAGATAGAAAAGTGCACAGTAAAACAAATATCAGTAACTAAAGAGGGTGGAGCAAGATGGCAGAACAGAAGCCTACACCATTTGTGCCCCCTGTCCCCTAAACACCAAATTTTAACAACTATCTACACATAGAATAGCACTATCACAAGAACAAAAAATCAGGTGAGCAATCACAGTAACTGGTTTTAACTTCACATCACTGAAAGAGGTATTGAGGAGGGCAGGAGAGACAGTCTTAAATCACCAATACCACCCCTCCTCCATCCCCTGACAGGAGCCATGTGGTGCAGAGACAGAATCTGTGCATTTTGGGGATGGAGACCACAGCAACTGAGGGACCTTACATTGAACTCTGTGCTGCCCTGTCACAGCAGAGAATAAAGCCATGCTGGGCTCAGCTAGACACATCAACGAGACAGAAAGTTAACAAGGATATCCAGGAATTGAACTCAACTCTGCACCAAGCGGACCTAATAGACATCTACAGAACTCTCCACCCCAAATCAACAGAATATACATTCTTCTCAGCACCACATCACACTTATTCCAAAATTGACCACATAATTGGAAGTAAAGCACTCCTCAGCAAATGTAAAAGAACAGAAATTATAACAAACTCTCTCTCAGACCACAGTGCAATCAAACTAGAACTCAGGACTAAGAAACTCAATCAAAACCACTCAATGGAAACTGAACAACCTGCTCCTGAATGACTACTCGGTACATAACGAAATGAAGGCAGAAATAAAGATGTTCTTTGAAACCAATGAGAACAAAGATACAACATACCAGAATCTCTGGGACACATTTAAAGCAATGTGTAGAGGGAAATTTATAGCACTAAATGCCCACAAGAGAAAGCTGGAAAGATCTAAAATTGACACCCTAACATCACAATTAAAAGAACTAGAGAAGCAAGAGCAAACACATTCAAAAGCTAGCAGAAGGCAAGAAATAACTAAGATCAGAGCAGAACTGAAGGAGATAGAGACACAAAAAACCCTCCAAAAAATCAATGAATCCAGGAGCTGGTTTTTTGAAAAGATCAACAAAATTGACAGACCGCTAGCAAGACTAATAAAGAAGAAAAGACAGAAGAATCAAATATATGCGATAAAAAATGATAAAGGGGATATCACCACTGACCCCACAGAAATACAAACTACCATCAGGGAATACTATAAACACCTCTACGCAAATAAACTAGAAAACCTAGAAGAAATGGATAATTTCCTATACACTTACACTCTCCCAAGATTAAACCAGGAAGAAGTTGAATCCCTGAATAGACCAATAGCAGGCTCTGAAATCGAGGCAATAACTAATAGCCTACCAACCAAAAAAAAAGTCCAGGACCAGACGGATTCACAGCCGAATTCTACCAGAGGTACAAGGAAGAGCTGGTACCATTCCTTCTGAAACTATTCCAATCAACAGAAAAAGAGGGAATCCTCCCTAACTCATTTTATGAGGCCAACATCATCCTGATACCAAAACCTGGCAGAGACACAACAAAAAAAAGAGAATTTTAGACCAATATCCCTCAAGAACATCGATGCAAAAATCCCCAATAAAATACTGGCAAACCAAATCCAGCAGCACATCAAAAAGCTTATCCACCATGATCAAGTGAGCTTCATCCCTGGGATGCAAGGCTGGTTCAACATATGCAAATCAATAAATGTAATCCAGCATATAAACAGAACCAAAGACAAAACCACGTAATTATCTCAATAGATGCAGAAAAGGCCTTTGACAAAATTCAACAGCCCTTCATGCTAAAAACTCTCAATAAATTCGGTATTGATGGAACGTATCCCAAAATAATAAGAGCTATTTATGACAAATGCACAGCCAATATCATACTGAATGGGAAAAAACTGGAAGCATTCCCTTTGAAAACTGGCACAAGACAGGGATGCCCTCTCTCACCACTCCTATTCAACATAGTGTTGGAAGTTCTGGCCACGGCAATCAGGCAGGATAAAGAAATAAAGGGTATTCACTTAGGAAAAGAGGAAGTCAAATTGTCCCTGTTTGCAGATGACATGATTGTATATTAGAAAACCCCATTGTCTCAGCCCAAAATCTCCTTAAGCTGATAAGCAACTTCAGCAAAGTATCAGGATACAAAATTAATGTGCAAAAATCACAAGCATTCTTATACACCAGTAACAGACAAACAGAGAGCCAAATCATGAATGAACTCCCATTCACAATTGCTTCAAAGAGAATAAAATATCTAGGAATCCAACTTACAAGGGACGTAAAGGACCTCTTCAAGGAGAACTACAAACCACTACTCAGTGAAATAAAAGAGGACACAAACAAATGGAAGAACATACCATGCTCATGGATAGGAAGAATCAATATCGTGAAAATGGCCATACTGCCCAAGGTAATTTATAGATTCAATGCCATCCCCATCAAGCTACCAATGAGTTTCTTCATAGAATTGGAAAAAACTGCTTTAAAGTTCATATGGAACCAAAAAAGAGCCCACATTGCCAAGACAATCCTAAGTCAAAAGAACAAAGCTAGAGGCATCACGCTACCCGACTTCAAACTATACTACAAGGCTACAGTAACCAAAACAGCATGATACTGGTACCAAAACAGAGATATAGACCAATGGAACAGAACAGAGTCCTCAGAAATAATACCACACATCTACAGCCATCTGATCTTTGACAAACCTGAGAGAAACAAGAAATGGGGAAAGGAGTCCCTGTTTAATAAATGGTGCTGGGAAAATTGGCTAGCCATAAGCAGAAAGCTGAAACTGGATCCTTCCCTTATGCCTTATATGAAAATTAATTCAAGATGGATTAGAGACTTAAATGTTAGACCTAATACCATAAAAACCCTAGAAGAAAACCTAGGTAATACAATTCAGGACATAGGCATGGGTAAGGACTTCATGTCTAAAACACCAACGGCAATGGCAACAAAAGCCAAAATTGACAAATGGGATCTAATTAAACTAAAGAGCTTCTGCACAGCAAAAGAAACTACCATCAGAGTGAACAGGCAACTTACAGAATGGGAGAAAATTTTTGCGATCTACTCATCTGACAAAGGGCTAATATTCAGAACCTACAAAGAACTCAAACAAATTTACAAGAAAAACAAACAACCCCATCAAAAAGTGGGCAAAGGATATGAACAGACCCTTCTCAAAAGAAGACATTCATACAGCCAACAGACACATGAAAAAAATGCTCATCATCACTGGCCATCAGAGAAATGCAAATCAAACCCACAATGAGATACCATCTCACACCAGTTAGAATGGCAATCATTAAAAAGTCAGGAAACAACAGGTGCTGGAGAGGATGTAGAGAAACAGGAACACTTTTACACTGTTGGTGGGATTGTAAACTCGTTCAACCATTGTGGAAAACAGTATGGCGATTCCTCAAGGATCTAGAACTAGAAATACCATATGACCCAGCCATCGCATTACTGGATATATACCCAAAAGATTATAAATCATGCTGCTATAAAGACACATGCACACGTATGTTTATTGTAGCACTATTCACAATAGCAAAGACTTGGAATCAACCCAAATGTCCATCAGTGACAGACTGGATTAAGAAAATGTGGCACATATACACCATGGAATACTATGCAGCCATAAAAAAGGATGAGTTCGTGTCCTTTGTAGGGACATGGGTGCCGCTGGAAACCATCATTCTCAGCAAACTTTCGCAAGAACAGAAAACCAAACACCGCATGTTCTCACTCATAGGTGGGAATTGAACAATGAGATCACTTGGACATGGGAAGGGGAACATCACACACTGGGGTCTATTATGGGGAGGGGGAAGCGGGGAGGGATGGCATTGGGAGTTATAACTGATGTAAATGACGAGTTGATGGGTGCAGCACACCAACATGGCATAGTATACATATGTAACAAACCTACACATTGTGCACATGTACCCTAGAACTTAAAGTATAATTTAAAAAAAAAATTTTTAAATAAAACATTTAAAAAAAGCACAAATCTAATGGCCTTAAAGAGGAGGTAGAACATGATAGGGATAGAAAGTTTATTCAAAGGGATAATATCAGAGAACTTCCCAAACCTAGAGAAAGATACCAACATTCAAGCATAAGAAGGTTATAGAACACCAAGTAGATTTAAGCCTAAGAAGCCTACTTCAAGGCATTTAATAATCAAATTCCCAAAGGTCACGGATCCTAAAAGCAGCAAGAGATAAGAAACAACATACAATGGAGCACCAATACATCTGGCAGGAGACTTTTCAGTGGAAACCTTATAGGCCAGGAGAGAGTGGCATGACATATTTAAACTGCTGGAAAGAAACACACACACACACACACACACACACAAACTTTCACCGCAGAATAGTAGATCCAGGGAAAATATTCTTTAAGCGTGAAGGAGAAATAAAAACCTTTCCAGACAAACAAAAGCTGAGGGATTTCATTAACACAAGATCTGTCCTACAAGAAATGCAAAAGGAAGTTCTTCAGTCTCAAAAAAAGGATGTTAATGAGCAAGAAGAAATCATCTAAAGGTCCAAAACTCACTGGTAATACTAAGCACACAGAAAAACACAAAATAGCATAACTCTGTAGTGGTCATGTGTAAACTTCTCTTGACTTAAGTAGAAAGGCTAAATGATGAACCAATAAAAAGTAATAATTACAACAACTTTCCAAGACACAGACAGTATAATAAGACATAAATAGAAACAATAAAAAGTTAGTAAGTTGGGGGACAAAGTTAAAGTGTTGAGTTTTTGTTAGTTTTCTTTTGGCATGTTTGTGCAATCAGTGTTAAGTTGTCATCAGTTTAAAATAATGGGTTATAAGATAGTATTGGCAAGCCTTATGGCAACCTCAAATCAAAAAAATATACAACGGATACACAAAAAATAAAAAGCAAGAAATTAAAACATATTACCAGAGAAAATCACCTTCACTAAAAGGAAGACAGGAAGGAAAGAAGGAAGAGAAGACCACAAAACAAGAAAACACAACAAAATGGCAGGAATAAGTCCCTGCTTAATAATAACAGCAAATGTAAATAACTAAACTCTCCAGTAAAGACAAAGTAGCTAAATGTATGTAAAAACAAGACCCAGTAATTTGCTGCCTACAAGAAACACACTTCATCTAAAAAGATACACATAGACTAAAAATAAAGGGATGGAAAAAGATATTCAAAGCGAATGGAAACCAAAAAGGGGAAGGAATAGCTATACTTATATCAGACAAAATAGATTTCAAGACAAAAACTATAAGAAGAGACAAAGAAGATAATTATATAATGATAAAGGGGTCAATTCAGCAAGAAGATATAGTGATTACAAATATATATGCACCCAACACTGAAGCACCCAGATATATAAAGCAAGTATTATTGGAGATAGAATCCAATACAGTAATAGCTGGAGACTTCAACACCCCATTTTCGGCATTGGACAGATCTCCCAGACAGAAAATCAACAAAGAAACATTGGACTTAATCTGCATGGTAGAAAAAATGGACTTAATAGACATTTACAGAACATTTCATCCAATAGCTTCAGAATACACATTTTTATCCTTAGCACGAAGATCATTTTCAAGTATAGACCATATGTTAGGTCACAAAACAAGTCTTAAAACATTTTTTAAAAAATCTTGAAATAATATCAAACATCTTCTCTGAACATAATGGAATAAAATTAGAAATCAATGACAAGAGGAATTTTGGAAACTATACAAACACACAGAAATTAAACAATATGCTACTAAATGACCAGTGGGTCAATGAAGAAATTAAGATGGAAATTTTAAAACTTTCTTAAAACAAATGATAATGGATACAACATACCAAAACATATAGGATACAGCAAAAACAGTACCAATAGGAAAATTTGTAGCTCCAAGTGCCTACATAAAAAACTAGAAAAACTTCAAATAAATAACCTAATGACGCATCTTAAAGAACTAGAGAAGCAAGAGCAAACCAAACCCAAAAGTAGTAGAACAAAAGAGATAATAAAGATCCGAGCACAAATAAATGAATTTGAAATGAAGCAAACATTACACAAGACCAATGAAACAAAAAGTTGGTTTGAAATCAAGCAAACATTACACAAGACCAATGAAACAAAAAGTTGGTGTTTTGAAAAGATAAACAAAACTCAGAAACCTTTAGTTAGACTAAAAAAAAAAAAAAGAGAAGACCCAAATAAATAAAATCAGAGATGGAAAAGGAGATATTACAGCTGTTACTGCAGAAATTCAGAGGATCATAAGTGGCTACTATGAGCAGCTATATGCCAATAAATTGGAAAATCTAGAATAAATGGATAAATTCTAGACACATACAACCTGCCAAGATTGAGCCATGAGGAAATTCAAAACCTAAACAGACCAATAACAAGTAATGTGATTGAAGCCATAATAAAAAGTCTCCCAGTAAAGAAAAGCCTGAGACATCATGGCTTCACTGCTGAATTCTACCAAACATTTAAACAACTAATACCAATCCTATTCAAACTGCTCAGAAAGATAAAGGAGGAGGGAATACTTCCAAACTCATTCTATGAGGCCAGCATTACCCTGATACCAAAACCAGAGAACGACACATTAAAAAAAAATAATAATACTGACCAGCCTGGCCACCATGGTGAAAATTCATCTCTACTAAAAATACAAAAAATTAACCAGGCATGGTGGCAGGCACCTGTAATCCCAGATACTCAGCAGGCTGAGGCAGGAGAATCTCTTGAACCCAGGAGGCGGAGGTTGCAGTGAGCCAAGAAAGCGCCACTGCACTCCAGCCTGGGCAACAAAAGCAAAACTCCGTCTCAAAAAAATCAATAAAATAAATAAATAAATATAATAATAATAATAATAATAATACAGGCCAATATATCTGATGAATATTGATGCAAAAATCCTCAACAAAATACTAGCAAAACAAATTCAGCAGTACATTAAGAAGATCATTCATTGGCCAGGCGCAGTGACTCGTGCCTGTAATCCCAGCACTTGGGGAGGCCAAGGTGGGCAGATCACCTGAGGTTGGGAGTTCGAGACCAGCCTGATCAACATGGAGAAAACCCGTGTCTACTAAAAATACAAAATTAGCCAGGCATGGTGGTGCATGCCTGTAATCCCAGCTACTCAGGAGGCTGAGGCAGGAGAATCACTTGAACCCGGGAGGTAGAGGTTGCAGTGAGCCAAGATCATGTCATTGCACTCCAGCCTTGGCAACAAGAGTGAAACTCCATCTCAAGAAAAAAAAAAAAAATCATTCATTATGGCCAAGTGGGATTTATCCCAGGGATGCAAGCATGTTTCAACACACACAAATCAATCAATGTGATACATCACATCAACAGAATGAAGGACTAAAACCATATGATCATTTCAATTGATGCTGAAAAAACATTTGATATAGTTCAACATCCCTTTATAATAAAAGCCCTCAAAAAACTAGGTGTAGAAGAACCACACCTGAACATATTAAAAGCCATATATGACAGACACATAGTTAGTATGGTACTAAATGGGGAAAAACTGAAAGCCTTTCCTCTTATATCTGGAACATGACAAGGATGCCCACTTTTACTACCATTATTCAACTGATTAATGGAAGTCTTAGCTAGACCAATCAAACAAGAGAAAGAAAGAAAGGGGATCCAAACTGGAAGGGAGGAAGTTGATTTATCCTTGTTTGCAGATGATATGATCTTATATTGGAAAAACCTAAAGACTCCACCAAAACATGATTAGAACTGATAAGCAAATTCAGTAGTTTCAGGACTTGAAGTCAACATACAAAATTGGTAGCATTTCTATATGCCAACAGTGAACAATCTGACAAAGAAATAAAAAAGGAATCCCATTTACAACAATAAAAGTAAATACCTAGGAATTAACCAAAAGAAGTAAAAGATCTCTACAATAAAAACTATAAAACACCAATGAAAGAAATTGAAGAGGCACATAAAAATGGAAAGATATTCCATGTTCATGGATTGGAGGAATCAATATTGTTAAAATGTCCATAGTACTGAAAGTATTCTAGAGATTCCATACAATCCCTATCAAAATACCAATGACATTCTTCACAGAAATAGAAAAAAACTATCTTAAAATTTGTATGGAACCACAAAAGACCCAGAATAGCCAAATCTATCCTGAGCAAAAAGAACAAAACTAGAGGAATCACATTACCTGACTTCAAATTAAACTATAAAGCTATAGTAACCAAAACACTATGCTACTGGCATAAAAATGGACACATAGACCAATGACACAGAATAGAGAACCTAGAAATAAACCCACACACCTACAGTTAACCCATTTTCGACAAAGATGCCAAGAACATATACGGGGAAAAAGACAGTCTCTTCAATAAATGGTTCTGGGATAACAAGATATCCATATGCAGAAGAATTAAACTTGACTCCATCTCTTGCCTTTTATTTGAATTAAATATAAGACCTCAAACTGTGAAACACCTACAAGAAAACATTGAGGAAACTTTCCAGGACACTGGTCTGGGCAAAATTTTCTTGAGTAGTAATATCCCACAAGCAGAGGCAACCAAAGCAAAAATAGACAAATGGGATCACATCAAGTTAAAAAGCTTCTGTACAACAAAGGAAACAATCAACAAAGAGACAACCCACAGAATGACAGAAAACATTTGCAAACTACCCATCTGACAAGGGATTAATAATCAGAATATATAAGGAGTTCAAACATCTCCACAGGGAAAAATCTAATAATCTGACTAAAAAATGGGCAAAATATCTGAATAAACATTTTTCAAAAGAAGTCATTCAAATAGAAAACAGGCATATCAAGAGGTACTTAACAACACTGACCATCAGAGAAACACAAATCAAAACTACAATGAGATATCATCTTACCCTAGTTAAAACCGTTTGGCTGTTATCTAAAAGTCAGGCAATAACAAAAGCTGGTGAGGATGTGGAGAAAAGGGAACCTTCGTACACTGTTGCTGGGAATGTAAATCAGCACAACCACTATGAAGAACAGTTTGGAGGTTCCTCAAAAAACTAAAACTAGAGCTACCATATGATCCAGCAATCCCAATGCTGAGTATATACCCAAAAGAAAGGAAATCGGTATATCAGAGAGATATCTGCACTCTTATGTTTGTTGCAGCAGTGTTCACAATAGCCAAGATTTGGAAGCAACCTACATATCCGTCAACAGATGAATGGATAAAGAAAATATGGTACATATATACAATGGAGTACTATTCAGCCATTAAAAAGAACGAGATTCTATCATTTGCACGAACATGGATGGAACTGGAGGCCCTTAGGTTAAGTGAAATAAGCCAGGCACAGAAGGACAAATATTGCATATTCTCACTTATTTGTGGGATCTGAAAATCAAAACAATTGGACTCATGGACACAGAGAGTAGAAAGATGGTTACCAGAGGCTGCAAAGGATAGTGGGAGCCTGGGGGAGAGGTGGGGATGGCTAATCGATACAAAAAAAATAGAAAGAATGAATAAGACCTAGTATTTGGTAGCACAAAAGGGGGGCTATAGTCAATAATACTTTAATTTAATTATACATTTAAAAATACCTAAAAGAGTTTATTACATGCCTGTACCAAAATATCTCATGTGCCCCATAGATATAGACACCTACTATGTACCCACAAAATTATAAACTAAAAAGTTTTTAAAGATAAATATCACTTTACACCTACCAGAATAATGAAATTTAGAAAAATTATAAAGTAAGATAATACCAAATATTGATAAGGACATAGGAAGACAAGAACCCTTATGTACTACTTGTGTGAGTGTACACTGAAACAACTATTTTGAAGAACAATCAGGTGGTAATTTTTAAAACTACATATATATATATGCTCTCTCATCCATCAATCCCACTTCTGGGTAAATATGTCAGGAAAACCCTGGCACAGTGGTATATGCAAAAGATGTTCATAAGGTTGTTCATTGTACCACTATTTGTAGTAAGAGAGTTATAAGCAACCTAAGTGTTCATCGGTAATGGAAGAGATCTGTGAAATGTGTTTAGAGCATATACTGTAGAATACTAAGCATTAGTTAAAAGTCAATAACTAGGCCGGGAGCAGTGGCTCACGCCTGTAATCCTAACACTTTGGGAGGCTGAGGTGGGCAGATCATGAGGTCAGGAGATGGAGACCATCCTAGCTAATACGGTGAAACCCCGTCTCTACTGAAAATAAAAAAAATTAGCCGGGCATGGTGGCGGGCGCCTGTAGTCCCAGCTACTCAGGAAGCTGAGGCAGCAGAATGGCATAAACCCGGGAGGCAGAGCTTGCAGTGAGTGGAGATCGCCGCTGCACTCCAGCCTGGGCAAAAGAGCAAGACTCCATCTCAAAAAAAAAAAAAAAAAAAAAAAAAAAGCCAATAATTAGATGGACATACAGCAAGAAGGAAAAGTCTTAAAAATAATGTTGACCAAAAAAATAAAGTAACAGGAAGAGCTCAAGACCATGTTACCATTATGTAAATTATAAACATATTACACACAAAATAATACATATTTTACAAAGATAAATACATATATCCAGGAAAATATATCCAAGATAAGAGTAGACATTTATATGAAAATAGGAAATGGGAATAGGAATTAAGGACGAAAGAAAAAAAATAAGAGGGCAAGAAGAACTTTGAAGAGATTAAAAATTATACTATATTAGGACCTGAGTTGTATTGTAAACAGAAGTCTCTGCTCCTAAGTTATACATATGTACACATGATAAAGAACCCAAGAATGAGGTTCAATCTTTCAGTCTAAAGAATCATTGATATATAATTTAAAAAATTAAAACCAATCTGAATTATTGTTAGAGTTTATTACATTATGGGAAGTGATGGGAGTAGGGTGGCTTTATAGATAGATGCATATTAACATTTTCTTATTAAAAAAAAAGACGTGTATTTGGTTGATTCTAGGTGTTGATAGACAAAAATGAGTTTTAAAATGTGAATTAAAAGTTTTAGGGTAATAGCCAGGTGCAGTGGTCCCAGCTACTTGGGAGGCTGAGGCAGGAGGATCACTTGAGCCCCAGAGTTCAACAATACAGTTTGAGCACGGTCGTGTCACTGCACTTCAGCCTGGGGTGATAGGGTAAAACCCTGTCTCTAAACAGAAAAAAAAAAAGCTTTAAGGTAACCATTAGAGATCTAGACATGAGATTTCTTTCTTTAAACGATTAGTGAAAAGATTGGAATTGAAAGAAAACTTAGTGCTCACAAGAAGAAAAAGCATAGGTAAACAGAAAACACACTAATAGTAGAAATAAGGTGAAATATATCAATAATCACCATGTGAGTTAAATTCTTCTATGAAAAAAGACTCATTAAGACTCGTATTAGGAAAAATATGCAGTACTATATTGTTTAAACAAAACAGAGGCCCAAGTCAAAACCAAAATTATTTATCTACCTGGGATATTTTACAATGATTAAAATACATAATCTACCAAGATAAAAGTCACAAACCTAATAACAGAGAACCAAACCAACTTCATAGTAAAAAAAATGCCAGAAATGCAAGGAGATACTGACAAATCTACAATAGTGGGGATAGACTTTAATATACCTATTTCCAAAGTTAACAAACAAAGTAGACAGAAAATTATTTTAGGGAGAATCTGAATAACATAATTGTGCCTTTTATTAAGTTGTTATTATTATTATTTTTAGAGACAGGGTCTCACTCTGCTGCCCAGGCTGGAGAGCAGTAGTGTGATCATAGCTCACCACAGGCTCAAGGGATCCTCCTGCCTCAGCCCCCAGTAGCTAGGACTACAGGTACATGCCATCACACCCAGCTAATTTTTAATTTTTTATAGAGATAGGGTCTCACTCTGTCATCCAGGTCAGAGAGCAGTGGCGTGATCATAGCTCACTGCAGCCTCAAGGGATCCTCCTGTCTCAGCCCCTAGTAGCTAGGACTACAGGCACATGCCATCACACCCAGCTAATTTTTAATTTTTTATAGAGATAGGGTCTTGCTCTGTCATCAAGGCCAGAGGGCAGTGGCGTGATCATAGCTCACTGCAGCCTCAAACTCCTGGCCTCAAACAATTCTCCAGCCTTGGCCTCCCAAAATAACTGTCACTGTGCCTGGTCAGTTATTAATATTTTTAACTTGGAAATTCATCTTTCTTTATTCTGCTTTGGAATGCTGGAGCTGAGGCTCTCAAAACCATATTTCTGCTTTGACCACTGGTTTCCTGTTAGACTCTGACAATATGGGTGGTGCTAAAGGGAGACTGCAAAGCTGGAAGAGGAAAAAGGGGCTTATCTCTTCCTATCCGCTTCCCATGGGTTTCTGACTGCTTGTGATTCCTGTGAATGCCACTGGAATAATGTGGTTTTTGGTTTGTTTTGTTTTTGCTGTAGTCTAGCAAGTCTTTCCTCAGCAGTAGCTGAATCTAGTTTGCAATTTTTCCAGCTTTTATAAACTAGCTTCACTGTGACTCCTCCATAGGTCCAGCACCAGCTGGCCAGTATCCTCTTCTCAGCTACACAAAGCCCATCACAGCTCAGAGACACCAAGAGCCAAGCAGCACCTCTTACCCAGAGGTCTAAATTTCAGGTGTCAGGAGCGCCTCTTCCAACCTTCTAAAGTTGCATAATTTCAACCTCATTCTACAAAGAAAACTCCAGGCTCAGGTGGTCTCATGGTGAATTCTTCCAAACTTTAAGGAGAAAATAATAATAGTATATAAACTTTCCTAGGAAATGGAAAAAAATGAACATTTCCAAACACATTTTATCAGGCAAGCATAACCTTGACTATAAATCCTAACAAGAATACTGTAACAAAAGAAATCAATACACCAACACATCTCCCAAACATAGATGCAAAAATCCTTGACAAAGAATCCGCAAATTCAATTCGTGACATTCACCGTGACCAAGTGAGACTTTCAGAATAAACTCTCAGAAGTGTATTTCCACTATGAGCTAGAATTTCTGGAACAAGGGGTGTCACTCACCTGTCCGGTCAACATCCTTTTTCATGGGCAGTACAGTATAATCCAGTTGCTCATCTGAGTCCTCAAGCATCCTTGGCTTAGACTGCAGCATGAATTGGGGCTCTTTCTGGGGACTTCCCCTGCCTCCATTCCAGTCCACTGACCCGTCAGAGAGCTGAACTTGCTGTAGGTATGGGATCCGGATAATCCTGTTTTCATCCAGGCTTAACTTCTTCAGTCTTCAATTAAGGAAAGTGAATATAGAATCATAGCAATAATGATACCTCAGGATTGTTTACCAGGCCACTTTAGGGAAAAAACATGGAATCAGGCTCGGATACTTATTCCTCTTGTGTGGCATTGAGCCAGTGACTTACTGTCTCTGGGATTCAATATCCCTGTCTCTGAAATGGGGATAGTATTTATTAACCTTTCAGGGCTCTTGTGAAGATTAAATGAGGCAATATGTAAATGGCCTGGCACAAAGTAGTATTCAGTAAATGGTAGTTGAATTCAAAGTAAATTTTCCAGGGAAGTAAAGCTTAACAATGTAAATGCCACTATTTTATTTACTTCAGTTGGAACTCAGGAATTAAATTTGTCTTTCTGATTCTCATTATTTTAAAAAATGTTCCTGTCTCTACTGTCAGGGTCTGGATCCTATCCTGGGTAAAATCTCCTCCTGTTTTCCTTTCTCTTTGCTGCTTCTAATTCAGTCATGTGATCAGAAATGTCCTCATTGATGGCCATTTTTATGGAGGAGCCAAAGCTCAGAGGGGAGAAATGACTTACCCATGGCCACAGAGTAGAGATAAATTGTGGAGCTAGGGTTTAAACCCAAGCCTTTTGGCTTCTAGAACAGCACTCAGAGTGTGAGCAAGCCAGGGGATTAGAGGAGGCCCAAGCAGAGAAAGGCTTATGGCTTTACCTCCTGAGCCCAGCCAGGCTGGCAAAGCAACTGGGGTTGGAGAGTCTGTTGTCATCCAGCATCAGTGTCTCCAGCGCTGGGAACCTCAGGATGTACCTCTTGCTTGTCAGCGATGTTACAGATGCCTCCCTGTGAGTTCAAAGATCTTGGGTAATGAGCAAGGTCGAGGGACAAACTCCACCATTCCCAGGAAGCCATGGCGGACAGGGAATCAATTAGGAGGCCTAACCGGCTTAGGAACTGTTCTAGTGCCCGAAAGAGGTCCCCACAGGGATGCACAGAAAGTATAATTCCTTCCCCACCTTCTCCTTTCCCAAACACTATTATACATACAATATCGTCTTCTGTATGGAGAAAGGTTACATACATCATTGAGACCAGGTTAGGGCAGGGTGGGGGATTGTATAGGTAGTGCTTATAGAAAATGCCAGGGTGAAAGAGGTATGACCAAGCTGGAGGGAGCATTCTGCTGGAGATCACTGCACAATTTTGACTCAGGAAGACTCCTTGTTATGCTGTGTCACCTAGTAGACTGGTAACTATGGGAGCACCAGGAGACAATGCTCTTGTTATAGACCATAGCTTTGCCAACCAGTAGGGTAAAGAAGGGTGGATTGAGGGCACCATCCCTGGCTGTAGTGAGGTTCTCTTCTCAAGTGGCTTCATAAAATGAACACACAAGTAAGGAGTGGAGAAGTTTCTTCTTAAACTCAAACTCTCTGAAGATTCCCAGAAATACCTAAGAATGAGATTTAGGGGGGTGATGCCCTGAATTACAGGGGTGGGCAGGAAGTGGTGGCATTTTAAGTACTGCCATTAATGTGACCTCATTTGTGTCCTCCAGGTAGATGAGACCTACGTAACTCTCTTCCACACAGGCAGATGATACAAATGACATTTTCATTCTTCCCTCCATACTGTATGCCACCCATACACCAAAATAGTACACATAGGCACAAATGCATACAGTATACACATATATAAGCCACAAACACACACACAACTAGAGGAAGGGAAACAAACATTTCTTTAGCACCTACTGCATTTCTGGCATTGTGCAATGTGCTTTGTATGTGTTATCCAAGGATAGGTATTATATACCTCCTTTACAGATTAAGAAAATGAAGCTCAGAGCAACTTGCCTGGTCTCATAGCTAGAAAGTGGGACAACTCAAACTAGAACCTGGGTCTGCCTGACTCCAAATCCCATGCCCTTTCCACTGCCAAATCACACCTCTCACATTCACATCTACTAGCCCCATGCGGATTAAAGGATGGGGAAGTGGAAGGGGGAGCTGATGTCTGAGCTAGAGAGAGCTTAACAGAGGTTGGCAGTGAGTTCAAAAGCTAGGACAGTAATGTATACCTGAAGTCTGGGATATTTCACAGGTGAATTTAGAAAGGGTATATTCTAAATGAATGTATTACTAATTAATTCATTCATTCACACTCATGAATTTCTTTAACATATATTTATGTGGACAGGTACTAAGAATACAAATGAAAGAACACATCCCTCCCCTCTAGGTGCTTACAGTCTGTGGAGTAGGTGGACACACAGCCTGCAGTGAGACAAACACTATAAAAGAAGTATGTGGGGAAGGCACCTACTTAGGAAAAGCAGTGTTAAAGCAAAACCATGAGGAATGGAGAGTGAATTGTCATGCTCTTAACCAATGTGAAAGAAAGAGAACAGGGAAAAAAAAAAATCTCTTCGTGGCTGGATCTGTAACAGTATTAGAAGCTATAGGCAGCCATGTTTCCCATCATAGGGTCTAGAAAGACACAGGCAGCCCACCTGTAAAGAAAAATGTGGCAAGTCACGGAGAAGAGGAGATGTGAAAGCTGAGAGACAGAACTTCCAGGCTGCTCCACAGTCCTCAGGGCCTACGTTCAGTATGACCCTAAGGCACAGCTGTGAGATTCCCCAATGTTCTTACAATCAATTCCCCCCTGACTTTTTTTCCGTATCCTAACACTGACAGACTTCCATAGATTATGACAGTTCTGACTGGAAAAAGGGACAGGTCAGATAAACTTTCAGAAAGAGACCTGGCAACAGTGTGGGGAACAGGCTTGAAGTCCAAAGACCAGAGACACTTAACAGAGAAGGCAGGAAGCCTTTATAGTTCATAATATTTCAAGGTCACGGATGTGCCCTTTCCTCTTTCTGGAAGGACCAACTTTCATACACTGAATTTTTAATCTCTATCTGAGAGCTATTACAGAACAGTGCACAGCACCACTGTTGATTTATAATTGATTGGCCAATCTTTATTTTACTCCAGTGAAATATGAAACAGCTAAGAAATAAGCCTTTAAAAAATTCCTCTCAAGCTCCATAATGCAGAAGTTGGCTCTGTCTTGTCTCTTGTGACAAGTTACACCACTTTGTCTTTTTAAAGTTCCACCCTAATTATAGCATGGGAAAGTTTCATTTTTTGTGTCTAAAATAGACATCTTAAAATAGAGGGGCAGCCATTAGATGGGTGAGAAGACAGATGCCTACCTTCAGAGGAAAGCAGCAGGCTTTCCCACCGAGCCCCTCCTGTTGCAGTTTTGGAAGAAAAGCTCTCTGAAGTGGCAAAGTCTGTCCATAGTGGAGAACCTGGGGTTTCCAGCTGTTCAGAGTGGTGCTATTTTTATTATCACTTCTCTTGCCAAACAGAATTAATACTACTTAAAATATGAGAGATTTAATGAAGGTTTTTCAGAAGCTAAGGGTATGTGCAGTGGCTGGATTCAGCAATGGGAATTTGTGTACCATATTAGAAGATGCATGGGAAGGGTGGCCAGGATCCCTGAGATCTGGCTCGGGTGCTGCTGCTGCTTTGCTTGCTGTGTGACTTCTGGCTGGTGTTGAGCATCTCTGGGCCTAGATCCTCTATCTATATGGTAAAAGGGGATTTCTTTTACTTTACACTATAAGACTTTGGATCAGGCTAAAAATATTGCTCAAAAGACTGAACCAAGGGCTGCAACAAATAAGATGAAACTTAGCAAGCACTTACATTAGGACAAATGTCAGATCAGCTTCTGTGTTAAGATATAGAACATCAACTGTGCAAACACCAGAATAAGGGAGACATGGTTTAACAGATTGTGTGTAAAAGGGGATTGTGATGTGGCTACTAAAAAGCTAGTACTCTTTTAGGTGGCGCTATTTGGAATATAGTGACTAAAAGAAAGGAGGTAACAATTCATCCTCTGCTCTGTGCTGGTGGTGCCTGAGAACACCAACTTGTATGGTCTGAAGCAGAAAGGGAGTAGGCCTAATGAAAGAGCCAAAGTCGCAGATTCCAGCTCAAAACAAGTAATAGTCTAAAGATAGAATGGGTCAAATATGATTCCCCTAACTCACCCAGACAAAGAAAATAGCAAGAAATGGAGACACAAATAGTTCAGAATAGATGAGGTATATGATGAATGGAAAAAGTGAACAGAAAGGAGGATGGAGAAGCAGACAGAGTCAGGCCATAAAAAGCCTTGAGAGATATGAATGGAGTTTATCTTTAGGACAGTGGGAACCTGCTAAAGGACTTCAAGCAGGGCAGTGACAGAATCACATGTGCATTTCAGAAAGATCACTCTGGCTGACAGATAGGAGGATGGGTTGGGAGGCAAGAAACTGCAGACTGGGACCAAACAGCAGGATAACAGGAATAAGCAGGTTTGAGAAGAATTTAAAAAGTACAATTCACAGCACCTGGTGATTGAATGAATGTGTGGAATGAGGGAGGCTGAAATGCTCAGGTTTCTACTGGACAACTACATAGTAGATGGGAAGAAGTGCCAGTCAATGAGGCCAGGAAAGGAAAGAAAGGAATAGAGAGTGAGGAGGGCTTTTTGGCATGGGGATGTGTGTGAGGAGTTTGATAAGTAGGCTAAATAGGCTTATAGTTCAGAAGACTTGCGAGGAGAGGAGGCCACCAATAAAGAGTATAAAGATTAAGAAAAATAGTAGGTTGAGGGTGGATGACTGGGGAGCACCAAAGTTTAAGAGGCTGGCAGAAAAGGAACCCACAGAGCATACTCAATCTAGATAGATGAGTGGGAAGAAAATAATGGCAATGGTATTTGTCTGGAGCCCCACAGCTTTATTTTTACTTTTGTAGAGACAAGGTCTCATTACATTGCCCAGGCTAGCCTCGAACTCCTGGGCTCAAGCAATCCTCCTGCCTCAGCCTCCCAAAGTGCTGGGATTACAAGTGTGAGTGACCATGCCTGGCCAACCCACAGCTTTCAAAGTGTGCTGATTTCTTTTTTTTTTTTTTTGGAGACGGAGTCTCGCTCTGTCCCCAGGCTGGAGTGCAGTGGCGCGATCTCGGCTCACTGCAAGCTCCGCCTCCCGGGTTCACACCATTCTCCTGCTTCAGCCTCCTGAGTAGCCGAGACTACAGGCACGTGCCACCACGCCCGGCTAATTTTTTGTGTTTTTAGTAGAGACGGGGTTTCACCGTGTTAGCCAGGATGGTCTCAATCTCCTGACCTCGTGATCCGCCTGTATCGGCCTCCCAAAGTGCTGGGATTACAAGCGTGAGCCACTGCGCCCGGCCCCAAAGTGTGCTGATTTCAATCACTACTCTGATGCAGGTAGGAATACATTTATTCTCCCCCTCATATATAAGAACATGGAAGTGCAGGGTGGGGGAGACTAGTTATTTTATGTAGCTAGGCTTTCCACTGAAAACAACTAGAATGATGAATAAAATATAAAAAGAAAAAAGATCCATCATTTTATTTATTTTCTTTTGTAGAGATGGGGTCTTGCTATGTTGCCTAGGCTGGACTTGAACTCCTGGCCTAAAACAATCTTCCCACCTTGGTCTCTCAAGTAGCTGGCAACTACAGGCACACACCGCCATTCCCTGTGGTGGTGGATCCATCATTTTAATATGTATAAGAGATGTGAAGAGAGTAAGGAAGCAGTATGCCAAATCTAAAAACCCAGAGGGAGAAACTTAACATAGGAAGCCACTGAAGCCTTGAGGGCATTTACTTATCCTGTTGAAACTGAACTATGGTTTGACAGTATCATGGGGCTAGAGAATCAAAGCCTGGGCACCCTGAAGGTGGGGAGTTTTAATCAGAGACCCTTAAATGAATTTGGGATCCTAAAGGGATACACCCTCAGGGTAAAATTAACCAAAACTAAACCCATTCTCCTTATCCCATAGCCAGAAGAAAACTGTCTTGGAGTGAACAGAGAAGGAGAAGGGGAAGGGCAGACTGGTCCTCTTGAAAAACTATAGCCCAAATCTGTTTCATCAGAGTGGTTCAGAAAACACCCAGTCAGGAATTTAGCTTAAGCTTCTTCCATACTGAGTGACCCTAGGTACCAAAATAAATAGAAAGGTTTATAGTGTTGCAAACTAAATAATGTGGGACCAACTCTTTCCTGAGTAAAAAACTAGAAAACCCAGACACAATATACATTTAAAAACAATCTGCCTTAAGGTACCTGGGAACTAACAAGCTGTGAAAAATTATAGTGCTAAGATTTGAAAAAAGAAGGAAATCCAAAGGGGTTCATGCAATACTTTTCCCCTAGGACTGTCTGCTGACTCCAGAAGTGGCTGAGAGGCTGAGAAGTTGAGCAGAGAGTCTGACAACCCTATTGGGCCAGCGGCCGAAAACTGGAATCCAAGGCATGCCACAGAATGGAAGCCTGACTGCTCGCGCTCTAAGTTAGGTCATCAGAAAACCAAACCCTTGAAGGATGTATATACTAGAAATAGTATGGACCTTGCAGAGACTGAAGACTAGCTTCAAATAATTTCAATGTTTATCATTGAAATAAGATGATTTGAAATTATTAGTGATGTAGATCACCAGAAAACCCTTGATCTGGTGGGAAAAAAGTGATTTGAGTTGTCCAAAGAAAGAGCCATGGCCTCTCATTCAGTTCGTATTTACATTTAACTTAAAACTAATTAAGCTCAAATAAAATTGAACATTCAGTTCCTATATCACACTACCTACATTTCAAGTGCTCAAGAGCTCAATATGCCTAGTAGCTACACTATGAACAACACAGATATAGAACATTTCCAACATTGTGGTAAGTTCTACTGAACAGTGCTAAATTCAGCCTCGTAAGGATTACTAGACAGTGTCTGCAAATTGGTGCTAATCTCTGTGTATATGAAAGGCATGGTAGACCATGCCTCACTCAAAAATGGGGGATCATAAAGGTCAGATGGAAGAATGAAAATTTAGCCAAAGTCTGTTTCACAACGGACCCAGTGGAGTCATAAATCTACCTTGTGGTTTCTCCTCGGTTCCTGAATGTGTAACTGAAACAGATATACTAAACAACTGGCAGAACACCCACATTTCTTTACTGAGCAACAAAGTATAGTCCATTATAGTAGGAAGTGTCCAACTGAAACCCCAGGAAACTTTCTTCCCAATAGTAAACCAAAAACAATACTGAATCCCTGAGGTAATTGCAGAGATTACTGCCATCACTAAAGACCAAAAAGATGGAAGGACAGTGATTCCTATGACATCTCTGTTTAACATCTCTTGTTTATTTAACTTGTGAAGAAGATACCCTTTGTTTATTTAGCTTGTACAGAAAACAGGTTTTGAAGAATGACTGTAGATTACTGTAAGCTTAATCAAGAGGTGACTCCAACTTTCAGCTGCTATTCCAGATGTGGAAGCTTTTTACTGGAACAAATCAACCCAGCCCCTGGTACTGTGGATACAGCTAAGGACCTGTCAGATATTTCTTTCTCTTTATCAATTAACAAAAACTACCAGAAGCAGTCTGCTTTCACCTGACAGGGACAACAGTACACCTCTGTCCTTTTCTCTTGGGGCTATATCAACTCTGGGATCTTCTTGGTTATTTTGATATCCTACAGAATATCATGCTGATTGGACCTGGCAAGCAGGAAAAGTTGCAAACACCCTAGATGCCTTAGTAAGATACCTTTGTGTTACAGGATGGAGGTAAGCCCCCTCCCCCATCAAAATTCAGGGTACTATGGTATGGATTAATTTTTTGTTGTTGTCCAGGTATCTGAAGCATATTGTGATATATTTCTAATGTGAAAGACATAATCCTGTACCTTGCTTCTTATTTATCTGATACTACTTGTAAGAAAAAAATCACAAAGTTTCACTGGCCTTTTTGGATTTTATATTTATTTATTTATTTATTTTTTGAGATGGAGTCTCACTCTGTCACCCAGGGTTGGAGTGCAGTGTGGTGTGATCTTGGTTCACTGCAACCACTGCCTCCCAGGTTCAAGCAATTCTGCTGCTTCAGTCTCCTGAGTAGCTGGGATTACAGGCACCCACCACGACATCTGACTAATTTTTGTGTTTTTAGTAGAGATGGGGTTTTGCCACATTGGCCAAGCTGGTCTCAAACTCCTGACCTCAAGTGATCCACCTGCCTTGGCTTCCCAAAGTGCTGGGATTATAGGCGTGAGCCACCGTGCCCATCCCCTTTTTAGATTTTAGAAGTGACATATAAAACATTTGTGCTGTTCTAACTCATTTACTAAGTATCCCACAAGGCTGCTAGTTTTGAGGGAGGCCGAGAACAAGGCAAGGTTCTACAACAGTTCCCAACTGTAATGCAAGTTGCTCTTCCATTGGGCATATGACTCAGCAGGTCCAAATGGCTTCTAAAGGACTATGGCAAATAGGTGTGCTGTACAGATAGGGTACCATACATCCCAGATTTCAATGATAGCCTGAGTTTTCACCTGTTATCTCCAAATAATTATTAATACTGTCCCTTTTCCCTCTCATATATGTCCTGGTTTGGATGATAAAGTACGTCATCATTCTACGAATAGAGCCTTTTCTAGGTACCCATAGCAGATTCATTTTTTAGCAAAGTTATGCCCTATTCTGCAGATAACTATTTTTTTTTTTTGAAAAACAATTTCTTGCTTACTAGTACATTTGGTAGAGGCCAAATACCTGACCACAGGATACTATGTGATCATGCAACCTGAGCCATTCATCATGAACTGAACATGCAACAGAACTCCCCTATCAAGTGAAAGCAATATTTGAAATCAGGCTCCAGCAAGTCTGGAAAAGTTGCAGGAATATATGGCTCAGATTCCTACGGTGCATTCTCCTGCTGTATTGCTACCTTTCCATCAACCCTTAACTAAGGTCATGTGGCCATCTAATATAGGAAGAAAAACCTCCAGTTGGGTTTACAAATGACTTAGCATGATATGCTGATACCTTCTCAAAGTCAACTATTACAATATTATAGCCCCATATAGGAGTGACCAAAAAGACAGGGGAAGAGAAATCTTCTAAGTAGGCAGAACTTAGAACAATGTATCTGATCAGCCATTTGCTTGGTCAGAGAGATAGCCAGAAGTACAGATCTATACTGATTCATGGGCAGTGGCTGATGGTTTAGCTGAATAGTCAAAGCTTGGAAAAAATATGGGAAAGTTGCTGAAAGTACAGAGAAAAACTATGTGACTTAACCTCTCAGAATGAACAGAGTATGAAGATTATTTGTGTCTCACATGACTGTTTCCCCAAGACTATCCCCTGTGGGGGAGACTCTCAATGGTCAGGAAGATAAGGTAACCCATTCCATGAATGTCAGTTACCCTCTTTCCCTTGGTGGCAGGGATGAAGGCTACACACTTCCTTTCACCAAAGCAAATCTGGTTATAACACTTGCTGAGTATTCAACCTGCCAATGGCAGAAGCCACTGCTGAGCCTCTAATATGGCACCATTTCTAGAGGGATTATACAGCCATCTAGTACCAAGTTGACTTTAAAAAGCATCAGCAAGTTTTGTTTACTAGATTATAAATGTAGTTTTGGATATAGATTTGCCTTCCCTGCCCACAATGTTCGACAAGTGGAATTAGAAACTGTTGTTATAATAATACTAGCTTTTGTAATTGCCCATGTATTTACCTTTAACGAGAGCTTTATTTCTTCTTATAGCTTTGAGTTACTGTCTAGCATCCTTTCATTTCAACCTGCAAAAATCCCTCTAGTATTTATGCAGGGCGGGACTGGTGGTAATTCATTTTTTTTACCTTTTATTTATCTGGGAATGTCTTAATTTCTTCCATACGTTGGAAGAACACTTCTGCTGGATGTAGGATTCCTGATTGAGTTTTTTTTCTCTTTTAGCACTTTAAATATTTAATATATCAGCCCACTGCCTTCTGGCCTTAAAAGTTTCTGACAAGAAGTCTGCTGATAATCTTATTGAAGATTCCTTGTATGTGATGAGTTGCTTCTCTCTCACTGCTTTCAAGATCCTCTCTCTCTTTTAACAGTCTGATTATAATATGACTCAGTGGAGGTCTCTTTGAGTTCATCCTATCTTGGAGTTCACTGAGGCTCATGTATGTTTATATTCATGTCATTCATCAAACTTCGGAAGTTTTAGGTTGTTATTTCTTCAAATAATCTCTTCGTGCTTTCTCTCTTCTCCTTCTGGGACTTTCATAATACATAGGTTGGTTTGCTTGAAGGTATCCCAATCCCACAGGTCCCTTAGGCTTTGTTCAAGTCAATCATTTTTTTTCCTTTTGTTTCTCTGACTTGATAAATTTAATTGTTCTATCTTCAAGTTTGCTGATTCTCTCTTCTGACTGCTCGAATCTGCCTTTGAATCTCTCCAGTGAATTTTTCATTTCTTATTCTAATTTTCAGGTTTAAAATTTCTTTTTGGTTTCTTTTTTCGTTGTCTATCTATTTGTTGATATTTCCATTTTGTTAATATATCATTTTCTTGACTTTATTCATATCTTCCATTAGTTCTTTGAAAACCTTTAAGACAGCTGTTTTAAAGTCTTTAGTAAGTCCTCCCTTTCTCAGGGATAGTTTCTGTTGCTTAATTTTCTCCTTTGGCTGAGCCATATTTTTCTGTTTCTTTGTATGCCTTGTGATTTTTTTGTTGAAAGCTGAATATTTGAATCTATTAATATGGTAACTCTAGAAATCAGATTCTCCCCTTTACCAGGGTTTGCTCTTTTTTTTGTTTTGTATTTGATCATTGTAGGCTGTCTCTGTGTCAAGGATTAGGCTGAGGTCTAAATGTAAGGTCTTCTCAGGTCTTTTCTAAGCCTGTGCATTTCTCTGGGTATATGTGGTGACATTCTCATTTCCTCTGTATATGCAGCTGCTTTTAAATGTCCCAGACTTTAATGTCTGGCTCCCAAAAGAGGGGGAAAGGAATGGGGATTAAGAAAAGAAATCCTTTAAATTCCCTGGAAGTCTCTTCAGCTGGAGCAGAAAGGGCTTATGACAGTTGTGGATGGGTGTGTGTGCAACAATGGTTGTGTGCCTCTGTGTCTGCACCTCAATGATTAGAAGTAGCAATCAGTGATCACAGCACAGATCTCTAAAATTTGGAGGACAGGGATCTTTTTGCTCACCCTGGCTCCTGCAAGCTGCATGTGAGTTACCCAATGAATATATTTATTATTCTAATTTTCAGGTTTAAAACTTGAACCATGAGATTGGGAGTTCTCACGCCATTCTCCTGCCTCAGCCTCCCTAGAAGCTGGGACTATAGGTGCCCGCCACCATGCCCGGCTAATTTTTTTGTATTTTTAGTAGAGACGGGGTTTCACCGTGTTCGCCAGGATGGTCTCGATCTCCTGACCTCGTGATCCACCTGCCTCAGCCTTCCAAAGTGCTGGGATTACAGGCGTGAGCCACCGCGCCTGGCCGACATAAACTTTTAAGAGAGTGTGAAGATTATTTGTGTCCACAGTTTCAAAATTGTTACATCAGACTGATTCTGCCAACAAAACTGTTGTCTAGATGAGGAGACACATTCTTGATGCTTCCTACTCTATCATCTTCTCAGAATCCTCTAGTGAAATAGTCTTTGATGATTTATCTACTATACCAAATAGATATAGTTAAAGTTGGGAGCCTAACTTAACAACATAGGGTATCATATAAACCAAAACTGATACTGTTTTTCTCATAACCATAACCTAAGGGCCTAGGAATTAATGGAAATGAAAGTAGCTCCTCTTACAATATATCTAATAGTCCACTTGCAGATTTTTTGCTTCTCATTCTATAATTTTTGGCATTTCTGATTTACAGGTCTTAGTTCCTAAGGAGGTACTCTTACCAGGAGACAAAATCATGGTTCCACTGAACTGGAAGTCAAGATTGCTACTGGCCACTTGCATTCCTCATTTCACTGAACCTATAGTCAGACAAAGAGGGGCTCATTCTACTGACTAGGTGACTGATACTGTTTATAAAAATAAATATAATTGCTGTTATACCTTGAGGTAAAAAAAAAAGTATCTTTGGGACTACAGTATTATCTAGTGCTCCTCTAAGAAGTTCCATGTCTTTTAGTCTTTTAATGAAGACTACAGCAACCCAGGAAAAGCAGGACCTTTAAAGACTCAGACCCTTCAGAAGTGAAGGTTCAGAAGACCACATCAGTTAAAGAACCCCAACCAGCCAAGGTGCTGGACGAGGACAAAGGAACATTAAATAGGTGATGGAAAAAAGGATTTACGAATATTCACTATGGCCTCCTGACCAGTTAAGAAATGATCACTGTAGCAACTATGCATATTTTCATGTGCATTTTCTTCCTTCCTTAGTGTGTGTGTGTGTGTGTGTGTGCGTGCACTCGCATGCACACTTAAACTGCTAGTGGTGATTGACTTTACAACTTAGTTTTTAGGATATAAAATATCCATAAATTTATTTAGAAGAGAAAATATCATCCAGCGATGGTTACAGTAACTGATGGAACTGTGTCTCATCCTTCTTGAGGAGATGGTGAAAGTGTCTTCAGTGTAAGAGGAAGAGTTCCTTCATGTTAGGTAAAAGCATGGTGCAGTTGCTATTGTTGTATGGAAATTAAATATGGAGTGAAGCAGGAGGGTAGATATTGGGGTTCCAAGGGTTGAACGGTGCCAGTTATCTGCCTGTTTGCTCTCAGCCTTCACCCCTTCATTCTGTGTTCTTCTGTGTATTGCAGGGGGCTGGAGCCACCTCCTTAACTACACTTCCCAGACTGCCTTTCCAACTAGTTGGATACTGTCAATAGAAAGAATTCATGAGAGACTGGAAGGCCAGAGCTGGGGAGAAGCAACTGTCTTGTTTGGCTTCTGATAGCATTTCTGTCTGCAGCAGCAGTGATAGTGCAGCAGCAATGGCAGTACTAACCATGGTAACTGCACTGGCAGAGATTCCAGCCTTGGTTGAGGCATCACATCTTCAGCAGGTCTACAATTACAGTGACACCCTCCCTGAAAGCCCAGCAGTGGATATAGACTTGTTGACTTCAGTTTAGCAGTGATGCAGCTTCTGATCTCTGGTTATCAACGCTTCTTCCTTTTTGTTCTCCCCATACCCCTCTTCTCCACTTAGCTCTTCCATCCCTTCTAACAGCCATGTAATCAATTCCCTCTCTTTATCACTGGTGATATTTTAGGTGGAATAATGGTTCTCTGGGTATGATTTTTAAGAGTACTTACCTTTTAGAGCTACATACTGGAATATTTATACATGAAATAATATGAAACATTTATGGCTATATATATCTGAGATTTTTCTTAAGAATATTCCAGGAGGGGGCGTGATGGGGGCATAGATGAAACAAGATTGGCCATAATTTGATAATTGTCAGGTGATAATTGTGGCTGATAGGTACCTGGAGTCAATTTTATGATTGACTCTAATTTTATACGTGTTTAAAAATTTTCCATAACAAAATACCAATTATCTCTCCCTGCCAAGAATTAATAAATGAATAAACCAATCAATAAACCAATGAATCCCTTCTATTTTTAATACCTTAAGTGGGTTTTGTATTTCTGTCTACAGCCTGACAGGCTCACAGAGAAAGCTTATCTAAGAATGAAGCCAGGACCCGGCAGAATGGCTCCCATGAAGAAGGGTGGCAAGAAGAAAAAGGGCCATTCTGCCATCCATGAGGTGGTGACCCGAGAATACACCATCAACATTCACAAGTGCATCCATGGAGTGGGCTTCAAGAAACATGCCCCTTGAGCACGCAAAGAGATTCAGAAATTTGCCATGAAGGAGATGGGAACTCTAGATGTGCGCATTGATACCAGGCTCAACAAGGCTGTCTGGGCCAAAGGATTTAGGAATGTCCCATGCCGAACCCATGCGCGGTTGTCCAGAAAACATAATGAGGATGAAGATTCACCAAATAAGCTCTATACTTTGGTTACCTATATACCTGTTACCACTTTCAAAAACTACAGACAGTCGATGTGGACGAGAACTAATCACTGATTGTCAACTATATCAAATAAAGTTATAAAATTGCAAAAAAAAAAAAAAAAGAATGAAGCCAACACCAAGGAAAACAAAGATGTCTTCATGTGTATGACAGAAGAAGTAACAGACTAACAGAAGCTGTACACATGCTCAAGAAATAGAGATGTACACAGAGACCTGACAACATCCTGTGCACCTATATACAGCCAAAGCATCCAGCAGATTCACCTGATTTTTCACATACATGAACCAATAAATTCCCCTTTTTGTTTCAGCTACTTTGAATTGGACTTCCATTACTTGCAAACAAAACAACCCTAACTAATGAAACCCCTAATAAATGATCACTATTATTATCTCAACCCCCTTGAGTAACTAACCAACCACAATCATCACTATATAAAATCTAAGTAACTTATTACATATATACACATATATATTTAGGCATAATTCACAATAGACTATGCTAAGTATTAAATTAACTGGAAACACTAAATTAAACTGATCCCTAGAGAAGGGATTAAGAGGCACGGGCTAAAGCAGTCAGAGAAGGCTCCTGGTAGGGAAAGGAGGAACGTCTGAGCTGGCCCTTAGAAAATGTACAGAATCTACATAAGAATATAATATAATGGTCATGAGTATGGTCTCTGGAGCCCGATAGACTTGGTTCAAATCCTGGGTCTGTTACCGACTAGCTTCGCAACTTTGGGCAAGTTACTTAAATGTCTGTACTTATTTCCTCATCTAAAAAATGTGGATAATAATAGGAGACCTACCTCACAGAGCTGTTATGAGGATTTAATGAGTTAACATATATAATGCTGAGTACAGTGTCTGGTGCATTGTAAGTACGACATATGTGTTTTTATTACTATCAAGAGAGGAAGGACCAGCCAGAAGGAATGGCCTCAGCAAAGGTGCAGAGTGGGAATGTACAAAGCTTATCTAGAGACCAGTGAACAGACTTACTGAGCTGACACAAAGGGCTCGTGAAGGAGAATCGTCTGGCAAGACAATTTACAGATGACCAGTCAGAGGCAGGGAAAGTGGCTTGCCAAACATCTTGATCTCTCCTAACAGCACACAGGAAATTGGGGGCACATGTCTGCAGCCTTTCTGGGAGCTTCAGTAGGTGGCATTATCCCTGCTTTGAGCACTTACAGCCTATCTTTATGGCACCTCCAAGCTGCTATGGGTTATTTCCTTGGATACTTATACACAAAAACACAGAATGGACTCCGGGAGGTAGAACTTACTGCTCTGCGACGGCCAAATTGGGCGGCAGGGAGGTGAGGCCATTGCCTGTGAGGAGCAGGACACGGAGGTGTGGCAGAATCCCCAAATCACAGATGGCCTCCGCAGTCAGGCTGTTGAAGGAAAGGTCCAAGAACTGCCATGCAGAGATGAAAGATGGGGAAGATAAGCACTCTGTGTGACAATGATGCTCATATATATGATGTGGGAACTACTTTCTAGAGTGCCCCATTGCCCACAGGAAAAAACCCTCCTGCACCTTTAACATTAAAGGTCTACTAGAGTCAGTACCCAACCGGTTTTCTAGCCTTACTTGCCACTACAAATCTTTGTTTATCCTGTAGTGCTGGGCAAATAGACTCCTCCCCGCTCTTTGCCTCATCCACCTATAGATCTTTGCTTGTACTTTTTGCTTAAATGGGAATGCCCCTCTTCCATGTATCCTAATCCAAGCCCCCAAAAGACAGCTCAAAAGTTGCCTCCTTGTAAAACCTTCTCAATGCCCCAGACAGATGGAATCTCTACCTCCCCTAACTTTGACTGCTTTATCTAAACTGCTCTCAGGGTACTCGGGGTACTTATCCAAGTCTGCCAGGTATCTGGATGTTTCCAATGAACAACTAATCAACTTGAACTATGAGGACATGTGCAGAAAATGCATGGCTATGGGAAAATTTAGGAGAAAACCAAGAATGCAAACAAAATTTTTCTGTATTTTCTAATTTGGGGTTTGAAGAACAGCTGTGAATGTACAAATGTTCAAGACTCTGCTGCTGATCCCATAGAATCCCTATTCATACTCATCTCCAAGGTTATGGACTAGGCCTATAGCCTGCTCTATCCCAGCCACTGAGACTGATTCAGCTCACTTAGACCACGATGAGTCTCTGGAATGAGTCTATAATATCTCTAGTTGAGCCGATCCAATCTGCTGCACCTAGCTCTTAAGCTCCATGGCTCCTCAACCCCTACTAGATCCAGATCTCCCCTCAAAACTCTCCCTCCTATAATATTCTGTTTTAAAACTCACTTTTCTCCACAGACTCCCTTGGACATGACCTTTGGCATTTATTTTCCAGGACCATGCACCATGGTTAAGTCTTTGGTATCAACTATTTGCTGCCAGTTCTACCGTCACCACCACCTCCATCACTATCACTACCCTTACAACCCCCACCCCCACCCTCCCTGGAGGCCAGCAATGAAGCAAGGGCCTGGCTGTACAGGCCCAGCAAGCCCCTTCCCAACAGTTATAATCAGTAAAGCTCTATACTCATTCCTTACAGGGGAACTTGGTGGGCACCAAAAACTTCCTACCTCCAACTTACTTCCAATAACTTAAAGTCTTCATATTTCACGTAGATAGTTTTGATGCCATTAAATGCGAGATCCAGTTCCTTTAGGGCTGGAAACGTGTGAAATGCCTCTATATGGGGAGGAGAAAGAAAGTCTGCAGTTTGTAAAGGACTTAAGAGAAAGATATTAATAATTACCATTTACTGTGTCCCTACTGGGTTAGGCCAGGCACTGTATAAGGTACTCTTCATACATGGCCTCTAGATCTCCAACAATGCAGAAAAATAGAGATTACTACTTCCATTCTGTGGCTGACTAAGCCTCAGCCAAACTAAGTGATTTGCCAGAATGAAATTGCTGGTAAGTGAAAGAGCCAAGGATTGAATCTAAGTCTGCTCAACAGCAAAGCACATTTTTAAAATTATCTTTATTAATCCTGATTACAAAAATTAAAACACAACTAAGAAAAAGAGTCAAACATCATAGAAAAATAAAAAGTTCTGTTTAATCCCAACATCCAGAGACAAGTATTAAAAGTTGCATATATAGCACTCAACTTTTTCTCATGTATATATCAAAATACACACACATACCTCTTTTAACAAAAATAGAGTCATTCTGTACACATTGTACCGACTTGCTTTTTCCCTTAACAATATAACTTAAAGATTATTTCATGTCAAAACATATAGATATGCCTAATGTCTCTTGATGTTCTACTGTATAGATATATACTAGTTTACTAATCCATTTCCCTATTGATAGCCTTTAGGCTATATGAATAAAAGGTAAGAAACTATATGAACAAAAGTTTCTCTCTGAATGAGAACTGAACTTTTTCTAGCCCTGTTCCTCTGGTAACCTGAAACCAATGGTATAGTAACTGCATTTTCAGGCAGCATCACTTGTGGTAAAAATCACCCTAGGTTGGTAAATTACACCTGGGCTAGGAGAAACTGTAAATGAATGATAAACGCCTGAAGGGAGCACCATAATTTTGGGCTTCCCTATGTGTAGTGATTCCTATAATTGGACATAACCTTTGCAGAAACTCTAAGAGCTATGTCTATAAGTGTTACAACGTATATTGGCTCCTGTGGCGAATGAGATTTCTAAGCCAGGGTGGCTTTTGCATCCACCCAATGACAGTCTCACTGTCTTGTACCTGAGCTGACACTGGGGGTCGGGAGGAGGGGCACAAAGAATGCCTCATGGATGGCTTTGGGAACTCCACTGAAGAGAAACTCCTGATGCTGGCAGTACTGGCATTCTGTGTGGAATTACTTAGAGCCTTCTAAGTGAATCTGATGTTAAATATGGCCCATGGTAGTCTTGTAAGTCAGAATGTTCAGTAGAACCTAATAAAGGCTGCTTTGTATTTCTGGATGTTTCCAATGAACAGCCTTGTACGAGTGTTTTTCTATAGAATAATTTCCTGGAAGTAAAGCTACTAGATTAAAGGCAATGTCTACTTTAAATTTTAAGAAACATTACCAAATTACCTCCAAGATGTTACATCAATGACTATACTTCCACAGTTCAATGCGAGAATATCCATTTCCCTACCAATGCTGGCTGTCATCAGCCCTTTTCACTTCTGCCGATATTTGACAGGCAGAAAACAGTATCTTGATCCATTGTAATTATTAGTGAGGTTGAACATCTTTTTATACACCTATTGGCCTTTGTATTTCAAGCCCAAGCTCCTGACAGAACACCCTGTCTCCTAAAGGGCGGGACCTCATCATATGCTTCTTTGAAAACAATCTTCAAACTCAATGCAACAAAACTGAACTTATCCTATTTCCCTCTGACCTGCCTTTTCTCTAGTGTGCTGTGCCCTGTTTCAGTGAAATGCCCCCTTGAGTCCTCCCTCTCCTTACATCCCTATCAGTCTATCAGTTACCAAGTCCTGTGGTTTCTACTCCTTCTAAACCAATCTCTCTCTCTCTCTCTCCCTCTCTCTCTCTCAATCCTCTGCACTCTTCTTGTCATAATCCTGGCTCAGGCCTCATCTCCACTCCCCTAAAAACCTGAAATAATCTCCCATGTTTCCTGGCCTCCATCTTCTTCTTATCTTATAATCCACTCTCCTCACAACTGCCACTGAGCTTCTCTATTTAAAACCCTTCCAAGGCTCTCTTTCGCCTATAGCACTAAGTCCAATTCACTCCTGGTCCTTGATAATCCAGTGATAAGTCAATCTCTCTAGTTTCATTTGTCCCCCACATGCTTCCCTTGCAAACATACAAAACCTCTCCAGTCTTCCTGATCAGGTGCTGCCATTCCACATCTGCTCCAGCAGTCAGAAATGCCTTCTTACCTTCTAGCTCCTGAATCACTCCTATTCATATTTTTGGTCTCAGCTTAGGTGCTCCTCTTCTCAGAAGTTCCTCCTGACACTCTGGCCTGGCTTGAAGTCCTACATATATGCTTGCATAATATTTCCTGATTCTCTCTTTCACTGCTCTCCCCTCATTCTGCTCTAACTATCTGTATCTGAGTCCATCTCTCTCACCAAATCACGAGCTCACCAGAGCAGGACTGGATGCACTCATTTCTAAAAGCCAAGTATTCACATAGTCCTAATACCCACCAGGGGTTGCTGTGGATTTGCTGAATAACAGAAGCCTTTATGCTCCCACAGGAGCACCTGACAGGCTTAGAAACATTTTTATACACCCATCTCATATGAGCCTGCGAGGTATCCTGCAATGGGAGGAAAAAAAGAAGGGAATTATCCCCATTGACAGACAGAAAAGTAGCAGATCACAGAAAAATGTTCTAACTAGGTAGCGCCACAGCAGGACTGGAATTGAGGTCTTTATGCTCTCCAGGACCCAGCCTATTATACCCCAAAAAAGAGATGTGCGGCCAATCGTGGATGGATAGATAGACAAATCCTAACACATGTGAATGGCTGTGCTGGCTAAGAGGAGGAAGAGAGCTTTCAAGAAAGAAAAAGCTTACCTAGAGGCAGCAGGTTTTCTGAGGCATTGATATAAATCACAGAATGAAAATGCTTGAAGTCATTTTCCTTAGCCTGTAGGAAAGCATTTCAGAAAAAAAAAAAAAAAAAATCCACAAGATTAGTTCCCTGCCTAGAAGCCTTGCTGAAGCTTCAGGGCCACTGTCAGAAGGAGCAAAGACCTAAAGGAATAAGGGACATCCTTAGCACAAGAGCAGCCACTTAAGTGCTGTAAGCGTTTTCCTGCTTTTTTTCCACTATGAAACATTTCAAATGTACAGAAAAGTATACTGAATGACACTCTGAAGACCCATATCACCACCCACTATCCAGATGTATGTATTTAATACAGCTGAATATTTTGCTGTCTTTGCTTTAAATTTCCTGAAAGAAAATATTATATAGGGTGAACCACCACCATTACCACCCCGTCCATGTATCCCCTCACTAATCCCATAACAGCTATCCTGAATTGGAGACTATCATTCCCATAGTTGGTAGTTTTTGTTTGTTTGCTTGTTTGTTTGTTTTTGAGACAGGGTCTCACTTCCATTGCCCAGACTGGAGTGCAGTGACACAATCTGGGCTCACTGCAGCCTCGACTTCCCCAGCTCGGGTGATCCTTCCACCTCAGCCTCTTGAGTCGCTAGGACTGCAGGCACACGCCACCAAGACTGGCTATTTTTTTTTTGTATTTTTAGCTGAGATGGGGTTTTGCCATGATTCCCAGGCTGGTCTCAAACTCCTAGGCTCAAGTGATCCGCCCACCTCAGCCAAAAAAAAGAGAAACCCAGTAGAAAAATGGACAATAGATAAATATGTTAGTATACAAAAGAGGAATTTGAAAGGCCAGCAAATACAGGAAAAGATATTCAGCCTCATAAGTAATCAGGAAAATGCAGTGCCTTTTTACAATAATCACTTTTCCCAAAGTGCTAGGATTACAGGTGTGAGCCACTGTACCCAGCTCCCATACCTTTTTTATATTTGTATTATACACGTGTGTGTGTATCTATCAACTATATATAATGCTAGATACAGATAGTGAAACTTTACATTAAATGCAATAATATTGTAGGTATTATTCTGCAACCTGCCTTTTCACTCAACACTGTTTTTGAGATTTACCTGTGTCGATACATGCAGCTTTTGAAATTTACATATGTTGACAGATATGGTTCTAGTTCGATCTTTTTTTTTTTTTTTTCTTTTTTTTTGAGACAAAGTCTTGCTCTGTCACTCAGGCTGGAGTGCAATGGTGCAACCTTGGCTCACTGCAACCTCACCTCCTGGGTTCAAGCAATTCTCCAGCCTCAGCCTCCCGAATAGGTAGGATTACAGGTGCCTGCCACCATGCCCAGCTAATTTTTGTATTTTTAGTAGGGACAAGGTTTCACCACGTTGGCCAGGCTGGTCTCAAACTCCTGACCTCAAGTGATCCTCCTACCTCAGCCTCCCAAATTGCTAGGATTACAGGCATGAGCCACCACGCCTGGCCCCAGTTCAACCATTTTAATTCCTGTACAATATTCCATTGTTTGAATATATAGTCTGTTTCCAAATTTTATTACAAACAATGATGCAATTAATGTTCTTATACACACCTCCTCATCATAAGAATTTCTTTAATGATATACTCCTATCAAGCTGTGGGGAATACACAGCTTTATGAGATGGTACCACATTGTTCTCGAAAGTAGTTAAAACAATTTATAGTCCTACCTGCAGTGTATGAGAAGTCCTATTTCTTTAAATCCTTGCAATTGGCATTATAAAACTTTAACTTTTTCCAGTCTGATTATTATAAAAAGGCACTGCATTTTCCTGATTACTTATGAGGCTGAATATCTTTTCCTATATTTGCTGGCCTTTCAAGTTCCTCTTCTGTATACTAACATATTTATCTGTTGTCTATTTTTCTACTGGGTTTCTTTTTTTCCTATTGTTTTGTAGGAGCTCTTGACATATTCTGGATCCTAATACCTTTTGGTTATATTACTTGCTAATATCTTATCCTAGCCTCAGCTTATCTTTTACCTTTGTTTATGGTAACTTTTGTTAGATAGATATTTTTAATTAAATTTCACAGACATTTTCCTTTATGGTTTAACCACAAAGCTAGCAAGCATCCGCTCATCCCATGGGTCTCAGCTAAGCTACCACCCTCTCCAGCGTGTGTAAGGCTGAGTCAGGGGCCTGTCCTCTGAGGTCATATTCAGCACTCTCGTGTTTCTCTCACTGGCTGCATTAGCTAGTCCCGTCTAACTCCATATCCATCTAAGCCCAGCCTCCTCCCTCCCTACTGGACTATATGCTCCAGAGGGTAGGCAGTGTCTGAGCCACCTCTATACCCTCCAGCAAATAGCACAGAGACACACCAGGCCTCGGTAATGTTTGGTGAGCAGATGAGTGAGTAAGTAAAAGAAGAACAGATGGTATCCAATGAGGGGACTGAGCTTTGGCCAGCCATGTTGTAGCCCTCAAAACCTGAATTGACAGAGACCTCTGAAATCTTCTTCTATGACTTTGTCTCACTGTTATGTGTGAACTATATATTATAATCTCCAGGACCATGTGCTGGCCTAGAATGGAGGGCCTCTCAGCCACATGATGAATATATTTCTATGGCTAACCTGTCCCGAAGTAACTCAATTCTGAAAACCTAAGTACTAAATGAAGTGAAGCAGAACCTTGTTAAAGGAGCAGTCTGCTCTACCACAAACTTGGCCATTCTATGGGTTAGAGCCTCTACTCTATGGTTTATACAAGTAATCTCTCTTGGTATGCCACGAAAACCTACATGCCAAAGATGTATGTTATAATATCCTGTATATACACTGGCTAATGGTGGGTCACAAATATGGCTCCAAGCTGCGTATAAGCCAACACAAAGAAAGAAACATGATTCATTGCATGAGTCACAGCACCTGTAAGTTAGGAATGAACCAGCTTCTTGGGAAAACCATTACAATCCCTGGCATTGAAACTTAAGAAATGTCTTTTGCAGGCTTTTGTGATGGGAACTCAGTGTCACACAATGAATTATGTACCCACAAAATTACATGGCAAATTCGAAACCAGTTTCATAAGGCAATTTTCTTTTTTTCTTTGAGACAAGAGTCTCGCTCTGTCTCCCAGGCTGGAGTGCACTGGCACGATCTTGGCTCACTGCAACCTCCGCCTCCGGGATTCAAGCAATTCTCTGCCTCAGCCTCCCGAGTAGCTGGGATTACAGGCACCCACCACCATGCCCAGCTAATTTTTTGTATTTTTAGCAGAGATGGGGTTTCACCATCTTGGCCAGGCTGGTCTTGAGCTCCTGACCTCATGATCCACCTGCCTTGGCCTCCCAAAGTGCTGGGATTACAGACGTGAGCCACTGTGCCTGGCCCATAAGGCAACTTTCTTTAATTCATGTCAAATGGGACAAGGACAATATAAAATTTGTAGCAAAAGTTTGTGTCTGAATATTGTTTCTACCCAATAAATCCTTGTCTGACCCTCCTCTCCCTCCTTCTATGTGACCAGATTTCCAGTCCCTAGGGACTCTGGAGGTACAAGAGACAAACCACAACAGACAGGTGCGCCATCTCAAGTCTGGCTCACCCCAATCACATCTTTGCTGGCGGACCTCACCTTGGAGAACTTCAGGCCACTGACATTAACAGTGCACAGATCTGATGGCTTCCTCACACAGTGGTGCTTTAGCTGGAACATAATACAAAGAGTTGGCTCTTAAGGCCCCTACAAAGTTTAATCTATTATTGTTCAGCCTTCTCTTTTTGGGCAATCTTTTATACTTGTCATAATTTGTTTGCTTGTTCATTCATTCATTCATTATTCATCCATTCATTCACCAAATATTTACCAAACACTAAACTGGGCCATAAGCTTTGCTGAATACATTAACAAACTGGCCGGGCACGATGGCTCAAGCCTGTAATCCCAGCACTTTGGGAGGCCGAGACGGGCAGATCACAAGGTCAGGAGATCGAGACCATCCTGGCTAACACGGTGAAACCCCGTTTCTACTAAAAAAATATATATAAAAAACTAGCCAGATGAGGTGGCGGGCGCCTGTAGTCCCAGCTACTCGGGAGGCTGAGGCAGGAGAATAGCGTAAACCCGGGAGGTGGAGCTTGCAGTGAGCTGAGATCTGGCCACTGCACTCCAGCCTGGGTGACAGAGCGAGACTCCATCTCAAAAAAAAAAAAAAAAAAAATACATTAACAAACTTCCTTCTAATCCTAACTAAGCCCTTTGACATAAGTAAGATTATCTCCCCTTTTTAATGAGAAAAACAAGGTTAAAAGAGGTAATGTGCTTTGCCAAAAAATGGTACCACAGTTAGCAAGTGATGGATCTTACTAATCCAAATCTGTAATCACTAAACTCTACACACTTTTGACTACCATATGTCACCTGACATAATTTAAAAGTTAGAGGTAAATTTTAGCTATGGAGCTTCCATCTATATTTAATGAAACCTCATTCTTTTTTTGCTAATTATTTATTTATGGTACCCACTATATTTAGGCACTAAAAGGCATTGGGAAGACAATGAAGAAAAAGCAGAGACATTCCATAACCTTATAGAGCTTACAGTGTCATGGGAAGCCAAGTAGCAAGTATGTATTTATAAATGTGATAAACATTTTAAAGGAGAAATTCAAGATGCTATAAGAGATATAACAGGAGGTCCTAACCTCAGTCTGAATGAGGAAATATTTACTTGAGGAAGTAATATTTCAGAGACCTAAGAGCTAAATAGGTCTCATGAAAGTGGGTAGTAGGGATTATGAAGTCTACCAAGGCAGGAAAAAGCAAGGTGCTTCTGAGAGGATGAAAAACAAGGTAAGGTTAGTGAGATGGCCATGAGATCATGAGTCCACGCTGGCTCTACAAAGGAGTGTGGATTTTATCCTACAACAAATGGAAAGCAGATTTTTAGTAGGGGGCTGATAGTAATTTTATAAAAATTGTAACATCAGCTACACATAGACATATCAGACAGATTACATCACGTAAATGAGAAGACAGGAGAGGAAGGGGAAAAACCAATGTACCAGATTGGTTAATTACTTTCCTAATAACCACTACTCCTTCCTTGTTAAAGAACACCAGTGTTATTCACATTTCTCCAAATGGAATGTTCTTAAGCCACAGCTCCAAGCAATAAGTCTTGATCTGTATAAACCAATCATGGAGGTCTCATTCCCCTAACTCATAACTGTTCGGGTATGTGATATAGGTCTAGATAATGAGACACTGGCTGCTTGGGGTTGCGGAGGGGGACCGGTTTTGGAAAGCATTTTCTTACTTCTGAAAAGACATTAGACAGTAACAATCCCTTCTGAAAAGGCATTAGACAGTAACAATCCCTTCTGAAAAGACATTAGACAGTAGCAATCCCTTCTCTACCTCAGGATGTTATCTTCTGTATGTGATGACCAGAACTGCTGCAGCCATCTCAGGATCATGAAGGCAATCAGTCCAAGAGGACAAGGTAACATGTAAAATGGCACAGTAGAAAGACAGAAGGAACCCAAGCCTTGCAAGACATCATTAATCCAGTAAATTAATCTACCCTAAACAATGCCTCTGGCTTTTTAGGTGAAATAAAAGCATCCTAATTGGCTCACAACAGATAGAAAATGTTTGAATTAGTCCAATAAGAGATGATGGTGGCCCAGATGAGGGTCATGACAGTCGAGACGAGAAAACAGATTTGAAAACTATTTTGTAAAAGTGCCAGGACTTGGTAAAAGTTGGGGTGGGGACAGCGTGGGAGAGGCAAATGTCAAGGAAAACCTCAGGTACTGGCTTGGCGATGGGGTAGATAGTAGTGCCAACAGAGAGAGTAAAGTAGATACTGGAAAAGAGGTCTGTTTTGGGATTTGGAGTAGGAGTATTGGTGCTGTAATTCAACTGTCAATGAAACATTCAAGTGGAACCATCCAATAGGCAGAGTGGATACCCCATAACTCTGAGAAACATCCCTATTGCTTCTGCCTCCCACAGTGGCAAAAGTCGTATTTATTGAATGTGGGAATGTGTAAGTATTTGGAAACAATGGAAGAAAAAAAGGCCACTACGGGAAGTGTTTCTGCCCCTCCTCAGTATTATTATTTCAGTCCTCCTCATTCCCAATGAGAAGTGGACATAATAATAAAACTGATTCCACAGGACTGCAAAAAGCTTATACTACCCACTTGAAGTGAGATGAAACCAACAAAGGTCTCTTTCAACATCTGATCTATGCAAATACCCATCTCTTGGGAACCACAGCAGAATCTGGAAACAAAGCAGGCAGCCAGGGAGTTCTTAGGGAGCTATAAGAACTGGACAGCACATTAATATTGATTTACAAAATACATCCTTCTTAGCAAAGCCACTGAGGCATTTCTCAGAGCAGACGTGAAACTACCTGGCTGGTTCCCAACACAGCCACCCCAGTCCTCTTTGTAAAGCCTGCCCCAGGCACTAAGTAGTATCTGGTCAGCTCCCCTAGCTTTCAGCCAAACACTAAAGTCAAAGGACAAAGGCTGTGGGAGAGCAGGATCTCCCCAGTCCCACTCGATCCTGTAGAGATCGCCCCAATGAGCAGAGCAGGAATCTCTCAACCCTACTAGGTGCTGGAATGCAATTTTCAATTGACTGTTTCCCCTGACCTACTCCTTTGCCTCTCCAACTCAGTAAGTTTTTACCTCACATAATGTAAAAGTACAGGCTTTGGAGTCAGTAGACCAGAGTTCTAATCCTGGATCAGCCATTTACTAGCTGTGGAACCTCAGCCAAGGCAAATTACCTCTTGGAGCCTCAGTTTTCCCAACTGCCCAATGGCAACAACACAAAAGGGATGACAATACCTATCTCACTAGGTAGCTATCAAGAAAGCTTCACATGTCAAGAAACTTTTGGGTCCCTTCATTATCCTGGCTGTATTCAATTTGCCAATATCACTCTAATAGTTTGGAGTAGACTGGGGGTAGTTGTGCCAGAGCAGGGTAAATCCTTCCCCACTTCCTCCACACCCTAGCTGATGTGCCGGCCACTCCAGGATGCATTTACTCTCACCAGAAAAGCCTGGTCCAGGATACGTCCAGGAAGGTCCACCTGGTTTTCCCGCCGAGACCCTTTCTTCCCCCTGAACTCAAAAGAAGTCACCTTCAGGCTTTCCCGACGTTCAGCTTGTGCTCCAACCAAAGCCTTGGGCTTCTTCTTGAGGTTACCTTTCTGAACCACTAACCAGTGTCCTTGGCCTGTTGAGAAAATTAGAACAGTGAAAAGGGGAAAACTCCAAAGTTACAACGAGTGCAATTATAGACTTTGTTTATAATACTAAAACTCAAAATAGCTCCTGATTACCTAACATGTACCAGACACAGGACTGCAGCTGGGGGCAGGGGAGATATCTACCTAGGTATGTCATTTAATTGACCTCTAAACCCAGTGAAAAACATGTTACTGTCATTATTTTATAGATGAAAAGGCTGCGAAAAAAGGAGGTGGAATGACTTGCCCACTTCCTTCCTTCACATTTTTATCTCCAAATTCTATTACTCCTTCAAAAACTAAGATCTTAGATCTTTCTCACGCATGCCAGTTACTCTTCTACTGGTCATCTCTTGAGTAATGCCTAATGTGTGACCTCAATTCAAGGGTTTCATCTTCCCAAACCTCTATCAGTACACAGAAAAGATGCTGTTAGAAACTCAGAATAAGAAAATGCAGGACAGTTTGCATTAAAGAAAAAAAAACCTAATAATACATGTCTACTGTAGAAAGAATTTTAAAATGTGCATAAGCAAAAAGAATATGAGGTTCACTAGTAAGCCCACCAAACAAAAATCATAACATATTTTGGAATCTGTTCTTTCTTGCACCAGCAGTTTATTTATGGCATGGTATTCATTGCAATCTGTAATTCTTTTATTTGTTCACTTATTTGTCTGTCTCCCTCTCTAAAGCAGAAGCTCCGTAAGAGCAGGGACTTTATCTGACTCATTCATCTCAGTATTCCCAAGGCCTGCACAGAGCTTACCACATCGTGACTGTTGCTGAACAAATAACTGAATGAACCCTGTCCTATAGCCCCTGCCCACACAGTCATCCATTCCTATCTTTTCTGAGCATCTACTTTATGCTGGGAACTGGGAGTATGAGAATGAATAAAAAGGAAGCCCTAACTCAAAGGAGTCATAATAATATAACATCTTATACACAATAGTATAATAATAATATAAAGGGTGCTGTGGGAATGAGCTTTGTGCCTCTAACCACTGGCTATCTTCTGGGAAAGCCCACTGTCCCTGCCTCAGGGACTTGCCCCAGCTCATACAGCACTGCTGCCCATCCTGCTTCTTGGATGCAGTTCCTGTCCTGTGTCTCATATGAGCCATTTCCCATTTCCATTATGGGACTGATACTCCAGTTACCCCATTTCCCAGGGCTGCCCTCATCTGGGGCATGGACTTTGCTTCTACTTTATCCTATCTTCATATCCCTGACTGCTAGGGACCTCAGCCTGAGTTGGTGCCAAAAGCCCTAACAAGGCCAGAAAGGAAGGCTCAGAGCATGTCAGGAGATCAACAGGAGAAAAAAGATATTATGTAAATATCCTGTTTCTCATCATACTTTTACCCACTTATTCTAGTATCCATGATGGTTAATTTTATGCATCAACTTTGCTAAGCTATAATATGCAGTTATTCAATCAAACACTAATCTAGGTGTTGCTGTGATGGTATTTTGTAGATATAATTAGTATTTACAGTAAGTTGATGTTAAATTAAAGAGACTATCCTTGGTAATGTGGGTACCCTCACCCAATGAATTGAAAGACATTAAGAGCAAAACAGGTTTCCTAGAGGAAGAAGAAATTTTGCTTTAATACAACAACTTCAGCTACTCCCCAGGGGTTTCCAGGTTGCCAGCCTGCCCTATAAATTTCAGACTTGCATCCCCCGCAATCACACAAAGTCAATTCCTTGAAAAAAAAAAAATCTGTCTACCCACCTACCTATCTCCTACTAGTCCTGTTTATCTCATACCAGTTCTGTTTCTCTGAAGAACTCTAATGCAACATCCTATAATGGTTCTTACCTACAAAAATTATTACTGTAGTGTTTGAATAGTGACTTTCTATTCCCCTCATTCCTTCTACATTTTCTAGTTGGAATTCTACTATAAGAAAGAGCTGGCTGGGAGTGGTGGCTCATGCCTGTAAGCCTAGCACTTTGGGAGGCAGAGGCAGGTGGATCACTTGTGGTCAGGAGTTCGAGACCAGCCTGGCCATCATGGTGAAACCCCATCTCTATAAAAAATACAAAAATTAGCTGGGCATGGTGGCAAGTGCCTGTAATTCCAACTACTCAGGAGGCTGGGCAGGAGAATCACTTGAACCTGGGAGGCAAAGGTTGCAGTGAGCCGAGACTACACCGCTGCACTCCAGCCTGGACAACAGAGAGAGACTCCATCTCAAAAAAAGAAAAGAAAGAGCTATTTTGTTTCCCCCACATATTTATACATTCAAGTATTCATTTATATTAGTAGACTCATGAATATTTGTTGTTCCATGGTCTACAACCTAATTCCGCCATTATTTATTTCATTGCTCAAACTGTCCCACCTTTGGTGACTGGGAGCACCTTCAAGTCGGCTGTGTCCTTTCAACATGCCCCATTATTTTTCTGAGCACTTCTTTACTTCTGGCACCACAAGATACTCCAACTCAACTTGTATTTTTTCTGCCCTAGTCCTGCAAACAGCTATTTCTCCAAGAAGCGCATGCTGTTTTCATTGGAGAATGGTATTTAGAAACCAAGATGTAGATACTAGGTATGCTTTTTGCTACTGAGGTGTCATTGCTGTTAGTGGACTGGGAAATACACATATGTACACTAAGACATATAGATATATACAACTATATTTATTTCTGTAGCTATCCATCTATGTGTGTCTGTGTGTGTGTGAGAGAGAGACAGAGAGAGAGAGCGAGAGAGAGAGAGAGAGACAAAGAGATAAACTATGAGTTCACACTGATAGTTCCATTTGAAGGTGTCTGATAGGTAGGTGGCCAGGGAAAGTCTCTGTGTGAAAAACAAAATCACTCTAGAGAAGCAGAAAGGACAGGCAGGAAGAGAAGGTTCTTCCAATATTCCATCTACAGAGTGACCAACAAGTTACAACATCTGGAGTAAACAAGGTGTACTTCTCCTTTGCCCTGCCCTTTCAAAGCAACTAATCCAATCCAGAGAACCCATACTTAGTGTTCCACCTATAGGGTTCTTATTACGGCAATTCCCTGCTCTGGGGAATTTTTTAACTAGATAAATACTTGAAAATCTACCTAGCAGAGTCAAATTTAAGCCATTTTATTTAGGAGTTTGGCAGACTATAATCACTCACCAAATAAGAAATACAGACAGGAAGACAGCTCACGAGAGGATGGGCGCTGAGGACTAGGGTAGTCAGACATGGCTTATTGGAAGAAGTAGAAGAAAAGCTGGGATTTGTGTGATGGGAAGAGTTTGGCTAACAAGAATGAGGGCTGGAACATTCAGAGCAAATAAAAAAGCTATGTGAAAAGCGAGCACCATGGAATAGAGCATAAAGAAGGAAATGGGTTGTCGCAGAGGGTAAGAGCAGGTTAAACTCAGAATGACACAGAATGCCAGTTAAAGGAGTTAGCAATGAGAAGTCACTGAACAGAAGGGGCATTGTGGTTAAATGTGCACTTTAGAAGTCCCACGGAGGCTACTAGGACTGGAGGGGGAAGGACTGGGTAGAGCAGGGAACAGCAGTGAAGGGGTTGAAGAAGAACAAGTAGATGTGAGATGCAGGAGCTAGGTATGAGGAAAAGGTATCAACTTGAGAAGTCACCTGACCTTCCTCTGGCACACGAAGCAGGTTTCTGGCTGGAAAGCAGTTGTTCAGGTAAGGCTTCCCATCATCCAGCTTGTAGATTCCTGAGGAGGCCATCTCCCTGAGCGCCAGGCAAGGAAAGCAAGGAAGCAGAAGAGTGAAAAGACACAGCGGAGCACTCTTACTCCAGTGCAGCTCGTGAGCCCACCAGGACCACCACACCCTGCACACACCCTGCCTCTGACACCTGGAGGCCCCACTGCCCTTGCTTCAGAAATGGGCTGGCTGTTTATATGAAGAGGGAAACAAGACCCTGGGTTTTTCAGTTCAAATCAATCCTAACCTAACAGAACCCTAGAAAGAACATGATCCTCGGGCTCAGACAGACTTAGTTTGAAGCCTGGCTCTGTCTTTCCTTGCTCTGTGACTGGGCAAGTTACTCTACTCCTCCAAACTTCAGTTTCCTCACCTGCAAAATGGGGGTTATAATACCTACCTTAAAAGACAAATAAGTGAGAAAGATAGTACCTGATACATATTAAGTCTGTGCTAGATGTTTTCTTTGTTTTAACAGAGTTCGGAGAAGGGGCTCACATTTTAGAGACAATAGTGTACAAATAATGAGACTTGAACTGGATAAATAGTATTTGAGGGATGAATTGAGTTTTCTGATAGACAGAAGGATAAACATTCCAAACAGCAAGGGCCACAGGAGGGCATAGCTGTGCACAGTAAAGAATCAATGTGACCCAAGAAGGAGAGGGATGTATGTTTGGTAGTCTTGAACAATAAAGTTGGATAGGAAGGATGGTGCCTGCTCCTGAAGGGCTTGGGGTACCAGGCTAGGAGCTCAGGTTTCATCTTGTAGGTGACTGGGAGTTATGGATAATTTCTGAGCTGGACAGAACCATAATCCAAGCTGTGCTTTAGAAAGAGAGATCTGACAAAAATAGTAGTAGGTGAAAGCAGCACCCAGTGGCAACTGGAATTGCAGTTAGGGGAGTATTGCAGCAACCCACGGATAAGCCGATGAGAGTTCATGTTAATAAACTAAAGAATTAAAAAAAGAAGGATGGACAGAAAAAAAGGAATGAGAAAGGGAGGAACAGAAAAGAAAAAGAGGAGCAAGACCAATTAGAAGTATGAGCATTTCATGTGTGGACACAGCCTAGGCAACACAGTGAGACCCTGTCTCTACAAAAAATTTAAAAAATTAGCCAGCATGGTGGTACATGCCTGTGGTCCCAGCTACTCAGGAGGCTGAAGTGGGAGGATCGCTTAAGCCCAGGAGTCCAGGCTGCAGTGAGCCGTGATCGTGCCTGGGTGACAGTGAGACCCCATATTAAAAAAAAAAAAAAAAAAAAAAAAGTGAGGACAAAGGAGGACAAGGCCCTGGAGGATCCACAAAAGAAAATAATTTTAGAGAAGTAGGAGAACTGGGGGGTGGAGAGTGGGAGCTGCCAGGTAAGCCAAGGTAAGAGAAAACCCTATGAAAGAGGCAGGGAAGTCAGGCAAGGTGAGGACCGAAAATAGGCCATGAGAAAGTAGGAGGTCAGTTTCAGAAGAAGGGTGAAGCTAAAGTCAGACTTTATGTATGAAAGAGTGAATGGAAGGTGAGGGAATACAAAAAGTGAATATAAGCAGGTTTTTCAAGAAGCTTGATTGTGAAAGGGAGGAGAAAAGCAAGACAGCAGTGAGATGGAAGGTAAAATTGAGAGATGGGTGAATATCAGGGCCAGTGCTGAGAGAAGGTGAGCAAGGTGCCTAAGGAACACCTGGGGGACATGTGCTCTCTCTCAGAGTCGTGCAAATGCAGTGTCAGCACTTGGCCTCCACCCTAGTCCTAGCCCTGGCAGACAGAGTCACTACCGAGAATAAATTCTGGAAGCTCATTGCATGGGTTCAGATCCTAGCTATGCCACTTACTAGCTGTGTGGCCTTGAGCAAGTTACTTTTCTATGCCTTGGCTTTTTCCTCTGTGAAATGTAGACAGTAAGTGCACCTACTTCATAGGGCTGTTTTGATGATTACAGGAGAAAACGCCTTAGTATCTGGCACATGGCTAACTCATGCTGCTCATTTTCCATTATTATGCTATTAACAGGATGAGAAAGGCTTGACTACATCTGTAGCCTGAGAGGAAGGAGCCAGTAGGGGAGGAAAGACTGACATTGCAGGAGAGAGATGGGCAGACCTGCAAAGCCATCCCTGAGAAGGCAAGAAGAAGGGCACCTAGCATCCAGGGGAGGGGTTCCCTCACTGAGGATGAGAGAGGGCAGGCTCCCTCAGGGACAGTTGTGATGGGAGACAGATCTCAAATATCCCGAGTGTTCCATTTCCCTAACACCTAGAGAATAAAAAGAGCACAAAAGAAATAACCTTCCATTTTCTATCTGCTATGGGGTGGCTCCCAGAGACTCGCTAATACCAATTTACAGTGTGTCAGAAATTCTTTAGGGGTGTGTGTGTGTGTGTGTGTGTGTGTGTGTGTGTGCCTGTGCATGCATGCACATGCAAAAAAGCTGGAAAGAGAATATAGTTCTGACTAGGGTATGACTCAGTCTTTTCTTCATCAAATTATTATTCTCTTCAGAGAAACAGGCATAAAAACGGTTCCTCAAAGGAATAGATAGCCCTAATCACAGCTGCACTTACCATTTGTCATTCACAGATTGTTCACCACAGTCTGATGTCAAACCTTGGAAAAACCTACATTTTACCCAGGACTTGCAAACACAAATGGTTACAGGAGTTGGGCAGGCCATGTGAGTGAGTGAAGAAAGCTGGAGGCGAGGGGAAGAAAGTAGAAGGAGGGAGTGTGTGTGTGTGTCAGAGAGAGAGAGACACTGAACATGCTCATAGAGGCAGCAACTAGTCAGCTCTTACCAATTGCTGCCATACAGAAACCTAAGTCATTGTTGCCTGATCTTCACATTTTTTTCAAGGAAAGTCTGCCTTATATATGAAATCTCCTATTTGAGGGTTGGCAACTAGTTTGCCATTTTAAAACAATGTGCAAGCCAAACCAAACACCCGAGAGCCAGATTCAACTCCAGGCTACATTTGTTTTTTCTGATAGATCTTTTTTTTTTTTCTTTTGAGACAGCATCTCACTTTGTCACCCAGGCTACAGTACAGTGGCACAATCACGGCTCATTGTAGCCTCAACCTCCTGGGCTCAAATAATCCTTCTACCTCAGTCTCCTGAATAGCTGGGACTATAGGCACACGCCACCATGCCTGGCTAATTTTCGTATTTTTTGTAAGGACAGGGTTTCACCATATTGCCCAGACTGGTCTCAAACTCCTGGGCTCAAGCCATCCACCCACCTTGGCCTCCTAAAGTGCTGAGACTACAGGCATGAGCCAACACACCCAGCCTGATCTTCTATTTTCATGGTGTGGAAATTTAAACAATAAGTCCCATTCAATAAAACAAACTCTGACTACTGGGATTTTCAAATTCAATAACACACATTTCCTTTTGTCTTGAAGATGCACAGTACCACTCAATGCAATGTGAACATACTAGTCCCAGCTCCTCTTTTCTTATCCCATACATCTAACAGGTCACTGAGTCATGACAATTTGAGCTCGGAAATACTGTTCCAGTGGTCTATTTTTCTCCATCTCCACTGCTTTCATTAAATCATTCATCATCTCCCACCTAGAATAGTACAACAATTTTCTGACTGGGTTCCCACTAAACATGAAGGTCAGATGCCTAAGTCTGTCATTGAAAGTCACTGGAGTCCTATGTCCTAACCTTTCCAGCTTCAGTTAGTTTTACCCATTCAGGCTCACAGTGTCATCTTCCACTCCCAAAACAGATCATTCACATGTAGCCCTCCCTGCCTCTGTTCTTGGTGTTCCTTCAGCCTAAAACCCCCTTCTCCATCTTGTTCACCTGGTTGATCTCATCCTTTATGATTCAGCTCCAAGACCACCTCAAAGATTAAGTCTCTTTAACCTCAAGCTCTTAAAATTTGTCCTTAAAGGGATCTAGGCATTTCCAAATATGTGCTGAGATAGACTCATGCAATTTGAGGTAGCAGAGATTGGGGAACCTGCATGCCGCTGGCCAGCGGAAGGGAGGCCACAAAAGGTATGTGAGATGAGACCACAATTCAAAGGGTCTGGGAAGAGTTCAATTAAAAAAAAAAACGGCCGGGCACGGTGGCTCAAGCCTGTAATCCCAGCACTTTGGGTGGCTGAGGCGGGTGGATCACAAGGTCAGGAGATCAAGACCATCCTGGCTAACATGGTGAAACCCCATCTCTACTAAAAATACAAAAAACTAGCCAGGTGTGGTGGTGGGCGCCTGTAGTCCCAGCTACTCGGAGGCTAAGGCGGGAGAATGGCGTGAACCCAGGAGGCGGAGCTTGCAGTGAGCCGAGATCGCGCCACTGCACTCCAGCCTGGGCGACACAGCGAGACTCTGTCTCAAAAAAAAAAAAAAAGAGCAATGTGGATAGCTCGGATCGAGGCATGCTAAGAGAAGGTTTCCTGGCAGTGACAAATATTCTATGAATACAGAGTGGTGCAATAGGAAGCGCAACAACTTTTAAATTTGACTCTAGTTTCTACTATCAAGCTGAGTGACCATGGGTAAATAACTTTACCTCTTTGTGCCTCAGATTCCTCACATGTAAAATGACAATAAAAATTCTGTGCCTCCGAGAATTGCAGTAAGAAATAAATTAGGTAATAATGGACAGAATGGATAGAAAAAAAGCATCTTTCTAGACTCCACCCAGATGCCAACCCTTCCACAAAGCCCTCACTGAACCTGCCAGTGGAAATAACTGCTGCTTTTGCTAAGCTGTAAAGCCTTTCATCAGTATTTCTTTCATGGCCCGACCTCATAAGATTACTAACGATCATGAAGGGGTACCTTCAATGGACTATGGATTTCCAAGTCTGGAAACACATCTACTTCACTGTCTCTCTTCCACCCTTGGGACTTAGCTCATAGGAAGCACATAATGGACGTGTGAGCCAAGTGAAGGATATGATGGCACTCCTAGAACCAAGATATATATACATATATCTGCTACACACACACCCCATCAATTGGACTCTAAAACCTTCCTAGGAAAGGGCAATATCAGTGGTAGTCATCAATTTATTCCTAACAAAGCACCTAACATAACAGATTCCATAAATATCTGTGGAATAAATGAATGAATGTTGGTACCTCCTTTGGTCCAACACAGGGCACTATGAGTTTCCTGATCCCTGACCTTCCCTGCAAAGGGTTGGAGGCTCTTCTTATGTGTTCCTACAATACTGCATACTTCGCCTAGTATAGTACTTACGACTTTATTATAATTGTTTGCTCTCCCCTCATCAACTTCTCACCTGCTGTGGGGCCTATAATTACCTTATTCAGCTGTGTAATCCCAGCATGTAGCATAGAGCCTACAACTCACTAAAAATATGTTTGGAAGATTAATGGACAGATGGATGGATGGGGACAAATTTATATTCCATCAATATGTCTTTCAGGAACTCTCTCTCATGACCAATCACACACATTCGCTAGAGAGGTAAATGAAGGAATGAATGAGTAAATTGCTGGCTGGAAAATGTTAGATATGATATAATTTACTGGCTGGAAAATGTTAGGTATGATGGCTGTCGGAGAAGACGTCAGTAACTTAAAGAATATGGTGACCTGGTTTCAGGTCTCAAAGTACTTACTTGATCTTTGACTTCGGGAACGTCCCCTTGACTTCCTTCTTTTTTTGTTTCTTCACTTGTTTCTTTGCCTGTAAAATAAATATTACATTCCTTCTTAGCCTGCTATTCACAGGTCTTGAACTTTCTCATTAATTATATTCTACTGTGAGCCTTCTACTCCAAAATTTGTCTTGCCTTTAGTCCTTGCCTACAGGACTAAAGATCCAAGAAATAGATAGATAGAGATACAGAGATGGAGATAAAGACAAGACATAGATGAGAAGGTGGTATAGGAGAATATAATTATGATAGTGGGGTATGGCTGGAGTGCTTAAATCAGACACATGAAGCACAAATCTGAAAGGAAGGGATCGTTTACATGATTATTTACACAAAATAAATTTCTGCCAGATAAAAATAGCAAAGTCAAAGTTGAAAGATAAGACACAGTTTGGGAAAAGATATTGCCATACATATAATACAAAAGATGACTCACACTCAAGCTTGTAGGAGGCATGCAGACCTGGATGCTATCGTAGAAACTCCAGTTCCCTATTAGGAATATTAGGTGAGAAGGTGTGGATCTACAACTAATGGGCCAAGAAGGGTACATAACCCCTAGGTTACATTATCTAAGACAAGTAAGAACTTTATACAGTAGAAAAAAAAGTCAAAGTTCCAGACTTGGAGGCTGACTTCCTGGTTAGCTTTAGTTACCTCTGGTCTCTATCTTAAACTTGACACAACTAATGCCAATCTGGCTGTAGTGCTTCCTCCAAAACAAACGTTCTCTCTTTCTCCCTGTCTCCCTGACTCTCTCTCTCTCTGTCTCTCTCTCTCTCTCTCTCACTCACACACACACACACACACACACACACACACGCAGTAACGCATATTTTTGCTTGTTCCATTCCTTTGGCCTATCACATTTCTGCCCCTCTTCCTTGCCTGGCTACATACAGATTAGCTTTCCTGTATCTCCCTGTCCTTAGGTTGAGTCTCCTCAGGCCTACTTTTTTTTTTCTTTTTTTCTTGAGACAAGGTCTCACTCTGTTACCCAGACTGGAGTGCAGTGGCATGATCTCAGCTCACTGCAACCTCCACCTCCCAGACTCAAGCAATCCTCCCACCTTAGCCTCCCAAGTAGCTGGACCACAGATGTGTGCTACCATGCCCAGCTAAATTTCTGTATTTTTGATAGAGATGGGTTTTCACCATGTTGCCCAGGCTGCCTCAAACTCCCAACTCAGCCTCCCAAAGTGTTGGGATTACACGTGTGAGCCCCCTTGTCCAGCCATCAAGCCCACTTCTTAATGGAGGCACTAACATGGTTGGGCTTTGTGTCCCCACCCAAATTTCATCTTGAACTGTAACCACCATAATCTCCATAATCCCCACGTGTTGAGGAAGACACCTGGTAGGAAGTGACTGGATCATGGAGGTGGTCCCCCATGCTGTTCTCATGATAGTGAGTGAGCTCTCACGAGATCTGATGGGTTTATAACTGTCTGACCGTTCCTCCTTCACACTCTTGCCCTCTCTTGCTTGCCACCATGTAAGACCTGCCTCTTCCCTTTCTGCCATGATTGTAAATTTCCTGAGGCCTCTCCAGCCATGCGGAACTGTGAGTTTGTTGCAGGAAGTCAGGGACCCCAAATGGAGGGACTGGCTGAGGCTATGATAGAAGAACATAAATTGTGAAGATTTCATGGACATTTATTAGTTCCCCAAATGAATACTCTTATAATTTCTTATGGCTGTCTTTACTGCAATCTCTGAAAATAAATTGTGAAGATTTCATGGACACTTATCACTTCCCCAATCAATACCCCTGTGATTTCCTATGCCTGTCTTTAATCTCTTAATCCTGTCATCTTCATAAGCTGAGGAGGATGTATGTCGCCTCAGGACCCTGTGATGATTGTGTTAACTGCACAAATTGTAGAGCATATGTGTTTGAACAAGATGAAATCTGGGCACCTTGAAAAAAGAACAGAATGACAGCAATGTTCAGGGAACAAGGGAGATAACGTTAAACTCTGACTGCCTGTGAGCCAAGCGGAACAGAGCCATATTTCTCTTCTTTCAAAAGCAAATAGGAGAACTATCACTTAATTCTTTTTCTAAGCAAGGAACATCCCTGAGAAAGAGAATGCGTCCCTGAGGGGAGGCCTCTAAAATGGCCACTTTGGGGATGGCTGTCTTTTACGATAGTAGACAAAGGGATGAAATAAGCCCTGGTCTCCCGTAGCACTCCCAGGCTTATTAGGATGAGGAAATTCCTGCCTAATCAAGTTTGGTCAGACTGGTTATCTGCTCTCAAACCCTGTCTCCTGATAAACATATTATCAATGACAATGCATGCCCAAAACTTCATTAACAATTTTAATTTTGCCCCACCCTGTGGTCCTGTGATCTTGCCCTGCCTCCATTTGCTTTGTGATATTTTATTACTTTGTGAAGCATGTGATCTCTGTGACCTACACCCTATTCGTACACTCCCTCCCCTTTTGAAAATCGCTAATAAAAAACTTGTTGGTTTTAAGGCTTAGGGAGCATCACAGAATCTGCCGACATGTGATGTCTCCCTCGGATATCCAGTTTTAAAATTTCTCTCTTTTGTACTCTTTCCCTTTATTTCTCAGACCAGTCAATACTTAGGGAAATAGAAAAGAACCCATGTTGACTCAATTAAACCTCTTTCCTTTATAAATTACCCAGTCTTGGACAGTTCTTTATAGCAGTGTGAAAATGGACTAATACAGGCACTATACCACACTGTAATATAATGCCTGCTTCCTTGTCTGTTCCCCACCTCACTACCAGGCTGTGAGTATCTCCAAGATCAGGTCAGGCCTGGGTCCTACTTACCTCTTTATCCTGCATCTTACACAGGACCTGGTTTACTGAAGGAAGAGTCTCAATGAGTGTTAATTGAACTAACCCAACCCATGAACAAAATGCCACAGGAGCACTTCATGCAGTGGGTGAAGAAAGAAGCAGCAAGTATCAGGGATAGTTTCACAGGGTAGGTGGCATTAGAGCTGGATCTTGAAAGATGAGAAGTTGGCCTGGCACAGTGGTTTGTACCTGTAATCCCAACACTTTGGGAGGCCGAAGCAGATGGATCACTTGAGGTCATGAATTCAAGACTAGGCTGTCCAACATGGCAAAATCCTTTCTCTACTACAAATACAAAAATTGGCCAGGCATGGTGGCATGTGTCTGTAGTGCCAGCTACAGAGACTACAGCTTGGGAGACTGAGGCACAAGAACTGCTTGAACTTAGGAGGCGGAGGTTGCAGTGAGCCAAGATCCCACCACTGCACTCCAGCCTGGGTGACAGAGTGAGAGACTCTGTCTCAAAAAAAAAAAGTGACTAGGGCAATGGTATATCATCTCATTTTCTTTTAAATAAAAGAAAAATAAGAAGTTGTAAAAGATAAATGGCAACAAGCTACAGCGGCATCTGACTAGAGTGTCCAGGGATTGCTTCAGAGAGGTAATGAAATGTCATCTTATGTTATGGTTATATAGTGAAAATTATTTTCTTTTTAGTAATAATTTAGTTATTTACTGATAATTATTTTCTTTTCTTTCTGATCTCAGCTCACTGCAACCTCTGCCTCCCAGATTCAAGCAATTCTCCTGCCTCAGCCTCCCAAGTAGCTGGGATTATAGGCGCCTGCTACCACACCCAGCTAATTTTTGTATTTTTCATAGAGACGGGGTTTCACCATGTTGGCTATGCTGGTCTTAAACTCCTGACCTCAGGTGATCCGCCCGCCTCGGCTGGGATTACAAACGTGAGCCACCATGCCCGGCCTAGATAATAATTATTTTCACATGAATTTTGGCTTCCACAAGACAAGTTTTTGTCTATTTTATTCAGGAACATATCCCTGGTGACTAGAATAGGGCCTGCTACATAGTAAGCGACTCAAAATTATTTAATTATTTAGATGCTTATGGGGGATATATAGGAATTAAAAAACAATACAATCTAACAGAGCATAGTATAATACAATTCTGCTATTTGATAACTCTGTCATGGAGTAGGAGTTCCACCAGAGTAGCAACCAGGTCTATCTTGATACCTTGTATCCGTCAGTACAATATTGGTGCTCAATATATATTTGTGAAAAAAATTATTAATTAAAATGTAGACTCCTACTACATCCTAAAACTGTAAACGCAGAGTGTCAGAAGGGATATATATTGATTTTTTTAATGCCGGCTTGAAAACCGAGTTCAGATACATGCTATCTGGCTTTGGGTAGGTTCTTTAGTTTCCTCCTCACCTAACAGGGATGTTGCGGGACTCAGTGAGAGAGAGAATGGCTGGAAGTGCACATAAGATACTGCCTGGCAGACACTAGGCACTCAGTAAATGTGAGTTCTCCGTAACACGAAAACATTACTAACAGCTAAAATGACAGCTGCTTGAGAAAATAATCAGTAAGTGCCACAACCAGGCTAGAAAAGGATGAAGGACGGGCTCCTGCCCACTCCTTCGGAAACTCCACACCTGGGCCTTCTCAAGACAAACTCGGAAACTTAAGTTTTTAGTCGCACCTGCCTCCGGCGTCGCTTCAGCCTCCGATGGGTCTGCGGAGGCGAAGTCCCAGTCAGGAGGAATGCGCGCCTGCGACCCTCCCGGGGATCTCGGAGCCGCTCCACGGTGGTGCCTGCCGCTACCTTTCCCACGCCTTAGTAACCGCGACGCGACGACAGACAGTGTAGGCGGCAACCGACAGCCAGGACGTCTAACTACAAGTCCCAGCAAGCCCCGCGGCCACGTCCTCTGACTACCTCGCGCCAGCAAGCCCCAAACTACGGATCCCGATTGACTCCGCGCGGCGCGTCACGCTGTCAGCTCTAGCCAATCGGCTTCAGACAAGTCGGAGGGGAGGGAGACGCAGAGGCGCACAACATGGCGGCGGCAGCTACACAGGGCGGGAGAAGCGGTGGTCTCGGAGGCAATAGTGGGGCTGGCGGTGGTTCCAACTGCGGGACAGGCAGTGGCCGTAGCGGCTTGTTGGATAAGGTGAGGAGCCGGTTCTTGGGAAAAGTTGAATCCCGGGGAGGCCTGGGAGGCGGCGAGCCCACCTTCCCATCCCCGTCTCCCTTATTTTCTACGGCCTTTTGAGGGGAGCCCTTGTGTGACCGCTATGACAGCCCTACGCACGCTTGTAGCCTGCCCTCATCACACTTCAAACCTGGACCCTCTCCTCTTTAGGACTTCTTCGCTTCTCGCAAGTGGCCACCACAGCTTTTTCGGTAATTTGGTTCTTTCTATACTTAATCGTGTCCCTCGCTTTTCCCCTGGGGTGCTGGGTGCACTGTTACCAGTGCCCATTTCACAGACACTGAAAACCGAAGCCCAAGGATTCAAGAATCGATATCCTCGAAACTCCCTACCACATCACCCTTGCGTGCTGCTACAGATTCCAAAGTGCTTCTTATCCTTTTGCTTACTTAAGTTTTTAGGCATTTTATCATGATAGGCGAATACTTAAAATATTTGAGTATTGACTCTTCTACTGGGCTGACAAGAAGCTTTTAAGATTTTTCTTTCTTTCTGTTGTTTTTCCCCGCCCTCTCCTCTCTCCCCTCTACCTCCCTGTTTGCTACCAAGTGCACTGCTGCCCGCTCACGCTTGTCCCTTTCCTCCTCTGCTCATCCATTTTTTTTTTTTTTAACTGCAGTCCTAGCAACAAGGGCTTAAAAGAAAAGAAAAAAAGGAAAACTGTCCCTGGGTTGGCCCTTCTTGCTCTTTGCACAGCATCTTGGAAGAAACAGATGGATGGAGAACTTCGTCCTAGTGTTGATTTTGCCTCTAATTAGCTTTGTGACCTTGAAATATGCTTGCTCTCTCTATGTCTATTTGCTCATCTGCAAAGTGAGAGATTTAGTCTTAAAATGAGGGACTTAACCCTAAATTCCCTTCCAGTTCTCTCATTGTAGGGCCTTGGGCTGGTTTGATGAGAATTGTTAAGCATGGTGTCTTTACTATAGTAAACAGGAGTTTTGAATTTAATTGAAAACAGCTTTCAGACTTCCCTTTGCATAACACATGGTAGGTGCTTAAGAAATGAAAACTTGATTATGTTAAGGGGTTCAGATCCAGGTCTTTTTACTTGTCTCTTTGAGTGTCATTGGTTTTGAAAGACATGGTTCTCACACACTTCTCTTGTGAGGGGTCTCACTCCATTGCCCAGAATGGATCTTAGCTCACTGCAGCCTTGAACTCCGAGGCTCAGGTGATCTTCCCACCCCAGCCTCCTGAGTAGTTGGGGCTGCAAATGTGCACCACCACGCCTGGCTAATTTTTTTGCTTTTAACTCTTCTGTAGAGTCAGGGTCTTACTGTGTTGCCCTGGCTGGTGTCAAATTCCTGGGCCTCAACTGATCCTCCCATCTCAGCTCCCCAAAGTGCTGGGATTACAGGTATGAGTCACCATGCACCTGGCCTCACACTCAAACCTTAAGATACAGAAACATATTCTGGAGGTTGGGATGGTAAATTGCTTCAAGACATGAGAGTATGGGGAATTGATGGTCATTTGTGTACACAAATCCTTCCCTCTTCCTGGGTAAGCACCTCACAACCTGGGCTTACCTGGCCCACTAACTGCTCTTGCTCTTCCTTGCAGTGGGATTATCATCAGCAAACATTAAGTCCATGGGCATTCTGCTAAGGCAGTATGGAATACTATTATTATGGAATAGTGCATATGGCACCATTGTGTTATTGAAAGAATCTGGATTTGGGGATCGTAAGATTTCAGCTTTGAAGTATTTCTGCTACTTGCAAACAGTATGAAGACTGGCAAGTCAATTAACGTTTCTTCATTTGGAATTTTAGAATCTCTGGCACCTGTATCACGGGGTTTTGGGAAGAACCAAGTAAGACAGTACACGTTAATGATCTCCATTACCTGTAGTGTCCAGTACAAATGTGTGATGGTGGAGGAGTAAATCAAGAATCCTAATATCAGAGAGCACTCAGAACTGCTGAATATAGAAGATGGGGTAATTGAATCTATTTAAGGAAGTATATGGTATATTTGTGCAAGTGTGTGCTTGTTAGAGAAGTTCAAATGAGAGAGAGAGTGATCCCTGCAAGCTTATTGATAAGAGTAAGAGCCTCGGCCAGGCATGGTGGCTCACACCTGTAATCCCAGCTCTTTGGGAGGCCAAGGCAGGCGGGTCACCTGAGGCCGGAAGTTCAAGACCAGCCAGACCAACATGGAGAAACCCTGTCTCTACTAAAAATTAGCCGAGCATGGTGGCGCATGCCTGTAATCCCAGCTACTTGGGAGGCTGAGGCAGGAGAACCGCTTGAACCTGGGAGGTGGAGGTTGCAGTGAGCCAAGATCACGCCATTGCACTCCAGCCTGGGCAATGAGAGGGAAATCCATCTCGGAAAAAAAAAAAAAAGAAGAGTAAGAGCCTCAAGGAAAGGCCTCATTCCTGAGAGTGGAACTGGCACCTTATTTGGGGGGAGGAAGGAAAGACATGCCAGGTAAAAAAGTCTCCTTGGGTGAACGTATATGATGGTGTTTAATGTTTCTCAGTTATTGAGTTGACTAGAAGGCTCTCTAAAGGAACTGTAGTGACAAGTAGATAGAATCCGGTTAGGGAGGCCATGGATTGCTTGAAGTAGGAGAAGAAAGCTGTTGAAGGGTTTTGAGACTGTGTAAAGTGGTTTTTAGGAAAACTAGTCAGATGGTTTGGAGAGAGAGAAATTAGAAGACTTCTTAATAAGGCCATATACACAGTAGTGTATAATATATAATAAAAAGAGACAAATTTGAGTTTTAGTGCAGCATGTTATTAGGTTGGTGCAAAAGTAATTGCTGTTTTTGCCATTGAAAGTAATGGCAAAAACCACGATAACTTTTGCACCTACCTAATAAAAGCCACATGACCTTGGATAAGTTGTGTGATATTGCTGAATTGAAATTTCCTTATGTCAATACTGTGGGCATTCATACGTGTTATAGTAAGGATCACATTGTATAGTGCTGGTAAATGTTCTTTGGGTTTTTTTGTTTGGTTTCCTCTGCCCTTTTTATTTTACTTTTTTTTGGGTAGAGACAAGGTCTCACTGTGTTGCCTAGACTAATCTTGAACCCCTGGCCTCAAGTGATCTGCCCACCTCAGCCTCCCAAAAGTACTGAAATTACAGACATGAGCCACCGCACCCAGCTCTGTTCCCCGTCCTTTGGAATCTACTAGAAGTAAATGTTCTTTGTGCGGGGCTGTCTATGGTAAAAATAGAATGACAAGGTGATGAGAACCCCAACATGAGTAGCAGAAATAGATAAAAGGTCTCACAAAAGAGTGCTTGAAAGATTTATCCAATAAGTGAGGGACGGAAGAGACAAAATAGTCAAGAGCTGCTTGAGTGCTTTTTCTTGGAAAACTTGATTTTCAGCCTTACATTGAACTGTTCCCTCTCTGAATTCCTCTAGCACTTACACTGCACATGGGAATTAAACTGTCACTTAATATGACATACTATCTTGTATTATTTCACCAATTTGTATTTGCCCATTTTCCTGTGAGTGCTTCTCTATAGTGATCAACACAGGATAAGTACTTTTAGCATTGAATTTCGCACAGAAACAACTTGAGATCTGTCACCTCAGTCTTCAGAATCAGCTTTAGAGGATGGTGCCTCTCATTGTTTGAAGACTGAGGGTACTGTGGGAGAGAACTTGGGGAATAAAGTGTTATTCTCTGGAGCAGGATCTGAACTAATAGACTTTTGCTTTGTGGGAATGAGGCCATTACCTTTAATATAATTTCTTTTTTTTTTTTTTTAAGACAGAGTCTCAATTTGTCGCAATCTCTACTCACTGCAACCCCCACCTCCCAGGTTCAAGCAATTCTCCTGCCTCAGTCTCTCCAGTAGCTGCGATTACAGGCATATGCCTCCATGCCCAGCTAATTTTTGTATATTCAGTAGAGACAGGGTTTCACTGTGTTGGCCAGGCTGGTCTCGAACTCCTGACCTCAGGTGATCCAACGGCCTTGACCTCCCAAAGTGCGGGGTTTACAAGTGTGCACCACTACACCTAGCCTAATATAATTTATTTAATTTGATGTGTCTTGATTTTGGCGGGGAGGGTTTTTATTTTATTTCTGCAGCTGTAGTTTTACTTGCCATAAAGAAGTGCAATAAAGAGATGCAAATATGCTCCTAGTTTTCCCTAAGCAGATGTGAATTTCTACTCTTACGAAACCGACTTTAAGAACACAGCAATTCTTGTTTCCTGATCTTAAAAATAAGTATGCAAATATAATCTTTCCGCCTCCATCACAGAATAACTTGACTTAGATCATTGCAGTGTGTTATTTTGCCCCGAATACATCAAAGCATTTTCTTCTGCCTGGCAGTTATAAAGAAAAGCTGCTTGCTTAATTTGTTTTGGCTATTAAAGTTGATATGTGGTGTTAAACCATGCTTTCCAGAAGCTATTGTCTGGACCCTTTTAGCCTTATACCTGGATTTCTGTCTCCTGGCTAGGCTGTCAGCCTGATCGTAAAGAACAGCTTTAATCTGTTTACATCAGACTCCTTTGAGAATTAGTTAAAATTAACAGATTTTTGGACCTTTTCTTAGGCCTGAATATCTGCATTTTTCTTCACATGTCTCTATTACCTCTGCATTTTAACAGTTACTTCCAGGTTGAGAACTACTGGCTTAAATGATTTTTTTAAGTCTCTTCTGGTTCTGACATTTTAAGGTTTTTGTTTTGTTTTTAAAAGCTATTCTGCTTAATGGTGGTTTCTTTAAAATGTTTTTAATAAAGAGACCCTGAAACTCATCTGATGCTTCAGCCTCATTTTGTAGACATGGACACAAGCAATGCAACTTGCCCAAGACCACACAGTGAATTAGTAACACTTACAGAACCTGGCTTCCCCAGTACTTAATCCAGTGCTCTTTCTTTACTCAGCACATTGCTTCCCATACCACAGTGTGTCTTGTGCTAACTAATGTGCTAGCTAACATAGTAGTGGGATGAACATCTGTTGTGAGGTGAAAGACCTAGGCTGTAGCTTTGGCTTTGTCACCTACCAATCACATGTCCTTAGGTGTCTCCTCTTTTACTCTACTGGAAGATACCTTAGCTTGCCAGACTTCCAGATGATATGCTTGTGCCCTGTTACCTAGCTTTGACAAGGAAGATGAACGGTTTTATGACATTACTATAATTGTATGTGTTTGTTTAATGAAACAAGGTGCTGGCCTTTTAATACTGTTTTGCAAACTGATCCTATTAGGATCTCAAAATTCATTATTTTTTATTTCCTCAAAATAAAAAGTATGTGTGTGTCAAAGACCACTATCAAGAAAGTGAAAAAAGAAATCCGCAGAATGAGAGAAAACGTTTTCAAATCATATATCTGATAAGCGTCTAGCATCTAGACTATATAAAGAATTTTACAACTCAGTAATAAAAAGACAGCAACCTAGTTTTTAAAAGGGCAAAAGATGTAAATAGACATTTCTCCGTAGAAGATGTACAAATAGCCTGTAGCACATGGAAAGATACACAACATCATCAGTCATTAGAGAAATGCAAAGTAAAACAACAATGAGAAACCACTTCACGTCCACTAAGATTGCTATAATAAAGGGGGAAAAAAGGAAAATAACCTGTTTTGGTGTAAATACGGAGAAATCAGAATGTTCATATATCGCTAACGGATGTAAAATGTGGTGGCACTCTTGGAAACAGTTTGACAGTTCCTCAGAAAATTCAACGTAAAGTTAACCATATGACCCAGCAATGCCACGCCTAGGTATATACCCAAGAGAATTGAAAATGTGTGTCCACGGGAAATCTTGGCACACAAATGTTCATAACACAGTTATCATAATGGCCTAAAGGTAGAAACAGTCTGTCAGCTGATGAATGGATAAACACAATGTGATATATCTATACAATGGAATATAATTTGACTGTTAGAATAAAGTATTGAGCCGGGCGCGGTGGCTCAAGCCTGTAATCCCAGCACTTTGGGAGGCCGAGACGGGCGGATCACAAGGTCAGGAGATCGAGACCATCCTGGCTAACACAGTGAAACCCCGTCTCTACTAAAAAAATACAAAAATCTAGCCGGGCGAGGTGGCGGGCGCCTGTAGTCCCAGCTACTCAGGAGGCTGAGGCAGGAGAATGGCAGGAACCCGGGAGGCGGAGCTTGCAGTGAGCTGAGATCCGGCCACTGCACTCCAGCCTGGGTGATAGAGCGAGACTTCGTCTCAACAAAAAAAAAAAAAAAAAAAGAATAAAGTATTGATACATACTACGATAGGGATGAATCTTGAAAATGTGCTAAGTGAAAGAAGCCAATCACAAAAGGCCATATATAGTATGACTGCATTTGTTTGAAATGTCCAGAATAGGCAAATCCATAGAGACAGAAAGTAGATTGTTGGCTGCCAGGGGATAGGGGACAGGAATAAGATGTGACTGCTTATGGGTATGGAGTTTCTTTTTGAGGGTATGCATATATTCTAGAATTAGATAGTGGTGATGGTTGTATAACCTTGTGAGTATACTAAGAACCCCTGAATTGGCATATTTTTAAATAGTGAATTTTATAGTGTGTGAATTGTATCACAATTTTAGAAACTTATTTTTGTCTTTCATGGAGTAACCCTTAAAGTTTCAGATTATTTGTTTTTTTAAACTATGTATCATGTAACACAGTGGTATCACAGACACTGATTACTTTTGTACTATTACTTAATTACTAATTAAAAGACTATATATATTATATATGTGTATATATAGTATATATACATACATATATTTAGTGAGTCTTTGAATTAATAATTAAAGTAATGGTATATATATATATACTATATATTTATAATCTGCCTGCCAAGGTACCTTTTTCAGCTATTGCCAGCACCGTTTCTCTGCTCTGATCTCTTATCAAATTTCAATAGTTTTTTATATTACTTAGCCTTTCAGTAGCATTTGACTTATTGATCACTTCTTTCTTCTTGAAATATTTTCTTTACTTGGCTTCTAGGACACCGTTTGCCCCCAATTTTCCTCCTCTGTCAACTAGTCTCTGTTGTCTTCATTATTCTTTGGTCTTCTTCCTGACCTGTGTAAATATTGCCAGTCCCTGAGCTTATTACCCCTGGCCCTCTCCTCTGTCTACCCTCATCCCAAGGTGATACCCAATGTCGTGGCTTGAATAACATGTAGAAGTTGCTGACTTCTACATTTATATTCTCAACCTGGACCTTTCCTATAAACCCCAGACTTTTATGTCCAACTGCCTGCTTATCATCTCCACTTAAATGTATATCAGGCATCAATAGCCAGAGCCAGTCTCCTGATTTCTGCTTACCCCTCAAAGTGCTTCTCTCTCAGTCTTCCTCATTTCAGTTAGACACCTCCATTCATCTAATTTATTCAAACAAAAACCTGAGAGTTACCCTTGATTCTTCTCTTTGCCTTGTACTTCACAGCCATCCCATCGTTGTATTTTCCTGGCTGTACATCCAGAATCTGACTACTCCTACCTAGACAGCTGTAGTAACCGTTTCAACTGATCTTCCAGCTTCTGTGCTTGGCTCCCTTACATTTTGTTCTCCACAGAGCAGCTAGACTGATGTTTTAAAACATGGATCACTCAGTCTCTTGCTGAAATATCTCCAGTAACTTCCCATCTCAATTAACTAAAATCCACACCCCTAATTGTGGCCTATTTTGTAGCCCCTACATTGTGGGCAGCAAGCCACCCAGGTGCCGAGGCAAGAGACTGAGGGCATGAACTATTCCAGTATAATAAAATATATAAAATAAGAATAGTTATACTAGATATAAAATAGATGATTATATATGAATATCATTAATCATTAGTTTGTAGCAATTACTCTTTACTCCAATATTATAATAATCCTCGCTTTACAATCATGACCTAGGAAAAACTAGGCCGTACAAGGATAGGAGCTGAAGGGACACGGTGAGAAGTAACCAGAAGACAGGAGTGCAAGCCTTCTGTTATGCCCGGAAGGACCACCAGAGGGCTCCTTGGTCTAGCGGTAACGCCAGTGTCTGGGAAGACGCCTGTTGCCAAGCAGACCATGGTCTAGCGGTAGCATCAGTGTCAAGGAAAAACACCTGCTACTTAGCAGACCAGGAAAGGGAGTCTGCCTTTCCCCGGAGGAGTTTGGAGAAGACTGTGCTCCTCCACCTCTTGCAGTTATCCGGAGGCCTAACCATCTCCCTGTGATGCTGTGCTTCAGTGGTCACGCTCCTAGTCCATCTTCATGTTCCATCCTGTACACCCAGTTCTGCCTTTTAGACAGTAGTAACAAATTAGTGAAAGTACTAAAAGTCCCTGATATGCAGAAATAATGGCGTAAGCTGTCTCTCTTATTCTCCTCTCTTTCTCTCTGCCTCGGCTGCCAGGGCCCCCTGTCTAGTGGACACATGACTCATGTGACCTTGTCAATTATTAGAGATGGCTCACTCTCCTTACCCTGCCCCTTTGTCTTGTATCCAATAAATATCAGCGCAGCCTGGCATTTGGGGCCACTACCGGTCTCCGCATCTTGGTGGTAGTGGTCCCCTGGGCCCAACTGTCTTTTCTTTTATCTCTTTGTCTTTCGTCTTTATTCCTACAATCTCTCGTCTCTGCACATGGGGAGAAACCCACCGACCCTGTGGGACTGGACCCTACACTACATGTTCTTGATCCTGCCTGTTTCTGTCATCCTCATCTGTCAGTTTCTACTTGAGTTACTGACTCTGGAAACCCTGGCTTTTCTGCTGTTCCTCAAACACATTAAGCTTGGGGGATTTTGGTGTTCTGTTTTCACTAGGGCACTCCAGATTTTCTCATGGGTTACTCCTTTATTCAGCTCTGCTCAGATGTTAACTATTTTCCCTCACTATTTTTTAGTATTTTTAAAAACTCTATTGCATTTTTCTGTATAATCTTTTTTACAACCTGGAATTATATGCATATTTGTTTACTTATTCTTTATGTTCCATACAAGAAGAAGCTCTACGAGTGCAGAATTTGTCTTGTTTATAACTATATCCCTAGTGGCTAGAACAGTGCTTGGCACATAGCAAGCAGCCATTCAATATTAATTTAAAGAAAATAAAGAAGTGTAATTGCCAAAAAGGTTGTGTTTAAAAATTTTTTTTTTTTCTTTTAAAAGATTGTCCAACACTGGAATGAATTGCTATTGAGAGACTTGGCAGTTTCCTTAAAAAGAAAAAGAAACCTAGAAGAGTCATATAACAGTTACTATTTTTCTAGGCAGTAGGAGATGGATATCAGATGAAACAGCTGTGTGGTCCTATGCCTGAATTTGCACTCAGCTGCATTTTTCAGAACTGATTGCTTGTAATTCTTAAATGGAGTATGTGATCTGTTACCTTTCTAGAATAAGGAGTCATCACACATCCGTATCAATGTAGTACATTCCTAGCCAGTCTTCGTGCCTTAATTCAGGTCTTCCTTGGCAACATCCCTCTGTCTTCCAACCCTCCCCAGTCAGCTTTGCTGCAGATTGATATCCCTGAGGTAATAGGTAACATTTTATCCAGAATCTTTTATGCAGATCCTTGAACCTGTAGTGTGCCCTTGCCCCTCTATGTCTACTTCTTACCATTTAGCACTTAGCATAGTTTATAATTCATTGTTAAGTATAGGATTTTCCTTAACATAATTTTAAAGACCATTTTTTTTTTTGTATCTAATTTCTTGTCTACCCATTGCAAAGGTAAGAAATTTATATTGGTTGATTATGCCAACAATTCAGTCAGACTTTAGAAGATTTTAGTTGCTAGTATTGAAAGGATTGTTGACTACATTTCAGTTTGCTGGTAGAAAAAATGCTTCATTGTCGGAGCATTGCTGATTAATATGCTGAATCAAGTTGTTTTAACTTTAAGCTCTTTTCACTTTCTGGGTTCAGTGGTAGGATTTTAAGTCATGGATCCAGTGACCTGGCCCTCAAAGAGCTGTAGTCATGTAGGCTTCTCTATCATGGGCTGAGTTGATGTAGAAGCAGCCCTGTCACAGCTAAATGCAGTTTGTGGTGGAGTAGAGAAGGCAATATAAAACCTAAGAATCAGTTTCTCTGGGGTTGTCACTAATGTGCATGCTCATAATTTAATTAACACATGCTAATTTCCTAACTTCTAACTCCAGTGATGAATGCAGTCAGTAATAAGCACTGTTAAGCTAGTAATTTTCTTTGCAGTGTATCTTGACCATTTTTATAAAAAACAGATTGAAATTGAAGATTCAGTGTGTTGCTAAGAGCATAATCTCTTTGAGATACCATGTTTTTGCTGAATTGGGATTTAAATTAGATGACAGTGCACATTCTTAAGATAGACATCATTTTCTCCCCAAACTGAACATTTTCTTTTCTTGCCAAATATGTGTGTGGGGGGATATGGTCACATATATATTTCCAACTGAAATTGTAATCTCAGCTTCTGAATTTGCCATCAGTTTTTATTATCTCCTTATTTTAGTTTAGAACTCCACATATACAAATGGGTATCCTCTTTCATCCTTCTTGGAAAATGACATAATAATGGCTCCACAAGTCATCCAAGCCCTAATCTTTCCTCCTTCTTGGAAAATGACATAATGGCTCCAACAAGTCATCCAAGCCCTAATTCTAGTAGGTGGTCATCTCTGTCTCATCTCTTTCATGTTCCTTATAACTAGTCTGTTACTAAGTCCTGCCAATTCTACCTCAGAAATACTCCCTTTCATTCTTCCTACTGCTGCTCTATTGAGCATTGAGGCTCTGCACTTACATCAGGCTCCATCTGCATCTCTATGTCCAGTGTTACTACTCTCCAGATCATCTGCCAGGTTGCCACTAAAATGACTTTAAAAAAAAAAAAAAATTTGATTGTTATTCCCCTACTAAAAATACTCTCCATTGCCTGCTTCAGAATAAAATTCAAGTTTCTTAGCCTAATAACTAGGAAATGGTTTCTCTCAGATGCCTCATCTCCTGCTACTTTCCCCCTTTGCAGCTTCTGTCTACTTTCTAAACTGGGATAAAGGAGAGAAAAAGTTTATTTTTCTTAAAGCCATGCTCAATTCTGTCTAAATCAGAACAGGGTCACTATTGACACCACTCTCACCCCGGTAATTCTTCATCTCTCCAGTGTGAATTGAGGAATCCTTTGAGTCCTATTATCAAGCCAGGGAACTTTATGAAGCAATCCACTCAGGTCTTTTATATCACTGCGTAACTTCTCTTTTCACTGTTATTAAAATAAGAAAATTGAAGGTGTTCATGCTGTCATACTCAAAACAATTTTGTTTTGTTGGACATATCCTAATGGCCAAGGATTTTGTCCTTTCGGTTTTTGAGATGGAGTCTCACTCCATTGTCCAGGTTGGAGTGCAGTGGCACAATCACGGCCCACTGCAGCCTACACCTCCTGGGCTCAAGCCATCCTCCTGCCTCAGTCTCCCAAGTACCTGGGACTGTAGGTGGGCACCACCATGCCTGGCTAATTTTTTTAGTTAAATTTTTTTTTTTTAGATATAGGGTCTTGCTGTGTTGCCCAGGCTGATCTCAGACTCCTGAACTCAAGCAATCCTTCCTCCTTGGCCTCCCAAAGTGCTGAAGTTATGAACGTGAGCCACTGTGCATGGCTTATTTTGTCTCTTTTTTTGATCCCACCCTATCCCTTTAAGCCTGGTGACGCATGGGGAACAGAAGGCTGTATTCCCTCAAATGAGTTAATTTGGAAAATGCCTTCCTGCATTGACTGCATATCCTTCAGACCTGAGTTGTGTTTAATATCCTGCCTAATCACTTACGGAGTTCCTGATGCCATACCTTCAGTGAAATGTCTTCGTAGAATTTTTTGTTATTCAAATTGCAGTGGAGAAACGTAACTGAAATGATTCTTCATAGTGTTCTATGAAAGCTATCAAATGCCTGTTTTCTTTTAACTAGTTAGCCAGCCAGCTCTGGCATCAGGTATGTTAGTTTGATAAAAGTTGTCTTTATCTTGGCCGGATGTGGTGGCACTTTGGGAGGCTGGGGTACGTGGATCACTTGAGGCCAGGAGTTCAAGACTAGCCTGGCCAACATGGTGAAACCCCATGTCTATTAAAAAATACAAAAAATTAGCCTGGTGTGATGACACATGCCTGTAATCCCAGCTACTTGGGAGGCTGAGGCATGAGAATTGCTTGAACCCAGGAGGCAGAGGTTGCAGTGAGCTGAGATCATGCCACTGCACTCAGCCTGGGCGACAGAGCAAGACTCTGTCTCCCAAAAAAAAAAAAAAAAAAAAAAAAGTTGTCTTTATCTCTTCAGTAGGTAGTGTAGAGGAGTAATTTCTTTAAAATAGTACTTTTTGAGCTCTGTTTTCAGCCAAATTGCAGTTGGTTTTACATTGAGTGGGGAGATTCAACATTTTTGATACCCTGTAAGTTTTGTGGTCCTATTCAGATTAACATCTTTTTTTTTTTTTTTTTTAGGTTTTTAAAATGTTATTAACTAGAGCTTGTTAGGAATCAAGATATATTGTATAGCTGTCACTTCAGGGAACTCTTTGCTTCCTGTTCTTTTGTATTTTTGATGGCTAATAATTCCTTTCCTTTCTCTTCATGAGAAAGCAGTGTAGAATAGTGAGAGAGCGTGGGTTTTGAGTCCTGGCTTTACAACTTTCTATCTTTCATCTTTGGCAAATTTTTTAAACCCTTAGTGTTATCTGTGAAAGGAGGATTTTAACTGTTCTTACCTTGTAGAGTTATTGTGGAAATTAAGTGAGGTAGTGTATATAAAATACTTAGCACATACATAGCACATGTTAGGCATTCAGGAAATGGTAGCTATGATTATACCTTCTGTCTGCACTCCATCCCTTAAAAAAATTTTGTGAATAAGAACCAAGCGAGATCATTTTGAGCATGTCTGCATTTGCTAAATTTAGACTGTCTAAATTTAGACATTTTAGAGATCTTTTTCTTCCCTTTTTTTCTTTATGAGTATTTAGACATAAAAAAAATAAAAAGCTATTGAAAGAATATTGTGTTCCAGGCCCTGAGAATACAAAAGTGTGTAGTCCCTGTTACCCAGTGAGGGAGATAATACATACAGTCAGGTAATCATGATGCAGTGTATTATATAGTTTTATATCATTAATAGCAACAACAGTAGCTAATTTTTATTAAGTACTTGCTAGGTACTGTGCACTGTGCTATGGTTTATAATTACACTATTTACTTCTTATACCAACTTGTGAAATAGATACTTTCACCCTCTTTATTTTACAATTGAGCAAACTAATAAGGCTTTAGAACTGTTAAATTATTTGCCCAATGCCTTCCAGTATTAAGTGGAAAAGTGAGGATTAAAATAAAGTAGCCTGACTCCATTCTCCCTTGGATAATAAGGATTCACCTTATTGGGTGAGGAAAAAAAGCATTTGCCTGCATACATTTGTATTTAGTCTAAATCTAGTCAGTTTGTTTTTTGTTTTTTGTTTGTTGGTTGGTTTGTTTGTTTTTTGAGATGGAGTCTTCCTCTGTTCACCCAGGCTAGAGTGTAGTGGCACCATCTTAGCTCACTGTGACCTCCGCCTCCCGGAGTCAAGCAATTCTCTTTCCTCAGCCTCCCAAGTAGCTGGGATTACTTAGCCTGGCTAAGTTGTGTACTTTTAGTAGAGACAGGGTTTCACAATGTTGGCCAGGCTGGTCTCGAACTCCTGACCTCAAACGATCCATCTGCCTCAGCCTCCCAAAGTGCTGGGATTATAGGAGTGAGCCACTGCGCCTGGCCAAAACCAGTTAGCTTGTGATTTGAAGTACAGTACACCTTTAAGAATAAGGCCACAGTTTGCTTTGGGATTGAGTTCAGGAATTAAGGCAAGTAAAAATAAATTTATATCACTGAAGAAGAGACAGTTTTATAATGAGACATGTATTTGTAATTTAGCCCTAAAGAATTTTGTTGGCTGTCATTTACTAGTTGTATGTCACTTAACCTCTTTGAAGTCTCGTTTTCTAATCTGAAGGACATTGGTGTCTGGATTGAGGGTCTGCTTAGTGCTGCAATAAAAAGATGAGTGGCAATAGCAGTTTTACAGTGGGTGAAAATTGACCTGTGTAAGGGTTATCATTTTGAAATTTTGGATACTGCCAACATAAAGAACTTTAATTTTTTCTAGATTTCCAGGAGGAAAGGTGTTCAACATAAATCACATCATTTATACAAACAGTTGAGGCACAGTGAGCCATTCTTATCACTGAGGGAATGTATTTATATCAGTGTAGGGAACTGTTTTATCAGCCAGCTTGTCAGATGCCAGCCAAGGGCCAACTTTGCAAACAAGCCTTGCCGAAGATGGCAGTCTTGGGCCCAGGTTCACTTATTTCTGCACACTGCCCTTCTTTGTAATTTATCCTGTGAGGTCCTACATAAAATAAACTAATTTTTGCTTTCTCTTTTTATTATTACAAAAGGAAAGCAATTTGCACTTAGTGTTGAGGAAGACAAAAATGAGCCAAAAAAAAAAAAAGCTTCTAAAATACCCGAATTAGTAGTAGAGAGAACGTGAGGAGCAGCATACATTTTAGTTGATGAGCAGTTTTTGAGCATGATGAGAAATAATAATCAGAAAAATAAGCCCCTAATAGCAACTCCCCTTTTTCCAGATGGTTCTCTGTACTGTACCATAGATACTATTAGGTTCAAAATGGCCTATGTTGCCGTAAAGTCAAATTATAACCTTTCTTGTGATTTCACGTAATTCACTGGAAATGTTTCTGTTCCACTTACTGAAGATTGCTTCTAGGTACCAGGCAGTGAAGTTAGAGCTGAGGCTATTTCAATACATTGTAATGGCTGCTTCTGCATTTTATTCCCCCAAATTATTAAGACATTATTTTCTGACTTATAAAGGCAAGTTTCTTTTCTGTGATGCAATGCAGGCAGTGAAGTGTGGCTAGGTGTCTGAGAATATGATTTTCCTGTTTTTGAATGACCCATAATTTTTAAATGACTTTATTCTGACTTTATTTCACAAATAATTCAAATGCTATGGTGGGTTTGGCTCTACAAGTTGGTTCTTTTGCATGTCTTCAAAGAGGGATTTACTTGACAGTGTAAATGAGCTATCTAGCTAGAAAGCCTGCTAATTTCTTTTTGGTTCAGTTTGCATCTTTAAAATTAGATGTCATGTTTGATTTGTAGGCTGGCAGTCTATGGCAGTCAATATTGCAGTATGCTGCCATGAGTAATTTTCTCGAAGAAAAATACTTGCTTTTACAAGGCACCAAGGGAAAAAAAAACTTGATTGACTTTTAATCACTTCAAGTATGGCTATTTTTAGCTCATGTTATTTCTCCCAACAAACTTCACAGAACGGGTTTTCTCTTTTGTATAATAATACATAGAATCACAGTTAAAAAAAAAAGGTTGATGAATTATATTTCTGTAGTTGTTTAAAATCTTTACAGTTATTTTTATCCCACTTCTTATTTTATTTTTTATTGTATATTTATTTATTTATTTATTTTTTCCAGAGACAAGTTCTCACTATATTGCCCAGGCTGGACTGGAACTCCTGGGCCCAAGCTGTTCTCCCACCTCAGCCTCCCAAGTATCTGGGACGGCAGGTACTCACCACTGCCATCTCTTTATTTCTTATAGGCATTATCTTTGTATTTGTGCTCAATCCGAAAGATAAATATGACATTCTCTGTCTTTCCATAAAATAATCCATTCTAAATCCAAATGAATTTTGGATTGCTTGCTGGTTTGTGATTTTTATGGAATATAATATTTGTTCACTTAATCTAAAAAATTAAGAGTTGGCCATTAATGTTCTACAAAAAAAAACAGGTTTATCAGATTATTTGTAGCACCCTGTTCCTCTTAAGCTACATTTACTTAAATACTTGCATTTGAGAAAATTTTTTACTATGTAATACATTCACATAGTTAAAAAAATTTAAAGGCACACATAAGTAGTCTTACCCCTCCCCATATTTCTCTACCCTGATAAGATATCTGGATGTACTGTAGTTTATTTAACCAATCCCCTTGTAAATGAGCATTCGAGTTACTTCCAGCTTTTCACTATCACAGACAATGCTGTAGTGAGTAGCCTTGTATATCATTTCACATGTATTCAGTTATAGAAATATTCCCAGAAGTGGGAAGCTGAATTCAGGGTGCTAAATTGGCATTCGTAGGTGCTGTAACATTTTGAACTTCTACATGAGCAGTGAGTGAGAGAATTATTTGCCTCTGAATAGTAGTGTTTGAGAAACTTTCTTTTTTTTTTTTTTTTTTTTTTTTTGAGACCCTCTATAGATAAGAGAAATAGAAGCAGAGTTTGTCCACTCAACTCATGATGAGACTGAGTCTGGGACTTGGTTTGTAATTTAAAATTTAGTGTTGTTTCCAACAGGCTATACTGGAATTGCTGTCTTAAAGTTAAGACATGCTGATAAAACAATAAAAGTTGTTAGCTGACAAAGTGATATTAAAGGAGATCCTCCCCATTTTGTTAGTGTCTGTAAATTCATGTGTCTGTATTTTCTGAGTTTTGTGGTCACAGAAGGAAAGAATGAATAAATAGAGTAATTTTCTATACTCACATTTGGGTAAAATGAAGGTGGGATATGCAAGTTTACACTTACAGTCTCTGCAGCCCATATATGTATTCTGGTTCTGGGGTTGTTTTTGTATTCTTTGCGTGGAGACTGGCAATGTCAACATCACACGAGTACCACCTGACTCTGGTTACCTCATCTCCTTCAACCTGATTTTTAATTGTTTGGTCTTTTTTGTTTGCTTGTTTTTAACTGCTTCTTGCAGGGCTACCCCATAGGAGTGTGCCCAGAATAGCCTGTTTTGTCTTTTAGTTCTGCAACATCAGAAGACAAAGAGTAAATATTGGCCGGGCGCGGTGGCTCAAGCCTGTAATCCCAGCACTTTGGGAGGCCGAGACGGGCGGATCACGAGGTCAGGAGATTGAGACCATCCTGGCTAATACGGTGAAACCCCGTCTCTACTAAAAAATACAAAAAACTAGCCGGG